>NC_137461.1:123849806-124447306 GCF_964235325.1 Thermobia domestica
GGACGTTCAATGGACACTATAGGGGATGTCACCAGAGAAGCAGTGTTGCAACCCAACATAAGTTACCATTTTTCTAGTAGCATAACGTCAGATTTTTGCGCCTATGGAATGAACGTGGCAAAACGTAAGCAAACAAGCTACGTCTTGTCTGTGAGTTTTGTAAACTAGCATCACTTCAACATCATGAATATTACAAGGGACTCATTGCAAGAAACGTACCACTACTGCTTCCATTTGTTCCATTTGCATTGTCAAATAAAATGTTCAATCACTGTCTTTTGCATCAAAATCTGACAGGGTTATTTGCACCTTTCTATATTCGAGCTCACTATCTTCTATGTCAGATTCATTTATAAGTTCTTTAAGTTCTTTCTCAGTTGAACTTTGGCGAAGAGTACGATTTGCCATTGTTCAATGCTTCTGCAGATTCCCACATACAGTCACAGTCACAGAAAATCTAACTGACATATTCCTATGAAACATGCGCCTTCAGTCAGTTGAAAAAGTATGCCGTGACTGGGAAAGAAGTGACACTTCATATTGTTGCCAACTTGATCTTCAATATAGTCAGATTAGTAAATAAACAAAATAATTTTTATTTTTGCTGTTCTACACATATTTCTTTACTGGTTATTTAATATCGGACTTCCGAGAGAAATCTAATTGAATTTATTGACCGCGCCGGTAGCGACAGCTTCCAGTCACGAATTCTCATCAGTTTTAATTTTAAAATATGAAAGATTGATGAAAGTCAAGAGGAAGACGGAAGAGGGAGAGGAGAAGGCAAGAACCATAGAATAGAGAGAGGGTTAGAGGTGACCAGAAGAAAGCGTTGCAGAAAGGGATGTTGGATAGTCTATGATTGATGCAGAAGAAAATAAAGGAGGAAGAGAAAGAAAAATTGAAATGAAGAAATACGGGATAATTATTGAAACATAGTAAAGTAGCTAAAATAGACATTAGCAGGTGCTTCATATCTTTATTTTATTATTTGAAAATCAATTCTGAACTGTTCTGATGAGGACACATGTTCCCTCATACCACTCTGACCTGGAGCCAGGTAACTGCACAAATTGGAGTTACCCTGACCCAGCCGAATGATGATAAATACTAATTTAATCATTTATTTGTTGTTCTGAGCATCAAATAACTTTCATCAGTAACTGATTTTACGTGGTGAAGGTCGAACACACCTTTGAGTTAGCCAAGGAAAGAAGAAGAAGAAAAAAAGGATTTCAAATGATATACATATTTTCTACAAATCAGAGTTTTTGAAATTTTTACGAAACTGTGATTATCCCCAGCTTGTCCCGTTGTTTCGGCTTGCCTCTCAGACAGATTTGGATTAATTTGGGATTACTTACCTTCACGACCTCGTGTATAAATCGGATATACACATGCTGTAGTAATACACATACATAATAAACGTTATTATTTCATATCTAACCTTCAAAATTCACTATTTAAAACTAGAGTTTCATCATTCCCATACACACATCGGACAATGTATTGATACAGGTAAACGGGTTAAAACCTACTCGGAAGGAAACTATCAGCTAGCTACAGTCTTATACATATTAAGAGTAAAACACCAGGAAAGATGTTAGTTACATGCAAGTATAGATACGTATAGGTATATCAGTGTACATAGAATGTTAAATTATATCAATCTAAATTCAAAGTTGAAATATAGAAAATATATATTAAACACTCGTAATATTAGATCGGATCTCGCATATTCAGGTTTTTAAACAAAAAAATTGTCAAACGAGTCCTTTTATGGTCGTTTCAGATAATATTTTATTTACGTGTCTATATTTCATGTATTTGGATTCCATGCACGTAGTCTCCTTCATTTAACATATACATATCGTGATTACTTATTCATTCCGAACTAACACAAATTCGGTGCTCTCTCTCTCTCTCTCTCTCTCTCTATATATATATATAATATATATATATATATATTATATATATATATATATATATATAGTATATATATATTATATATAGTATATATATCAGACTCTGAAGACACTTAAATTTCTATTATTGGATTTAGTTAAACTGAATCGCTAATCTTGACATTTCTTTGCTTATTTAGTCAAAATCAGTATCAATTACAAGTTTCCACATCAAGACATATTCATGTAATTTAAGAAACAGCACAACCGATTCATAACGTTATTTAATATGATAGTTAAAGGATACTTAGTATTATATTCTAGACGTTACTAATCAGTTTTGCAATAAGATCACGATCAATGAGATGGAACACTATTGGGTTTGAAGATTCGCACATGACAAGGGAATTGAGATACGATTATATGGGAAGGTTCCAGGTTCACGGAATTAAGGATATACTTGATGGTAGTTCCGAGCTACGATAACCTGCCTAGTTTACATGCAGCATGCGATTAATGAGATATATTAAGACGTTAATTTGCACACGTAAGTTAATCACATTACAAAACAAGGATGATATTTAAACATATGGCAGTACATTCCAAATTTACGTTTTATATTCGTTGAATTATGAATTATGGCAACAAAAGCAACCGTTCGGGTAGGTAAAAAGACCCCTTATTTACATTAGTCAGAGTATTTCAACACTATACGATTCTCCTAAGTATCACACTTACATTCATTACATATTTATAATTCAATATACATATATTTAATCATTTCTTACAATTTCAAATTAATTACCCCGCTCAATAAAATTCTAAGGTTGCACCACTACATCATGTACCACGAAATAAACTCGACCGTATGATAGGTAAACGCACGATACTATAAACATGCTTCGATTCCTAACGATTTCGAAATAATAGACTTTAAAAGTATCAGGCAGTTACGTAAACTGATCTATAATACTAAAAATGTTATAGTTGCAGTACAGATGATAAAGCTAAAAAATTAACAATAATTCATAGGCATATATGTTTACACAGAACATTCATCTGTATGGCACTACATTGAAACAAGAATGGAGACGATGAGTACTACAAAGGTGAAGCTCGAAATATTTAGTCAGGAATGGTGGAGTGAGAGGAAGCAAAGTCAAATCGTCTACCGAGTGATCGCTCACAACTACAGCGGGTCAGCTAGCGATGGAAACAGTTCCTTGATATATAACGAAAGTAAATACAAGTTAAAAGTTAAATACAAGTTACAAGTTAAAACGGGAGGGGAAAGGTAGAAAAAATCTTAGAGAAAAAGATACGAAGGCAGTTAGAAAAGACAGAAGCGCACAGAAGAAGGTAAGATAGGATATTAGATACTGCAAAGAAAGTGGTCGACTCTAAAATTCATGCGATAAATCGTCGACTTCAGAGCCAAACATGTATTTCAATATACCGAAACAGGTGACCAAATTAAATGAGTGGCCAACTGCAGAAGCCTTGTTGCCAAGAAGTAAGTCTGTGCCTTATAAATAAAAACTTCAGAAGGTATTTCTTGTAATTTTTTTTTATTTAGTAACCGTCTCCGGCTCAAACCAACAAGGAAACAAAGGGAGGAGGGGCAAGGCGACATTGCCCTAAATTTTGAAATTTCTAAAAGAAAAAATATCCGCCCCCTCAGAAAACTGAGAAAAGTTAAAGTATGCAGAAAATCGTGTAAAAGTCAGTAAGTAAAGAAAATCCTAAAAAGAGGGTAGCCAAAATTTAAAAAAAAAGAAAAAATAATTTTGTACTGGCAAATTAATATAAGCCAAATTTTTCCAGCAGCTATCAGTCTGCAAGATTCGCGAGATCTTGAGGCACCAACTAATTTCAAACACTATATCTTTCGGAATGAAATCATGTTAGACCCATCGACCCAACTTGTAGTGCTTTCCAAGTTGATGGAGGTGCTGCCGAATGGTTTTTCCACTCACATTGAATGATTCTCAGTTCCTCACATGTCTGGCCACTGTTTGCCTCAATTTCTGCCTGAAGATCTTAATATGTTGGTCTTCCGGCACGTGGTGCGTCTTCGAGTGTTTCATCGCCGTTCTTAAACTTGTTCAACCACCGTTGCACTGCCCGCATAGTCACTACATCATCACCAAAGGCCTGGCATATCTTCGCCCCGCTGCAGCGCTGTTTGAACTCTTACAGCATACACGCCCTTATGTATGCCCTGTGGAGGTACCATGTTTACTTTGTTTTTACGCACGTTCCCGGTGTAACTGAGTTACCACAACCAGGTAATATGTTGGATATACCCATACCAACAACCGACCTTCGCCTTATCTCCATTCGTATTCAACTGACGGTGTGAGGGCCAATTGGGACCTCCATAAAAAGAGACAGAACTTTCTTGGTTATCTTTATACATTAAATATACCATGATACGCAAAATATAGCTTCCAAGTTTCATTGAAATCATAAAGATAGAAATGAAATAACTAATATTTATACAACTGCTGTAGCAGGGTTCGATCAGGGGCCTGTTTACCCCCAATCTTAGGCAAATCATCTACGAGTCACCAAATTCTCTCTAATTTATCAATAGTAACACTTACAAGCAATAAACAATTCTGATGATGTGCACAGTCTACATTAGTTCCAATTAAAGAGGCTTTTACAAAGTTTTCATGTAACCGAAATGAAATGCAATAATAATTGTAGAATTTGTTAAGAACAGGGTGCTTTTTAGTATACAGTGCTTCTAAATGCAGTCTGGATTTTCAATAATGATTATTACGTTGGTATTTTCATCGGGAATGATTCCTTCATAATAGGAATTGGTGCAACCTCTACCATTACAATGTGCAGAAAACGAAGTACATATCAATCCTGTTTTTCTGCTCTTAAATACCGTTTACATCCCATCTTGCAGTTACACTATGTAAGTTAAAATAGAAAGTTCGGAGCTGGAGCTTTCATTGCCATGATTGATCCCAAACACGTTTCACTTCTCTGCGATCTTTGTTACCCTTCCAGAGTTGGATCTGATGGTAAACCCGAAATAAGTACTGATGGGCTGCTGCACTGGTAGGTGGCAAAGCTTACTACTGAATTTTACCTGTGACGGGATATTTCGCATAGCTTTCATGAATGCTTTAGAACGCAGCTAATCTAAGGTAAGCATTGGCCTTTCAACACCACAGAAAGTAAGAAGAAGCAATTTACCAGCAGCAGTGACGGATTCAGGGGTCGCACTCTCATCGTTGAAAATACCGACTTGTTCATGTAGGTCTTTGCGTTTCTTGAGCAAATGTTATGCCTTTTACTTTCCTTAGCGGTAAAGAGCTGATGTTGTATCGCATCTGTGACAGCATGTAAAAATTGTAATGTGTCTTCATATCTCCAAGATTTTCTTGTAATTTTCTTGAACTGGAGGCTTTAGAAGGGACTTTTTCTCTGCCAGGTTTAATGAATGTAACATTTATTTCCTCACTTGCTAATGAGGCCAAAAGTACAATCAAGACAATATCTTCCCCAATAATTGATACTGGATCTGGCTGTTTGAGAGAGAGACAGATCTATTGCTGTACACACAATCTGGGTATCCACATCTCCAGAGGCTTGAAGAACACTGGTGTCAGCAGTCGTGAGATGCTTAGAAAGTATTTCAATAAATCTAGATTTGTTATTCACATTCGCACGGAACTTCTGTTGAGATGTGACAACTTGCGTTGAAGAAGTAAACATTTGGGAAATGTAGGTTGACAGAAAACCTTATTTGCTCTATGCGTAGTCAAAGAGTAGTACTTAATGAAATTTTATTTGTTATTCCGATTCTATCACTATGATTTCATTCAAACTTGGATGTTATATTGTGTGTATTATGGTGTATTTAATGTAAGTTTAATTGCTACTCTCAGAGGACGAGATTGTCAACTGATTAAGAGAAAAGTAACCGGAAGAAGGGAAATTTTGGGGATTTGTTATAAACTTTCTCCGTTACTTACCCCATGTGTGTATAGACTGGTAAGCATCTACAAGCGTAGCCCTTTGTTATTCGAATGAAATAAAAATAACATCAATAGTGCAAATACAACGTGAGTTATAGCTCTTACAGTGAGAACCCAGTTATTACCTTTAAAAATCACAGTTTGGCGGACATTTTCTAATATGGGGCGAAACCCGTCACCGGATATTTTAGGACTTTTAGTATGTTGTTATACACCTTTCCAAGGTATGTGCAAAATTTCAGCTGATTATGATTTTGTTCCGGGTTTTGCTTTTTTGTGGCTAATTTGAGTGGACTAGAATGATAATGCGCCCATTTATACTGCTGGAGCTATTATTACGTGGTTTAAGGAATATCATGATGTTAAACACATTAATTTGCCCGCCCAATCCTAGGACTTGAACATAATTAAATATCTGTGTTCTGTATTGGAGACATGAATCCGGCGCAGTCCCGCCTCCATTCTGTGTCACGAAATTAAGTAATGCATTGCATGCAGTGTTTTTTCAGAAACAATGTTCCAGGGGGCACACTGAGTATTCCGGGGGACACTGCTGGTACTATTCTACTTATTATTACATTGGATAAGTATTTTTGGTCTCCTCTGGGGGCACTCTCTGAGCTCCGGGAGGGGGGGCAGTGCCTCCCAAAAAACGTGTCTGGAAGAAACACTGATTGCATGTGGAATAGTGTAACATTCCACTTCCACCAATCGCGATCTCTATGATTCAATTCCATGTTGCGGCAGACATCAGCTCAGGGCGAAAGGTAATCCAGCGGCATATTAATCTTATAAGTTGTGCTTCTTTTAGATTTTTTGCATTAAATTGATCAGTTTGTATCCCAAGGAGAAATTTATTTTCTGCATGGGGAACTTCTAATCCGAAATGGAAACAAATAATGAGTAAATATTATGGAGTAAACAATTATACGGGAGTAAAGGATTTCTGCTATGCACTGGGTTTAATGATCAATAAAAGAATTTATACATACTGCTTCAAGGAAGCTTCGACTAATGAATCTTAGAAACAAAAAATTAAAGAAACCTGAGTTTAATAAAAGAGAAATTCAGTAGATGGGTATATTGTCGGATTTAAATTGCCTGTCCACAATTTTTGAAAGTGCCTCCAGGAAATGTAAAGGAAATGTAAAGACCATTTTCGTACTGTTAAAAAACACACACGTCTGAGCTGCTTTTGTGAAAATGATTCTCTTTCTTTTCTACCTTTTAAAAACTCTCTCTCTCTCGGTGAGAAATTAATTGATAAAGTAGGTAAAGTTACGTAAAAATGTTTCCGAACTCGTTAACCATAACTTCAGTCGTAAATTTCAATCAGTAGATTATTTTTTATTTCCTTTTTAAAGATTTAAAAAATGTTGTATGCTTATATTAATATTTTTCCCCCAATACCAGCAATTAAAATTGGTATTTGTTCCCTTTTTCAAAAATTAACACAAGATGAGACTGATATGTGAGAATTGTTTTTACTCTAAAATTAAATTTATTCTTTACTCAAGTGTGAAAATATTAAAATACACTATTTTTGAATAATGTATTATGGCTCAATCAATGAAAATTCATTTAATCCACACACTCCGGCCAATTCTTAGCATATTATATAATTTTATTCTATTTCTATATAACATTTCCCTAGTTATATAGATAGTTTACAATCACTTTTTAGTCATATTCTAGTGTCTTTATAATTTTCCCTAACAAGTGTCCCCTCGGGATTCATGTAAAAGTGATTCAAATTCAGTTATCATCGGCCCAATGTGTATTGTATTAATTTTAGCGGCCCATACCGGTAATTTGCATATTTATGGGCCTTCATATATCTGGAATTCAATCATGCACTACTATAACGCTCGGACACAAAAATGCTTTTATTTTCTTTAGATGTAACTGGACATGAATGTGGCCATATGCATAAGAATTGGATGAAGTACTGCTTCTCTGATATATGGATTCGTTCGTTTTTTTTTTTTTTTCAACTAGGAATATGTGCAAGTGATACATAAAATTCATGTAAAATTTTCACGGAAATTCACCGGTATAGTGAAGTTTACCGTAGTTTGTATCGTTTGGAAGATATTGCATGTGAAATCCCTCCAAGCACTTCACGAGTAGATATTGCAGAGTAATAGCAGGTACGCTTAAGTTTTTGACATTGACAAATCAAAACAATTTCTAACTGGGAAAGTACTGTAGGTATCAACAAATTCTTCAAAACATTGGTGTCATAATCTTATTACATTTCTGTGAGTGATTGTTATTACTTCCATCTTATACTATAACAAGGAAGTATTGTATTACGGTCAAAATGCCTAATGTAAATCCAGATACGACTAGATTTGGGTGAAGACTTACCATTTCCGTATTGACGTCCGTGTCTATATGTATGTAAACGGCGTGACAAATATCTTGGCATTTGAAGGTGGCGCTCCATGTTTCTTTTAAATGTTGCTAGCAAATGAGAGGCCAGCGGTATTGCTACGTTTATTTTTTACACATCCACGTCTATCCCCTGTCACCTGATCACGCTGTAGTTTATCAGCTTAGCCATAGCCACACCCTTTTACCACTTGACAACGTCGGGCCATAGCTTGCGTTTTATTCGTTTAGCTGAAATGACAAGATGTTTGTCACAGGCTTTAGTTGCAGAGAATATTTCGTCAACGATAAATCACGTAGAAGATTACATATACACACGGAGCTCTGCACAACTTTCTATTTGGTTCAATATTCTGAAGTGCCTGACATTTAATACGTAATACCTTGCAAACAATACAAGCTACGGTAAAATTCACTACTCCAGTGACTCTCAGAGAAAATTGTACACGAATTTGATGTATCACCTGCATCTATTTCCATTTGAAAAAAACGGAACTTGAATCCAATATGGCGAATCCAAGTTGGCGGCCAGGGTGGCAGGTCTACATCCACGTAGTCTAGGGGGACCGAGCCCCATTAAATTTTTACTGGCCTCCTAAAATATTTTACGGTAGTCTTAAAAATGGCCTATAATATGGTGATGAACTATAATAAGGTTGGATCGGGCCCCCTAACTTCTACCGGCTCCGCCCTACATTTGTAGACTGGCTACAGGCCTGCAGGGTTGATAACATGTGTTAGAGAAGCAGTACTTGATCTAATTTGTTTTGTATATGCTTAAATTCATGTTCAGTTACGTCTAAAGAAACTAAAAATCAATTTTGTGTCCGAGTTTTGTAGTAGAGTCTGATTGAATTCCGTGCCGCTAAAATTAGTACAATACATTGGGCCGCGGAGAACTTTCCATTAGAATCAATTTTACGCGAATCCCGAGGGAACGCTTTGCGAATGTACTGTACCTTGCAAGGCACCTACTGTTATAAAGTTATCTTAGAACTAATGCTTGGGTTCACCAAAGCTATATGAGATGGAAGCTATTGTTCAAACCTATACCGCAACTCAAATGTAGGCAAGTGATCCTATTAGAAATTGAACCTGGGGCCACGGGTTTGCCCACGCGGAAGGTCCACTGGGTCTGGACTCCCTAAAACATCGTAACTCGACATTCATCTGTACGCCTTCTTAATAAAACTATGCTTGTTTGACAGAGAATGATTGATGTAACATAAAGATTTGATCTTGCACTTCATTTACTTTTCTTTTGTCATAGAAACAATTAAATGGACATTTCCACTGATTTTTTTTATTGTTCTAAAAAAACTTCAGAGCTAAGCTGATTACGGAGAACACTTCTTTTCGCTCATGCGACGATTCTAACTAGTCGAAATTTGCGATTGAATTCCGGTCTGCTACTCGTGCGCTTAAAACAACGACAACCATGTTTGTACGTCACAGGTCGGTACAGGGGAAAAGGTCTGCGCTGCTCACTAGGGAAACGGCTTAACGAAGGATACGATGCATGTTTTTCAAATGTGTACGACGTTGCTAATAACACAAAGAGTAAGAAAAGTAACAGAATTTAAGGTTTATTGAAAAAGCAAGCTATTTATTTTATTTATTTCCAATTATTTGTATATACTTGAATATCTTAGGACAAAGTTGAAGTGTACTTACTTGCTACAGTATATTATTGACATTGTTTGTAGCCTGAGGTACAAAAATTAATATTCTTATCACTGTTGCCACACTTAGTACAATTGTACCAAATTAAGCCCTTTTTGTCATTCATCGGCCCGTTGGTACCACACTGGCATTTTCAGCCCCTTTTGTGAAAAAATTGGTACAATCCTACCCAATTCAGCACCATAGATTCCGCTGTGACTTAAAATTATTAATAATGTGTTGTGATGTTTTTCAGGGAAGGTTCTAGGACACTGGACCGGTTTTAAATTTCTTTTTACAGATATCAGTTTAGTTACCTTATATTCTTCTTACAGTCTATTATCCTCCTTCGGTCGTGAAGTAAGAGAGAATACGGTGTAATAATTTATATTTTAATGTTTTATTATAACGTATTGTTTACACACGAACTCGGAGATGATTGGGGAGCCGCGGTGGCTCAGTGAAAGAGCGTTCACCTCTGGTGCTAGGGGTCTCGGGTTGAAACCCTGCTCCCGCCAAGTGAACTTTGTGGTGGACAAACACCGTGTGCGTGGGTTTTCTCGGGGTTCTCCCGTTTCCTCCCACTTTCTTCATTCCACTATTTCATTCATTACTCATCATCACCGTCTCCTTTAGCCTAACCGGCATAAGCGTGGGACGTAAAACTCAAAAATTTCATTTCATTTTCATTTTCGGAGATGATTGATTTATTGCTTGTTTTATTTATTTTTTCTTATATGAACATAATACTGTTTTGGTTTATTGGTCACTTTGAAATAGAGGCGCGTTTGGTTTCCCTACAATACATACCGGTGATAACTGTTTTCCCTTTTAATTTGCGGCCTCTGTTATACTTCTTAGGTGCGAAAAAAAATAATCTACTTCCACGGTTGTTCTGGGTACATTCCCTCCCTCCCCTCTTCCAAGAGTCCACGGTACCTATTTGGACGTTTTTAAAAAGAACAGTTTCTTGATTTGGACTCTTGGAAGAGGGGGGGGAGGGAATGTTCTAAAACTTTACCTCTTTTAGCTTCATGTTATTGAGCCATGCATTACATTGGTATAAAATAATCAATTCAGCCCTTTTTGTTTGAATTTGGTACTATTTTTCAGCCCACTCTAGACCTAGAACTGTGGCAACACTGATTCTTATGTTTCGGTCACCGACGGACCTTACGAAGCTATTGTTTTTATTCAATATTAAGAAAAAAATCAACAATATAAAAACATAGTTATTTGATAGTAGAGTGCTAATTTCTTATATGCAAGTTCATCGTAGATTCGATAGTTATGCGCTCAGGAGGAAGACCAAGGAAATTAATACATGAAAAAAACATTTCTCCAAGTAAAAATAATCTAAATTCTTTATTGAGCTCAACACAAGAACGCACAAACTTACGATGATAATTATGTTCAAGAGCATTTTGATAATTTACCAGTGCTATTATCGAACTACTTTACACATTAGCAGTGTTATTTCAACATAATATCTTCGCGTTTATTGTCGTTTTCTTTAGAAGTGTAATATAGTCGTAAATTGTTTATATTAGTCCATATGAACATTTACAAATTGGCTGAAGTGTTTTGAACACATGAGGTTACATTAAAACCAACAAATAAACAGGTATGGTCTCACAGCAATGATAATGAACTAGTTATAGTGGCTTATTAATGAATAAAATAAAATGAAATTTCTATTTTTATGTTCCACAAATATGTTCTGTAGGCAAAGGGAGACGGATGATTAATGAGAGTGAATGATTATAAAGGAATCGATGGAATTGTCATGTGTGAGGAAGCCTCTGAATCTCCAAAAAACCCGTACACGATGTTGTCCACCACAAATTCATATGGCTAATCACACTTGAGGTGAGCGCTCCACTATTGATCCACTGTGTCCTTTGATAATGAATGTTTGTGGTATGTCATAACGAGTAATGAACACAATATTCTGTTCCAGTGAGTGAAAGAATATAAGAGAAATCAATCTACTGGACAAAACTTATCAAAGGCTGAACCCGTCAAACGTTTGCTTTTATGACCTTTTTTTTTTCTTTTTACTTGTGAACCTCAGAACACAGAACGCAATACTTTCACGATATGTTTTTTTTTTTTTTTTGCAAATGTACCACCATATACCAAACATTAATCATCTCAGAGCTGAGGACAGTCTTGTAGCCACCCCAAAAAAGTAGAGGGGGCGGTAGAAGTTACGGGGCTAATCCAACCATATTATGTAGTTCATCACCATATTATAGTTTATTTGTAAGCCTACCTTGAAAATTTTAGAGGGCAGTGAAAATTTAGGGGGGGCTGCTTCCCGTGGATACGGGCCTATTTGAAGGGGAGAAAGAATATAAATAAACTTATGTTTGTATATATCTACTTAGAACATTACTTCGTGTGAGGATATTGAAAAAAACGAAATGAAATTAAACCTTTGAGTTTTACGTCCCACAGTTATGCCGGTTAGGCTAAAAGACGGTGATGATGAGTAATGAATGAAATGGTGGAATGAAGAAAGTGGGAGTATCCCGAGAAAACCCACGCACACGGTTTTTGTCCACCACAAGGTTCATTTGGCGGAGGCTGGGATCGGACCCGGGACCCCAAGCACCAGAAGTGAACGCTCTACCACTGAGCCACGACGGCCTAGATATTCTCAATCTTCAATGTTATAATATAGATTACCTGAAACAAATGCTCATTTACTTACTTCAAAATAACTTTTACAGCGAAAATATAAAGTAGAATGAGTGAAGTACGTATAGTCGTAAGAACAGCCGTCCCTCTTTACATTTTTATTTTTTTCTGTCTACGACTGGCCTTTCATTACTATTTAAGCAATATTTATTTTGTTGTTGCTACGATATAACATTTCACACGCTTTTTTAGTAGATGAAATTCTGCTAACATGCCAAATTTAATCCCCGATCAGATCAGTTTGGTGTGCTTTGATTTTTTCTTTTGAAAATATGACGTATAATTCGACCACTCAGAACTCGGGAACCGTATGCCTGCACGACATAATATTTCATACGTTTATATGCCAGATCAAGGTCTACCATCGTGACAAATTTGATTCTGATTAGATGATTTACACACACACACACACACACACACACACACACACACACATATATATATATATATATATATATATATATATATATATATATATATATATATATATATACAGATGGTGATCAGAAAAATGGAAACACCTGAACGAAATTGTAACTTACCAGATTAATATGGTGTCGGGTCACCTTTAGCCTTCAGAACAGCCTTGATGCGACGTGGGATGGAGGCATAGATGTCGTGAATGGTAGCAAGTGGAATTTTACACCATTCCTCGTGCAGGGCATAGGCCAGATCTGTGAGAGAGGATGGAGGTGGAAATCGTCGCCGGAGTCGTGTTTCCAAGACGGACCACAGATGTTCAATTATGTTGAGATCTGGGGATTGGGCGGGCCAGGGGAGGTCTTGAACTTCATTTCGATGTTCCTCAAACCACGCTGCAACAACGCCAACTGTGTGAATGGGTGCATTATCATCCTGGAAGATGGCGTCATTGTCCGGGAACAACATCAGGACCATAGGATGCAAGTGGTCTCCTAAAATTGCGACATAATCGTTGCCAGTGATTCGTCCGCTAAGTGTGACCACAGGACCCAATGAAAACCATGATATGGCGGCCCACAGCATCACTGAGCCGCCGCCATGTTTCACAGTTGGGCGGAGACACTTCATATCATAAGCTTCTTTGGGCGTTCTCCACACATAAACACGGCCCGTGGTTGGGAATAGGGTGAAGGATGACTCATCCGACCATATCACACGTTTCCAGTCCTCAACGGTCCAAGTTGCATGGTCGCGGCACCATTTGCGGCGTGCGAAAGCGTTATGGTCCCTGATAAGCGGTTTGGCCCGTGCAACACGACCCGGTAACTTCGCGGCGGACTGTGATTATTGAAACAGGGTGGGGGAGGTGCTGATTGAGTTCCTTCATCACTTGCTCCGCAGTGGCACGACGGTTCTGTGCGACAATGCGCTTTAATACCCGGCGTGACCTGTCACTCATGATTTTCTTCCGCCCACTGTTCCGTTTCCCCGATGTGGTTTTCCCGTGTGTTGTGAGGGCTGTCATCACCTTCGACACTGTCCCACGCGACACACCTAACACAGTAGCCACTGCCGTCACACTCACTCCACATAATCGCGCACCAACAATTTGCCCTCTTTGAAAATCTGAGAGGTCTCCCATTTTACACTACCTCCGTCTGCTGCAGCCACTGGACACTGCTGTTCCACTGCGCCTGACGTAGTATGGAGACCGACCTAACACACCACCACCAGCGGTCCGGCGCTGCGGGTGCCTCGACACCACTGCCAACCCATAAATCTGACGTGTTGCAAACTACAGGTGTTTCCATTTTTCTGATCACCATATATATATATATATATATATATATATATATATATATATATATATATGGGCTTTTGTTCTTTGAAAATATGACGCAAAACTAGACCGCCCATAATTCGGGAATCATAAGCCTGTATAACAATATTTTACACGCTTTTATAATGGGTGAAGTTATATCATTATGCCAAGTTTGATATCAATCATGGGAGCTTGGTGCAAGGGTGTTGGTTTTTGAAAATATGACGCAAAATTCGATTACCGAAAACACTGAGAATCGTACACTGAGAAAAATCTCTCATCCGGACAGCGGTATATTGTACAGCGGGGGACACTTCTGTAACCGCGCACCAACAATTTGCCCTCTTTGAAAATCTGAGAGGTCTCCCATTTTACACTACCTCCGTCTGCTGCAGCCACTGGACACTGCTGTTCCACTGCGCCTGACGTAGTATGGAGACCGACCTAACACACCACCACCAGCGGTCCGGCGCTGCGGGTGCCTCGACACCACTGCCAACCCATAAATCTGACGTGTTGCAAACTACAGGTGTTTCCATTTTTCTGATCACCATATATATATATATAAGCGATCTAATTTTTGGTCACCAAAATTAGATCGTTTAAAAAAATTAGTCAAAGCTAAACGGAAAAGTTATCAAGCAACTTGGTCTACAGTCTTGAAAAGAAGAAGATTAAATGAATATAGAGAAATCAAACTAAAATACACAGAGGAAATATTAAAGGCCAAGAAAATAAGTTGGGAACATTTTTTAAAAAAGAATTTAGAAATGGATCCATGGGGATTCCCATATAAACTTGCTATGCAAAAAATTAATCCTCTGACCCTATCAACGTTAAAAAATGAAGATGGTTCATTTACTACTACTAGAGAGGACACATTGTCGAAATTAAGTAACAAATTTTTTCCCAAAGATAATCAGGAAGATGATACGGAAGAACAGAAAGAATTAAGAAGCAAATATTTGCAACCCATCGCATTGGCAGCAGAAGAAGATATCGAACTAACGGACAATGAGGAAGTTGAAACAATAATTAATAAACTAAAAACTAAAAAAGCTCCAGGATTAGATGGTATAGTAAATGAGATCTACAAAAATAAAAAGGATATTTGGACTCCATATCTAACAAAATTGTTCAACACACTACTTAAGAAGCAGGTATTTCCCTCGTTGTGGAAAGAATCGAAATTGCTAATTTTGTTAAAAAGTCAGGATAAAGATTTAACAGAAGTGAGTTCTTACCGTCCAATCTGCCTTTTGAGAAACATCTCAAAATTATTTGAAAGGATAATAGCAAATAGAATTCGAAAGTATAGGAATATTGAAGATGATAGTTTACAATGTGGTTTCAGAAAGGGCAAATCTACGGAAGATGCCTTAAATGCAATTGTATATCAAGTTAAGGAAAGTAGCATGGAAAGAAAATATGCATTGGCCCTGTTTTTTGACATAGAGGGAGCGTTTGATAACTTATGGACGCCATCCCTCATTGAAAGGTTAAAAGAACTAAATTTACCACAATATTTAGTAAATATAGTTAGGGATTACTTCTTGAATAGACAGATCATCATCCATGAGAACCTGGGAAATATCAAAGTTACTGCACAAAAGGGATGTCCACAAGGATCGATCTTAGGACCATTGATGTGGGATTTGGAATTTCAGCCGTGTTTAGAAAGACTGAACCAATTAGAGGAAACTGAACGAGTAATTGCTTTTGCTGATGATTTGGCTGTAATAATCTCAGCAAACTCTAGAATAGAATTGGAGAGAAAATCAGCACGAATTATAAACGAATTACTTGATTGGTGTGGAAAGTCTAAGCTAAAAATCTCTGAGAGGAAAACGAAATACATGATTTTTGGAAGTAAATTATTAAGAGGCCCAATAATTAAAATAGGCACCAGTAAGATCGAGAGGGTATCAGTATTTAAATATTTAGGGATTATGATAGACGATAAACTGAATTTTGGAGAGCATATTAATTATGTTACTCAAAAGGGTCATAAAGTAACAAATAAACTCATTTCATTGGCTCAAACAAATTATAGGCTACCGAGAAAATTAATTAAGACTTATCAGGAGGTAATCCTAAGCGCCTCGATGAACTATGCTTCCAGCGTATGGGCACATCGATTATTAGAGAATAACTCCTTAAAAGCAAAAATAAATCGCCCACAAAGAAACCTTTTAATTCGGCTCGGTGGCGCCTTCAGCACGACACCGCACAGCGCATTGTGTATTTTGATGGGTTTCAAACCAATGTATTTAATAGTAATCCAGAGAGCGGCAACGTATTGGTATAAAAAAGGAAATTTAAATAAGACGAAAGAACTCTTAGGGATCAAAGCAGAAAAACTGGATGAAATAGAAAGGCAAATCCAACAAAAGTGGATACAGGACTGGCAACTAGATAAAACATCAAGAAGATTATTTACGTTTATTCCAGACGTTGGGACGCGACTTAAATGGAATTACTTCAATCCCAACAAAGGACTAATTCATTTCCTAACAGGACATGGTCCCTACCCAACCCATCTTTATAGAATCAACAAGAAAGAACATGATAGGTGTGAATGTGGAGAACTAGGGACACCTGAACACAGTGTTCTGTGGTGCCTGTTCCTGGAGGAGCACTTGCGAATTCGTGACCAAATTAGACAGAAGGATATTAAAGCTATTTTGGAAGATGAAGAGGATTATAGAATCCTGGCAAATGTAGCAGAGGAATACTCAGAACTATGCAAAAAAGTATTTTACAGAGAAAAGACAAGCTAAATGGACATAAAATATGGAAAATAGAATGAATGAGGATTCCTTCCTCCTGGACCGAAGGAAACTTCTGGAAGCGCTGGATCTCCGCGCCCCCAGGAAGGAGGTTGAGTGATGGTGTGTGAGTGCCTAGAGCATTCTCGGTCTTTTGACTGGTAAGGAACTCCGGATGCTCTGGGAGTGTGTGTGTGATGCGATGGTGATAAAATGAGTGGGAATAAATATACACTAATATGTAATAGAAACAATCATATATAATAATATACGAAATTGTGACATGAAGACTCGGAAATAGAGCATCATCTCGAAGCCGCTTCGCGATCCGGTCACGATAGCGTGCGACTTCCGGTCCGTGTGTACGCGGCGGCGGGACACAACTGACCAGGGCCCGCACTAAGTGCTCCGAGTGGGTCCTGGGCCTCATGTCGATACTCACGGTCCGTTTTTTTGATGTGCAGGATGAACCGAGATCAATGAATAATACAGCTACATAAACAAATACAGCCAAAATCATAATTTAATCATAATTTTAAAAAAAAATCAGAGAACCAACTTTGTAAGCATGACACTTATGTGCATTACAGAAAAGTGATGTGTTTAGTGAAGTGATGTGTGTGCAGTGTTTAGTGAAGTAATGTGATGTACATAGTGATTATTAACCACACAGAGGAAACCATGACACAGGAGAGGAACACACACACAGGTGAAAATCACTTAGGTGAGAAACCAAGATTAGGAAGAGAACAGCATTAAGCAGACACCGAAATTATCTGACTGGAGATCAGAGCATAACAGGAAAATTTTTTCGTGCTATTTTAATGAACTCTAAAATCAATAAGACGAAAATAGAAATTGTAGATTTTGGAAATATTAAAGAATTATCAACATAATATACATGACGATTTAGGTAGGAGCTAGATAGCAATTGAATTCTGTTAAATATATGATAATAAAATTTGGTAGGAATTAGATAGTAATTAAATTCTTGTTAGTTAGCAATATTGTTGAGATAGCTCGTCCATTTTGTTTTTCTTTTCGTTTTCTTTTTGTTTTTCAAAATGTTTTGTTTTGTTTCTTGTTCATTGTTGTTTGACGTTGAGTGTTGTGGTTCCGTCCTTCCCACCCTTTTCCTTGTTCCCTTGTTCCCTTTTTCCCTTCTATTATTGCAAATAAAGGATGATGAAAAAAGGCTAAAGAGAAATAAAATGCGATGATGATAGCCCGTTTCGGTTAAAGTCTTCAGATGCCGAAACTGAAGAGGCGGATCTGAGCATTAAATATATATATATATATATATATATATATATATATATATATATATATATATATATATATATATATATATATATATATATATATATGGGCTTTTGTTCTTTGAAAATATGACGCAAAACTAGACCGCCCATAATTCGGGAATCATAAGCCTGTATAACAATATTTTACACGCTTTTATAATGGGTGAAGTTATATCATTATGCCAAGTTTGATATCAATCATGGGAGCTTGGTGCAAGGGTGTTGGTTTTTGAAAATATGACGCAAAATTCGATTACCGAAAACACTGAGAATCGTACACTGAGAAAAATCTTTCATCCGGACAGTGGTATATTGTACAGCGGGGGACACTTCTAAATGGTACAGCCATATGGAGATTTACGGCTAAGGTGTACCATTTAGAAGTGTCCCCCGCTGTACAAATCTATTGAATCCATAAGTTTCCTACGAAAATCTGTACGGAGCATACGTTATCCATATGCTACATAGGTACTGCCTTTTTACCTATTAGATGTTACATCATGCCACTGCAGGATGTTTGACATCTAACAGTCTTCCGTACATTATATACGTATACATGTTACATACGTCAGGTAAATGTTATATACGTCCATCTGTATATAAGATTCTGAGCGCCTACATACATTTCTTGTTTCATACGGAAAGTACGTAAAGATGGAACACGTATGGAAAGTATTATAAAAGATACGTTTTCAGTTACACGTATGCTACTGGATGTTACCTATAATCATACGTTATGTCCAAAAACTACAAGATTTACGCATAACCTACGTATGTTTTACACTACACGAAAAATGTACAAAAAATATATGGAGAAAATATGAAAACGTCTATAGGTACAGTATTTAGCTCGCGTGTGGTTCAATTCGATACAGTTTTGTTCACAGAGAGCAATGACACACAAAATTAAAAAAAAAAAAAACTTTGTATTCAAACTGGAATTGAATGCTTTCTTGGGCATATAATTGATATTTATGAGTATTTTTTAGTTATTTTCTCTTCTAATTAATTCTTCTGATTGCTTTTTGAGAATACCCAGATGATGATTCCGAGAATCTCAAATAATTGTATCTAGAAATTATCAACCTCGTCGTCAAAACCAGAATCAAACATTAGCTCATCCAAATCATTCGCTAATTGATCTTAATGGATATTGATTCATTCATATGCGTACAATATTTATTTGTAAAGAAGTAAAACGTTTATAGTACATGCAGAGAAGTATTCTATGTTGATCAGCAAAGTATCACAAAATGAGACAACTGACAACTTTTTATCTTACACAATGTTCACAATTTCATTGCAAGACGTTAATGTTTCCTTGTAAATAGGAGCACGTATAAGTTTACTTATACAACCAATAACTAACTACCATCCTCCAGAAGGCTTATAAGAGTTGCATATCTACCACCCCTAGCTAAAGTTATGCTTCCTCCAGTTGCGTTAAAAAAGTACCCCGAGGCCTGCTCGGGCTTAGGATAGAGAGCGGTAAAATGTTTGTGACCTTTGTGTCATGCACAAGCAACGACATATGAAATATATATTTTTCTGTGTAATAGAAAATAACCTTCGTACGTAACCTGTATATATTCCATACTCTTACAGTTTTCTCTGAGTAACTACTGCTGCATAATAATTATTTTATAATATAATGTTATATAAGCAATGAACATTGCAGTATTTTACGATGTTATGCAATGTACAAATTCGTCTTACGTAAGATTAAAGTTCAGTAGAAGTTTACGGAATGCATAACTTAACTTCTTGTACACGCAAGAGAGGTTCCAAGGGTAAACTTCTTAACATACTTTCTTAACTCTTCTCAAATTCAGAAGTTAAGAAAATTAAAATTACTTTATTACATTTGTTCAAAAAAGTTGTTTGTCAAGTAATCAGTTCAATTTTCTTCTACTTGCTATGCTTTTCATGGAAGACTAAGTTACTATTGGGCGTTGAATAGTTTAAGCGAAATTCTTCAGGTAATAGGAATTCCAACTAATGATTAATGTGTTCAATTATGCATTCCTCCTCCTTACCTCTTTTGGAAACAACAAAACCAGAGAATCAAAGGAAATTGCTTTCCTCTCGTGTGCAAATGAAGAGACTTACTTTGATGTTTTTAGCTATTAGCTTTTATTAAAGTGGACAGGTGTTGTTGGGTCTCTTTAGTTAGTGTACTGAGAGCGACAGTTACAAATACCTTGATGTAGGTGAACCACTTAATATAACTCGTGGTTTGTTTAGAAGTTAGCGTACATTTCACCTCATTATCGTATACACTCGCCTGGTTTTTACATCGATTAGATATGACAAGGATACAGCATGTGGCGGTGTTGAGTGAGCTGCGACATGTTTCTAAACGCTTTTGAGATAATTACGTAGTGTATACATTGCAAAACTCATTACTAGAAGATCATTTATGGAAAGCTTAGTGTAAATCTTATCATTATTCTCATAATTAGAGAACAAATTTATACGGATAGATCTCCATATATAAAAGAAGTGCTGAGTGATCAACGCCCACGCCAAATCGCTTAAGCTAGAAACTTGAAATTTTAACAGAGCATAGATTTGTGATGTAGCCCTAAAGTACCACTAAGGAAGAATGTTTGAAGGAAGCAATTATTATCTTAAAACGCCCATCGGGATTGGAACTTTTCATGTATGCGTAGAAACAGGGGCGCACCCACGGGTTATCCACCTGGTCCGGGCCCCTCCAAAACTTTCTAACTCAAAATATATTTGTACACTTTCTTAATAAAATAATTCTTGTTTAACAGGAAAATTATAATGAAGCATGAAAATGCGATCTTATACTCCATTTGCACTCTTTCTCGTATAAAAGCAACCTGATTTATCATTTTTTTTCTGAAAATATAGGTGGAGGTATTTTACAATTACTTATCGTCTTTTCGGGTACAGAATAATACCCGTTCTATACTATACACAGACGTAGTTGCTTGTTGTATTGGACCCCCCTAAAGCTTGGACACCCTCCCAATAAAATTTCTGGGTACGCACCTATTTAGAAGGAAATCAAAAAAGGCTAATTCTTATAATTGGATGGACATATCTCAAAATTTCTTAATGTTAGAAACATGAAATTTGGTATTTAGACTTTTCATTTAAAATAATTAAAAAAAAAATATGTTTCAGCGTTTTTTAAAATGCTTTCCGCGAAAAAAGAAAGAAACAAGGTGGGCATTGTTTAACAAGATGACAAATCTCTAAATTTCCTGAGATTAGAGACATGTTTAGGGATATGGAACTTGGTATATAAACTCCTTATTCAAAACGAGTATGCATATCCCGCAGTGGAAATTGCGCTTTTAACAGAAGAAGGGGAAGGGCAATTTCGAAGTTTTTCTCGATATATATATATATATATATATATATATATAAAAGTCTTCGAAGTTGTCGGTCTCATCATCATAGGAAAACGGATGAATGTTTTAAAATTAATTTTAAAACACATTTCACACTTGGGCCGGCATGGGATTTTATCATCTTACTTTGACTGGAATGCATACTCTAAGGGGGAAAAAGGGGTTTATTTATTTATTTATTTATTTATATTTTTGCAAAGAATAATACCATCAACATAACCTTGCCGTGTGAAGAACGGAAACAAGGGCTGAAATATGAGGTGCGAGGCCGTAGGCGGGACCTACGTGGTGCTTGGGTACAAAGTCCCCCATACTGTATGCATGTATATGATGCCAAAAGTATTCTTATTAACTGATTATATGGCTTAACGACGTTAAATATATGATCCATATTTGTTTTAAGACAATTGATTTATCTGGGAATGTTTTTCTTTAAATCAGTGATCTTCAACCCATGACCCGCGGCATGGGTGGCTTGTAGAACTCTATATCATGGCTCACGCATTTTTTTAAAAAAAGATTGAGTACTTAACGAGAAAGTAGGATTACATCTTTAAAAAGATAGATGGCAACACCATACAGTTGTGAATATCAAAATATAACTTAGTGGCACGGGAGCGGTTATATTGTTAATGAGGCTTGCACTGTCATGGAAATAGAGTCATTTGCCCAACCCCCTATTTCCTCAAGTATCTAAACCAGAGTCATTTCCTACTACAGTGGTTATCTTTTTTTCTTAATCTGATGATCATTAACCGAAACAGAAGGGACACCTGCTGCATTCTTAGCAAATACCAGAAAGAGGATGGGTGGTATTTTGTTGCACGCTATTATGAAATATCTCCAATAGACAGGATTGCAGAGTGTCAGATAAAATTGTGTTGTTTTTAAAAATATGGTAAACTAAGCATAGTTAAAACTAATTCAACTGAAAAAGAAGCTTAAACTAAGACTTTACAATATAAAATGTCTGCTTTACAATAAATTCACTGAACTTTTCGGGTTTAGGTCAAAACTCCCACAGCCAAAACACCCACACTGAAACAATGTCAAAGCGCTCACACAATCGGTCATAACTTCCACACAAACGGACAAAACACCCACACATAGCAACGGTCACAATCCCCACATAAATGGACAAAACTCCCATACGCAGAAATTGTCACAACCGCCAAACAAATGGACAAAACTTCCACACAATCGGACAAACCTCCCACACTTTGAAATGATCATGGTTGCACGTCTTGTAAGTTTCACACGCTGAAAATAATGAAAACAAGTACAAGGGGATTTGTCCACTTATTATCTTCTCCAATTTGGATCATAAGCGTTTTTTGGACTTTTCTAAATTATTTCAGCGTGTGAAATTTACAAGACGTGCAACCAGGATAATTTCAAAGTGTGGGGGATTTGTCCGATTGTGTGGGTTTTTTGTCCATTTGTGTGGCGGTTGTGACAATTTCTGCGTATGGGAGTTTGTCCATTTATGTGGGGATTGTGACCGTTGAGAGTTATGACCGCTTACCTGTGTGAGAGTTTTGGCTGTGGGAGTTTTGACCATTCGTGCATTTGGGAGATTTGTCCATTTGTGTGGGAGTTATGACTGATTGTGTGAGCGTTTTGACATTTTTTGAGTGTGGGAGTTTTGGCTGTGGGAGTTTTGACCTGCTCCCAAGTTTTCTTTAAAAAGTAATCACAACATAAAGTACTGACTAAATTACCTCGAGGTGAAAATGAAGCAAAAACAAGAAGTTATATTGATTAAGTATCGAGTTTCCATTGACGCCGTTATTTTATTTTTTGCCTAACGTCTCATGATTATGCACCGAGGCTAAAGAACACAAGAATGAGACGGATCACAATGCTGGAGTAAAGGAAGTTGGAGGAAACGGTAGGATCAAAAAAAAAAAAAAAAAGAAAGAAAGAAAGAAAGAAAGAAACACTCACATGGTGTTCACAACAATACCTACTTTGCTCGGGCAGGAATCGAACCAGGTACCCCGCGAACCAGAGGTTTCACGCCCTTACGCCAAGTTTTCAAATATATCTTATATATAAAAGAGAACGCACAAATCCTTTGTTCCCTCATCACGCTAATACGGCTGAACCAATTTCTTTCATTTTTGGGGGGTTATTAGGATTTGGACCCTAGATGGTTTTTATCATATCACTTTAATTTTTAATTACCAGTGTCTTGAGATAATTGACCATTCAAGTGTCCATAACGTACAAATCCTTTGTTAGTTCATCATAGGTAAAAATAAACGTATTTATATGCAACCCGCATGACCGTGTCACTCGGCGGGTTAACATAAATGACAGGCGATATAATGTTAACATTTACTGCAATCTTCTATGGTTTTTATCATATCACTTGAAAGCGAAAAAGTAAAAATTATCTAAGTAACAAAGTTTATTGCGTTCCGGGGTGACCGCAGCAAAGCGGGGTGAACGCTGCTAGTCTTATATATAAAAGAGAACGCACAAATCCTTTGTTCCCTCATCACGCTAATACGGCTGAACCAATTTCTTTCATTTTTGGGGGGTTATTAGGATTTGGACCCTAGATGGTTTTTATCATATCACTTTAATTTTCAATTACCAGTGTCTTGAGATAATTGACCATTCAAGTGTCCATAACGTACAAATCCTTTGTTAGTTCATCATAGGTAAAAATAAACGTATTTATATGCAACCCGCATGACCGTGTCACTCGGCGGGTTAACATAAATGACAGGCGATATAATGTTAACATTTACTGCAATCTACTATGGTTTTTATCATATCACTTGAAAGCGAAAAAGTAAAAATTATCTAATTAACAAGGTTTATTGCGTTCCGGGGTGACCCCAGCGAAGCGGGGTGAACGCTGCTAGTGTTGAATAAGTCAGTTTATTATTATTATTATTATTATTATTATTATTATTATTATTATTATTATTATTATTATTATTATTTCGAAAGAGATGTTCAATTTTAATTTAAAGTTAGGTTTGTTGGCCAAACGTTCTGTTATTATTTTACGCACTAGACATAATTCTTACTAGTAGTTCTATCATAATTTCCGTCAATCTTAATTAAGAAGAAAAGACAATATTAAAATAGTATCTGGTACATAGTTTGCGCTGCACTTACTAATCGTAAGATTCCGAGTTCAAATCCCGATTCCGTTCGTATTGGTTAGGCCATCCAGGCAGGGGCGGATCCAGGGAGGATCAGGGTAATTGCCCCCTTCCCCCGAAGAAGAGGAGATTTTCTTATTTTATATATAAATAAAACCCATCCCAGAGTTTGTTGCTCTTAAAAGTAGCTGTAAGTAGCAGTATTACAACCCACCGCCCCTCCCAGAAATCCGTCCTGGATCCGCCCCTGGCTTTAGATCATTAGACGAAAATTTCATCTCCATCAGCCCTGACCCCCCTTGGAGTCTATCAGCCCCCTCCAGGACTCCGTGCTGTATCCGCCCCTACGATCCAGGATAGTTTTTTCAGTGGTAGTGGTGGCAGGTGAATGAAAGGGGTTTAGTAAGTGAATGACAGGGGTACTTTCAATATACTAGTTTCTAGATGCTAATTTCTTATCCCCCTTTCTAACAAATTGTTCAGTTTACTTGTTAAGCTTTCATAACGAAATAATGATTTCTGCTTCATCTGAAACTTTGAAAATAAAGAAATAAGCTTACGTGAATGCTCAAAACTTTTTATGTACGATTATTCTTATCATTACCATGTGTAGGTATAAAAGGATGGGGAACTTACAGCTCTCTCATCCCCTAAAATAAGGACCATAATAATTGTTTATTAATATTTACTTTCATTTTTCGAAATACGAGATAGATTATAATGAGATCAACATAATTTCTTTTCAGCACTTCGACTTAGACAAACTCTTCCGGAATGGTTGGAAAAGATTCCTTTCTTGACAAAGTCTCAACTTAGGTTTATGTACGATGGTGCTCCACCACGCTTTCTGCGAAACATTTGTATTTCTTGATCAGCATTTCCAAGACAGATGAATAAGGTTAGCAGGATACATACAGTGGCCTCCTCGCTCCGATGACCTACATCTTTGGATTTTATTGGTGGCAACACCTCAAAACTATATTGTACAAAACAAAATAAAGGAAGTACACGAATTGTGGCAAAGAATTCGTGATAGATTTGCAATGATTTGTAATACGCCTATGTGTTTCAATCGTGGACGTGAATCGCTGTCACTTCGTTTAGAGTACTGTATTGAGGCTGACGGAGGACACTTCGAGTATATGTTATAATTATTAGTCTATTGTTATCTGAGTTCTTGTTCAGAACTAAAAGAATATATGACACAATTGAAGGTAAAATCTGATGCATAGTTTTTGATAAAATCGAAAAAAAAAATGATTTTACTATTATTTTTTAAATACATAATTCGTTACCAATTTGATGCAGTTCATAAATTTTGTCTTCTGCTAGAGTACATTATTTCTTTATTATTTGTACAATAAATGAAAAAAAAGCACTGTCTTAAGTACCAAATTCGGTCCAGTATGGTTTAATTTTCCTAACAGTGAAACACATATTTCGAACAATGATACAGAAAATCCTAACCTTAACACACATATTACTTGTAATTGAGTTAGGTGTTATAAAGATTATTAAAGCCTATTAAGTCAAATTTTGGGTTCATCAAATTCATTACGATTTTCAAATTTCTTTTAATCATCTATTACAGCCAGGAATGATTTATATTTAATATATGTAAACTCTTATGCTAAAAGTAACATACTCTTAAATGCATACTGTATATAGAATTAGGCAACGGATTTACGATTTAAAAAATGATTAAAAGTTATTTTCCATTATATTAAAGACACTTCAAATTATCTTTCCTTTCTTTCCTAGCAACAGATAGTTTAACTAATCTGTAATAGGCAAGTCATCATAGCAAATATGGGAAATTCCTATTTGTATATAACTGGCTGCCTGTATGTACTATCAATTTAATACAATCTCAGACGTAATGTATTTTTATAACATTTTGTGTGGGAGGAGGGGGTATAATTATAGAATGAACCTTTACTCTGAAACTTGTCTCAAGAAAAAAATATTAAAAAAAAATAGTTTTGTTACACCTGCACAAAACTTTAAACTCAATCACACACAATTTTTTCAGGAGTTTGTTTTACCAAAACTCCTATACATTTTTTACTGTCCGTGAGTCCGTCCGGGAGACACAAAGTCTCAAGAACTACTTGTTTCATCACCATCAGTTGTGTCCAGGAGATAGAGAGCCAGATGTTAGGAATGGACTTCGTTGATGGGGTGATCGATCCCGTTGATCCCAAACTATGATCTATCAAAACTCGGTTCTTCATGCATTCGTATGGGAGTAGCTAACGGATATCATCCTTGCTTAATATACTGCCCGCAATGCTGTTGAGATTAGCAGGTTATTATAATGCTCAGGAAAGTAAAAAAAAATACTAATCTATTGGTGGAATACAACGCTAAAATGAAACTAAATGTCTTTCTATTCGCCAAATATTCATTCTTCTTAAAATTCTTGAGTGGAAAATATAGATTGAGGAGAGTTATGATATCAAGCGTCCATTCTACCACGTTGTGTATTGCTACTTGTTTATTTCTATAGGAGTAGTAATTTTCTTTTTCTTTTCTTTCTGTCTTTATTATTATTATTATTATTATTATTATTATTATTATTATTATTATTATTATTATTATTATTATTATTATTATTATTATTATTATTATTATTTCGTTTCTTTCTTTTCTTTATTGAACATGATATTAAGTTAGTTTCCTTCGGGTAGTTGTCTATGGAGGTAAACAAACTTACTTTACAAACACACTTAACCTAAATTCACGGAGCAAACATGTTTAAACTACGCTAATTGATCGTGATTAGGTAACCAGAACAGATGATTAGCTTACTATGTATATCTGGGTAGTATTATTAGTGAACACTTGGGTACGAATGTGAAATAAAAAGAAGGGTAGGAATGATGGAGGAAGCACTTAGGAAGCAGGGAAGTTATTTTTGGGGTCAATGACTAAAGAGTTAAGAAAAGAAAACTTATAAAACGTATCGTTTTGTATACAGGGTGTTTCAAAACATTAGCTTCAACGTTTGTGAGCTGATTCCTGACACCAAGATAAAATGAAAAGTATACACCAACCAGGGTGCACAAATGCTTCCTTTCGGAGTTATAGGCTGCCGAAAACATACAAAAAATGAACTTTAAAGCTCCATAGCTCCAAAACTCTGGGACCTACCGTAGTCGGGTCAAGACTTCACTTAGAAACTGATAGATGTTCTATCCAAATTTCCATGGTTCAGAACCCCAAGGTACTCATGCAACAATTTTTGTAGATGGAGTTTGACTAAGGTCATATAATTTGAAGTACTCACCAACTCCGTCTATAAAAATTGTAGCGAAAGTACCGCAGGATTCTGAAACATGGAAATTTGTATAGAACACGTATTAGTACCTATCTTGACCCGACTACGATATTTCCAATAGTTTCGGAGCTATGGACTTTTAAACTTCAATTTCCCATGACCTCGGCAGCCTATAACTCCGAAAGAAAGCATTTGTGCACCCAGGTTGTCTATGCTTTTCGTCTTATCTTGGTATCAGGAATCACCTCACAAACGTTGTCGGTATTGTTTTTAAACACCCTGTATTATATTCAAGGGAGCAGGCAGTACGCAAACGTTACGAGAAAACACGCTATCCAAAATCAAAAAGAAAGTATTTTGTAATAGTAAGACAGAAAACAACAATAGTGTATGCCATTAGGATAAATAACAGTGTAACGTGTATACCTCGTGAAGGATTTTGATTTGTATGGTGTGATATTTTCTCAATTAATGGGTTGGAAGTGGTAATAAATTTATACTATTTTCGGTTTTAGTAGAGAGATTAGTGTGGAGATGAAATGCATATTCTTGGGATGCTCAATTTATTCCAGAAAATCTCTTCTCGTTATCTATTACCATTTTTATTTTATAGGAATCAACTTTAAAACCGGAAGTGATTGATTTCTGCCATTTTCGGTTTGCATAGGGTTTTAAGATAGAAGATGGTAGCTAATGCGATTTCAAGATATCACTTCTCGCTATCTTTTTCCGGTTTAGCTCTATATTGATCAACATTAAAACAGGACATAGCTGTTAGTCTACCAATTCCGGTTTGAATATCATCTCGCCAAAAAAATCGGTTCCTTACTTTTCACCGTCTAAATGCCAACCAAAATGGATGCTGTTCCGTGAAGTAGTTCTTGAGACTTGTTTTTATCTCTGGCGGATGATAAAGCATTTGTTCTTTATCTCCAGAACCGACGGACAGAATAAAGTTATAAGGGAGTTTTGGTGAACCAAACAAACTTGTTGGAGTCGACATGTAAGGAGAAATGCTACCGTGCAGGATGTAATAAAAGATATAGTGGTAGTAAAAACAGGGAAGAGCTAAAGAGACTAAAATTGAGAGACGGTAGTAGAACATAATATTGTTATGTGAATTATTAAGAGCTTAGCTTAGAACGGGGGTGTATGAATACTTCTCAGCTTGCAGCAACTGATCTATCAGTAATGGCAGAATGTAAATGATGATAGTAATAATTCATCTTAATTGGTATTAGATGAAACTTGAACCAAGAACCAAGAACCACTAAATTTACCATATGCACAATTAGATTATATAGTAGATTAGGTATCACTTTAGCCTCGTCGAACTCTCCACGATTTTTATATGATAACGCTAAAGATGATCATGAAAAATTCATTTGTGCTGATGGAAGTAATGAACGAATTGTTACACTTCGCTGATAGTTTCAAACCTCTTATTGTAGTATTTGCTGGTTAACTTTACTATTGTTTCGGTGGGTGCTTTGTAGAGTTTGATATTCCTTCCTTTACCTATACTACGTATATAAGGCGTGAATATACAACTTAACGTGAAACATCCAAACCATATGATCTCACACAACAAATGGAACCCAAATCTCCTTTACCAAACAAGGTCTAACATTTCTTACCATTCCATTGTAACAACCTACCCTTATCTTCATAACTTGAAATTATAAAACGTGGGTCTAAATGTTATAGATATGGGAATATACAGGGCTTCTGCCAACATGCTAATGACTAGAGTGAAAACAGTAAAAGGGAATAGTTACTGCATATTTAGAATCCTCCGTTAAATCTTCATATATAAATTAGAAACTTTAAAAAAAGTGAATCTTGTATTCTTCTTATGTAAGGCTCTGTCGAAACATTATCGTTAATACAATGTAAGAACTGAAACTGTAAAGATACCATTTAGGTTTCGAGTGATCTAAATGCAACCTAAAAAATATCACCATTCAATTCTCGACATTACAAGATATTAGCACAAGTTCCTGTTGTTCTCACGGAAAGAGTGTTTCATATTGTAAATTTGAAGTATCTTTTAAATATTTGAGACTATTTTTTGAAAAAAAAAAATGGAAAATTAGACTATTATAGGAATTGCTCCCTCTCCAACCAAACATCGGAAAAACTGAAATACGCATTTGTTTAATTTTAATAAAGAGATTATATACTAAATTTCACACTTTCAGGTCAAGTGAAACATTTCATTGAGCATTTTATGAATATAAGAGGGGAAATAAAGACATTAAAGAAGTTCTCATACTTTTCTTCTTTAGATGAGGAATTATCTAAAACTCTAAAACATTAGTTCACTTACTTTTAATGAGGATTTTATATGACAAGTTTCATTTTCCTAACTTGAGGACTTACTGAGGTACTCTATATTTGGCAAAAATAGAGCCTCATTTTCCCCTTAAGGATACGTATTTAAATCAAAATGAAATAATAGAAACCAGGCTCAACCCAAGTGCTAAATACAGAAAAATTTATTTCGAAGCTTTTATCTGTTTTATCATGAAGAGGCGACGTAGTGTACAATGTCAATTTCGTTTCTAGACTTTGTTATGTATAAAAAAAAAGTAGCACAACGAGCTGAAGAACTACTCTAGTCAAAAGTTTTACACGAAATTTTAAAAAGAAATATACTCACAAAATTGCAGTCATTCAAGTTCTACCAACGATAGTACAATAATTCTATTTGAAGGAGACAATGCAAGATTCCAACAACATCATTATTCAAAATACATATAAAATATATATCAAATGCAAATAAAATTACTTTCAGTTTAAAGTAGCATCGTTGTGATAACTTCCGTACTTAGTGACACGCTAGTAAATTAATAACGATTTATATCGAATAAGGCCAGTCATAACTTTCCCGTAGGATTGTCCAAGCAGAATATTAGATATGAAGGTACAATAATATTATTCTCTCTTACATTGATTTCCCCTAATATTTTTGGACAACTCTGTGGAAAAGTCATGGCTAGCTTGTTTTGATATAAATTGTTGCTAACCTCTCTAGCGTTTTTTAAAATACGTAGCATCATGCATTAGTCAAACTTAGTACAACGCTAAAAACAACTCTGAATACAACGCGTAAAGTCTTATAGTATTTAGCAGGAGTCTCTGGAGACGAGATCCTAGACTTTCTCCTTTAACGTGTCTTGCAAATGGCCATGATATTTTTGTCGTTTTAAAACAGAGTCTGTTAACATAGCACAATCCACTTCTGCATGAAGAGTACGTATTCTTTGTTTTAGTCATTAACCATAGACTGACTTTACACTATGTACCGCAATAATCTAATCTCTACGCCACAGTGCCTTTTCTTTATTGAGCGTTGGTCATAAACTATGAATAGGTAGTTTTTTTTTCTAGTCCAGTATGCACATGTACCCTAATCGGATTGTTTGTTTATGTATTTTCTAGACCAATCTTTTTAACCTGTAACTTGCGTACCACCAATGGTACGCTAGCCGTTATTAGTCGTAAATACGACTTTTGATTGTGTTAATAATTAATATGTTTTTGCGGTAATTGAGTGGAAAAACTTGAGAAAATCTCCTCTAAACAGTCGCTCGCAAGTTACAGATTATCTTTCATGTTACATATTAATGTTTAAACGAAATGAAGAAGCTCCATAATTTCCTAAATATATAAACCTGTTTGGGTTGATTTGGTAACGTGAACTCTTGCAAATACCAATTTATCAGTAGGAAAGTAGTTACTCATAATAAATCCAATCTACTCTTAGACGTTCTGATGACGGTTTGGGTACAAAACCTCGCGGCCAGAACCTCGCGGCGACAACCTCGCGGACCAAAACCTCGCCTGGCCAAAACCTCGCCTCCCAAAACCTCGCGGCCCAAAATCTCGCCAGGCCGAAACCTCGCCTGGCCAAAACCTCGCCTCCCAAAACCTCGCGGCCCAAAATCTCGCCAGGCCGAAACCTCGCCTGGCCAAAACCTCGCCGCCCAAAACCTCGCGGGACAAAATCTCGCCGGGCCAAAACCCCGCCTGGCCAAAACCTCGCCGCCCAAAACGTCGCGGGCCAAAATCTCGCGGGGCCAAAACCTCGCCTGGCCAAAACCTCGCCACCCAAAACCTCGCGGGCCAAAATCTCGCCGGGCCAAAACCTCGCGGCCCAAAATATCGCCATACCCAAAATCTCGCCTGACCAAAATGTAAATGTTCCAACAGATGATAAGGATGACGGTATAAAAGACGCTGTTTCAGAAGAAGTATCACGGGTATTTGACCAAGTCCCGCGATACCATATGAAAATTCTATTTCTGTATTAGAGGATTTCAATGTGAAGGTAGGGCGACAGGATGTTTTTAAACTGGTTATAGGGAAAGAAAGTCTGCATAAGGAAAGTAATGACAACTAACGAGGTTAGTTTCGTGAACTTTGGAACATCCAAAAACTTAAAATTTTAACAAAAATCTAATAATATTTATGAAAATATGAAACAATATATGAGTTTTTACGACGTCCCTTGATTATGTCCTATAGCTTAAAGTAAACGTAGATGACCAGGATGAAGGAAATGATCGAATAAAGAAAGTGGGAGGAAACGGGAATAACCCGAGAAAGCCCACGCACACGATGTTTTGTATCTTATTATTATTATTATTATTATTATTATTATTATTATTATTATTATTATTATTATTATTATTATTATTATTATTATTATTATTATTTGTAATGTGGAATTGCATATTAGGAAACACATTGGGTAAATTTTAAAGAAAAGTTTCCTTCGCGGCGAGGTTTTGGCGCGGCGAGATTTTGGGCGGCGAGGTTTTGTCCCGGCGAGATTTTGTCCCGCGAGGTTTTAGGCGGCGAGGTTTTGGCCACGCGAGGTTTTGGGCGGCGAGGTTTTGGCCACGCGAAGTTTTGTCCCGCGAGGTTTTGGGCGGCGAGGTTTTGGCCACGCGAGGTTTTGGCCCGGCGAGATTTTGTCCTGCGAGGTTTTGGGCGGCGAGGTTTTGGCCACGCGAGGTTTTGGCCCGGCGAGATTTTGTCCCGCGAGGTTTTGGCCGGCGAGATTTTGGGCGGCGATGTTTCGGCCGCGAGATTTTGTCCGTATACCCTGATGACAAATGTAGCTAAAACAATAATAATAATATACATTGCTTAAATAGAGTTTGGACAATTTGCTTCGATAAAGTGTTTCTTATCATGAACGTCAATCCGACAGTGGGCCGATTTCAGTAACGTGAATCGATCTTAGGCTGACAATATCGCTTTTCAGTTGTTTACAGTGTACCAGATTTCCTAGTAGTCAGACTATTCGAGGATTGTTAGAATGGTTAGGAAATATGTCGTTTTACGCCACGAAAGAATTACGAGAATTTTGACACCTCAATATACCTAAGCACATGTACTTTGCAATAAAATGTAGAAGTAAGTATAGTAACATAGTGACAAAATTGCCAAAATACATGTGTGAAACTTTAAACTGTACATGTTAAATTTATGACTTCCACAAAAGAGTAGGAGCAAACTATTCACGTTGCTAAGTTAGTAGATTTTCCTGTCTATAACGTGTTCTCAGCATGTCAATTGTGTGCCCATCCGCAAGTTCCTTGTAATTTCAAGATTACTACATGCAGTCTACTCCTTTGTATTTTCCGTTTCATACCTGAATTATAAAACCAATTATTAATACACACACAAAGATAATAATCAACTAATTACTTAATCTAATACATCCAGTACGTTACCTGTGGATAGTCCGTTTCGCTGGACTTGTGATCAAAGTGAAATATATATGTCTTTCCACCCCGCAGAGCGTGAAGATAACCGACCCTGATGATTGGAGCCACGGTGTGTCCATCACTGAGCACTTCAAGCGTCGAATCGCGGACGTTGAGCTGATTCTGAAAGGGTCTTTCCCAGTCCGTGTATTCATTCTTAAGCGTTGAGAATATCTCATTTAAATGATAATAATAAGTATTTCTTACGTACGTCCTTAGCACACGGTCTCTTTTACTTTCGTTAAAACCAAACTCTAAATCTTGGGCACTTAGGTCTAAATAACTTTCGGTTGTTGTAAGTCCAAGCACCACGTCACAATGCTGAAACGTTTCACTGTATTCGGCCATCTCAAACGCAGGGTCGGATGGGATCACTGTGCCGTCTACAAAAGGGGCAAAACCTGGAAGAAATCGAGGGGGGTCCACTTTGACACTGAGAAGATCACTAAGAGATTTCTGTCTTAAACACGGACTAATATCGTCTTCCTCAAGGTCACCGTGGCATCCGGTTTGTTCCGCCACTTTCCTTTTCATTGATAAAGGCTCCCGTTGCAAGCCCCAAGGACTCAGTCCAGATCCGCTCAACAGTATCACACGGTGTAGGAGATCTGGAAGTAAGAAAATAACAAACATTGAAAATTATTACTACTGTTATAGAGCACAATTAGTACAAAAAAAAAAACACTTGATAGTTCATATATGTGCATTTAAAGTGTACTTTTTACAGAATAACAGGCAAGAACACGATTATATCCAATAGTACAATGGATTGAAATTTCCAGTTAAATGTAGTTTTAAAGTAACGCACCTGAAGGATTACAAAAGCGTTAATAGAATGAAAAAGAGTAGAAAGCTACGGCTGCGCAAAAGCTACAGCAATAACTTTCGATGTCACGTCAGAAAGGCCCGGCCAAAAGAGAAGGACAGGAAGGTGCGTGTGAAAACGGCCCCGAGTCAAAAGGGCCCCTTTGACCCGGGCCCTTTTGATGTGAGGCCCTTTTGACTCGGGTTCTTTTATCGCGGGGCCCTTTTGACGCGGGGCCGTTTTGACTCGTTCCTTTCTGTCCTCGCCCTTTTGTCCGGGCCCTTCTGACATGGAATCTAAATTCCAATTGGCTGATGAATTACGTAGGCGTGCGGTTTACAATCTGAGAAAAACAGAGAAAAAAGGAGGGGATTGGATGTCGTAGGAGAGCAGGTGTTGGCAGTGTACACACAGTCATGGATCCATGAGTACTATGCCTACATTCACTGTAAGAAGCTCATAGTACTTGTTACAGAATACTTAAATTACTGTATTTTGCTTGTGTATGAGTTTTGTATTTTCTAAAATTTCAGATAAAATACCAGGTGCAGAGGATCAACCATTGTTACAACAAGGAACTTTGAGGAGATTAGGAATCGCAGAACCAAACCATATATATAAATCAAGGAGGCCTGTTGTTATGACTACTAGCAAGGAGATCAGGCTTCAGCTGTAATAGCTTCAAAATAACTCGTTGAAAGGAGCTCAACATACAATCCAGCACCGGGATCAAGTCGCTGATTGGCGCTTTCAACCTGCACCAAGACCCCGGAGAGATTTGTTACGGTACTGTCTACCATACTTACCTGAGTCAATGAAATGTTTTAGCATTACTATAATTGATAATATGAAAGTATCTGGATTTTTAAAAAATAATGAATATTGAAGCACAAACTCACTCACAAAAATAGGATGCAATGAGCAACATGGTCATCTTCCACGCAACAAACAGCATAGTACTATGCAAGGAAAAAGCAAATACGCAAGTTTTCTTTAGCCCATATTATAAGTTTCATGTATGCGGAAGAATATATTGTGTTGGTGCGAATGAAATGTCCACTTTGACGTCTGGTGTGAAACTCACTCTAGCAACTGAATATGGAAATGAACTAAAGTCATGCGTCTAACATCACAAACTCTGTATACGCCCATCAATCAAACTCAGGTATCCAGACAGTCAACAGGTATTGCACTGTTGAACATGGTCAAGTACCCGATCGAGAACTCACAATTGCGAATGATATTCTTCACTATTTCAAGCTAGGACATTTTGCACAGCAAGCCGTAAAAGATAAAATGAAATAAACATTAAAATAAGAGTGAATTTTGGCCAGGAATGGCAAATGAATGAACCATTCGCTGTTGGATTGTCAAATTTCGTTTCTATGCCATGACGTTGCAAAGTGAGGCCCATTGGGCATCAACCAACATCATACGGATAAAGTCTTCAGGAACATCGCGAAAACGGACTCTCGGGAAAGTGGTGCGCCGACGTAAGGAGACCACTGGGTCTGAACCCTCTAAAACTTTGTAAGCTGAAAAACATTTATGAACTTTTGAATAAAACTATATTTGTTTAGCGCATGAATTATTGCTATAGTTTAAAGATTTGTTTTAACACTTCATCTGTACACTTCGTTTTCTTATAAAGCACAATAACAACAAAACATCACTTAACAATTACTTATTGTTGTCTCGGGTGTAGAATGACACTAGTTCAATACTGCATAATTTTAGAGTCTTGTTGTATTGGAACCAACCAAACTTTGGAATCTTCCCAACAAAACATTCTGGATGCTTGCCTGATCCTTGCAAGCGGTGTGGTGAAAAAGTTGAACTTAATGTGTGCCACGTGACTTACACCGGCTAACAAAATCGCAGTCTGGAAATGTGCAGTTCTTTGATATGTAAAGAATAACCTGAAAATAACCGAGGGTCACTTCACAAGGAAAATGAATCTACCATGCACAATCTTAAATAGTCAGGACAGTGATTGGATTTAGATTAGTCCAACACTGTTTCCAAAATGGTGATTTACATATGGTAGGGTTGACCCATCATGTCTTTCTCCATCGACGTAAAACCATCACTGCTGTTCCTTACAGTGATGAACTTCACGAACTGCACCTTGTCTTAGCCCGCAAACATCCAAAAATGTTGTAAAAATATGGTATTGTCATCTTGCTCGACAATACACGCGTAAACGTATCTCAAATAACGTAACAGACTCACTATTAGTTGCAGTATGAATTTTTTCATTATCCATGCACTCTCCTGACGTTTACCCCAGCTAATAACATCTCTTCATTATCTCGAGCACTTCTTGGGACGGAAGACCTTCTCACGGGTGGTAAAACGTGTAGTTTACATTTTTTTTTTGTATCTAGTCCCCAAACTTCTTTCGACATAGAATCCGATTTTTCGGTAAGCATTGACAACAATGTTGATAAACCAGATATCGTAGTTATTATTTTTCCACCCTTTCGAAATGATTAATTTGATGTGGACATTTCATTCGCACTAACCGTTTACTCAACTTACATTACCAAGAGTTGAAGTATCTAAAGTTTTAAAACAAACTCCACAATTTGCTCTTACAAAATGCAAGTAAGGTATATAAACAAGAATGATGTCATTCTAGCTTGAAAATGTTTCTCCTCCCATAAACCTTCCCTGACGTAATATTATCCTGTCTCTTCCGACAGCACGTCACTTACCGGAGGTTGATTTGTCTCGTAACGGGAAGACAGTGTCGCCAGATGTTTTGTACTTATGTCGTTACTTCACACCATAACAAGTGTGTCTAATTTCCACAAATTCTATTTCTACTGTTAATTCCAGTTTTCAATTTGGAAAAAAAGGAAACATGCAAATTGTGTGAACGGAAATCACATTTAATATCAGAAACAAAGGTATTTCAACAAAGGATTTTAAAAATAGAATACCTGGAAATAATGTTTGTACTAAGAAATAATATGCATTGTTCATTATGACTACAACAGAAATTCACATTTTAAAAAAGTCTTACTAGGTATACTTTAGTACTACCAGTAGTAGGTATATTATATATATCTTATATACGGGGTGTAAAGGGAGTTAACGCAAATACTGCGGTAGGTGATTGTACGTGACTAGTAAATGAAAAAGGTCATATGAACATATATCGCGACACGCCTAGTTTTATTGTAAATTGGGGAAAAGAAGAAACAACGAAAAACACTAGGTACGTATTCTCCGATTTATTACTAGTAGTACCATTAATGCATACGAAAGTGTACAAATGCAGTGTGAAAGCTTCTGCCTGGTGAGCTTGATCCTATGCGTCGCACCGAGTAGCAAGACCCTGATTCCAGATCCATGTCCTGTGCGTCAGTTATATGAGTGAGTGCAGTAAGTGCGGACAAGCCAACGTCGTATATTACAATTGCAATTCGGGGCGTTAAATGGGCCAACATGCCCGCCGTGTTCACAAATGCAGAATAAGCAGACATAATATTCATCTATGGGTTCTACAATGACAATAGTCATCAGGCAATAGTTATAAACGAGTACCGGCGTTGATTTCCAAACCGTCGAACACCAAACATCCGTGTGCTCGCCAACGTGTACCAGTTCATCAGAGACCATGGCACAGTGCCTACTGTTAAACATGCTGAGAGCGATAGAAGGCTGCCTCGTAAGGCACGTCGGCGTATACTGCAATCCGTAGAACGCAGCCCCACAACAAGTACCAGACGCATAGCAGGTCGACTCGAAGTCGGGTCTGATATAGCAGTGTGGAGAATATCAGCGGAGAAAGACCTGAATGCGTACCATTTCCAGCGTGCAGAAAGCCTTCATGATGGTGACGAAGACAAACGTGTAACCTTTTGTACATGGTAAGGTAACATGAGCACTTAGTACCGTATATTACGTTCACCGACGAGGTTACTTCTACGCGAGATGGCATAAATAATAGCCACAACTGGCATTACTGATGTGATAACAGTCCGTATGCCACCATCCCTGCAAATTTCCAGCACAGTTTCTCGGTTAATGTGTGGTATGCCGTGGTGAATGACATTCTCAATGGCCCAATCGTTCAAGACAATAACCTGAATGGACAGACTTTCCTTCAGTTTCTGGAGACACTACCACCTGTGTTTGAGAACATACCACTGAACATTCACCAAAAAGTGTATTTTCATTAATGGTACTACTACTTGTAGTAATAAATCGGTGAATACATACGTGGTGTTTTTCGTTGTTACTCTTTTACCCCCAATTTACTCGAAAACTAGGCGTTTCGCAAAAAATTTTCATATGAACTTTTTTTTTATATACTAGTCACGCACAACAACAACCTACCATAGTATTTGTATTACCTCCTGTTGCACCCTATATATATACTTAGGGCTAATTTTCTTTAAAAACTCTTTCATTATAGAATAATTAAATCCATCATGTTACAACAATATAATTAAAATTGAATTTGAAAATATGTTTAATATTTTCTTGTGGATAAGCACACACACACACACACACACACACACACACACACACACACATATATATATATATATATATATATATATATATATATATATATATATCAATGTATCACTATGCACATGCTTTAAAAGAAGACTTGATCATTTACAAGACTATTTGAAGAAGAAAGAAAACTAACATATAACTGGCAATCTTGTGTTACGTTGATGTCACTACGGATGAAGAGATACAGCCCTGCCATCTGTCGGTTTTATCAATTAATCCTACCTGGTATACGGCTGCCTTAACTCTGTCTGTCTGGCAAGGATAACAAGCGTTCGTTCGAGATTTAATTTAGATAAATGACAAGCAAAGAAGATGATCTTGTAAAAGAGTTTTGCAGTAGACTTTTCCACATAAGTAGCAACTCTTCCAGGCTGGATAGGAAGGCTTTAACAAGAAGTAAAGATTGTGCACGGATAGAAAGCAAGTCTTAAAAGAGCAGAAGTAAGAGACTTGTGAAGTGGCAACAGGGATAAAAAAAAAAAAAGAAAGATTTCGTTCCATCTTAAGAACAGAGCTTTCTATCGGTGCCAAGTAATTAAGAGATAGTTGAGCGGCCATGGAATTTGATGAGACACTTCGCCAATAATAAGGAAAGAAAATGTGAAGGAAAACTCCAAAAGACGAGTTGATATTAAAATGAAAGCTGGCAGTTAAGAGAGTGCTTACGGCATCATCTTTTACTCTATATTTTTTTTTACTTAAAGAGCTGAGCAAATTTCAAATAAGAAATTCTTATGAGAGGATTGCTGCGATAGTATTAATTTTTACATCACAATATTATTTCTTTTATCTTCATCATTTGTTAAATATTTAAATCATCTACTATGTGTGTCACTATTAGATAAATATAGACTATTCGGCATTAAGATCATATTATATATATATATATATATATATATATATATATATATATATATATATATATATATATATATATATATATATATATATATATATATATATTCACACAACCACAAACACAATATCCTACTTAACAGTGTAATTTTATGTATAACTATCTATATCTTTAGACAGATATAGATATCGATATACAGAAAAATAAAACAATTTTGATCAAGAAGGGTAGAAAATATCAATTATTACTGTCAAGGAACGGCATAAAAATTCAATTTCCTCGAAAATTAATAATGACAATTTACCCTCAGTGATGCCATTCTTTTTAGAGGGAGGGGTTAGATTTCTAGGCTTTCGTTATCTGTGGCCATGATAACCCGTCACACATATATGAGGGATTACGTCCTTCGGCGACCTCACTGCCCGGGGAATTGGAGAGGAAGAAAAAATTGAGGAAGGAAGGAAGCGGCCTGGGACCTGTATATTTGGTTCCATCTCGGCATTCGCCTGGTGTGAATGAGCAAAACACAGGAAAACCTCATTCAGAGCGGCTGGCCTGAAAAAGCGTTATACACTTTTTCGACCGAGTGGCTCCACCGGGAATCGAACCCGGGACAGCCAATGGGACAAGAGTATTGCGCTGTTGGTGGCAGTTGTGTTTGCTTTTGAGTTTGCTCTTAGGAACCTATCTTTGTATTGGATTGTTTTGAAGATCAGTTTGATCCAATTGCTACACGTTTCCTTTATTTTAAAGGACTAAAATTTGGCGATAGGGTCCAATGTTGCCGATTGTCCTTCGTAAGTTCCAAATCCTACTCTGCAATGGCTAATATATACATATCTCAACCACAATTACATTACGGAAGAGAAAGAAATACTGTAACAAAATCTGTTAGGAGCCATATTTATTAATTCGACGTATTAAAAGTGATTTGTGAAATATTTTCATTTTAAATTTTATAATAAATCATGGTAATTTATTCATGGTGCAGGTCAATTGTCCGTACTCTTTTAAACAAACACATTTTTTAAAATACATAAAACATTTTAAAGCAAAAAAGTTGCAATACGTAAACTTTCCCACGTCAAAAATAAAGCTTTTTTTTATAAAATTAAAAAGAGTAAAAAATAAACTGCAATTACCGGGAAAACATCAGGCTACCTAAAACAAGAAAAAAGTAGATAAATATACAGAAGCTTATTAAGTTAATTGCTAAACTTTTTATTCTCTCATAAACATAAACATGAATATTAAAGAAACGGTGAAAAATAACAGACACGGAATTGTGGAACATCGAATCATCTGCTGCCAACAAGATAATCGAATTCAAGTAATTCAATGAATATTTTTTCTTTCGTTTTTTAAGTCATTTCTTACAGCTCAAATATCTACTAATAGAGCATATAATATTGCAACCAACAGGATAATTTGTTCAATATATAAGGTTCTTCAATGAGAATCACTGAATTGTAAGTCAAATTCATAATTAGCAGAAAGAATAATGTATTTACTACAACAATATATGAAAGTTGTTAATAGAAGATCAAGGTGACCAGAATTCTCACTTGCGAAAACGGGACGCATACGAATCGCCTACGGGGGGGGAGGACTTCCAGATTGCATTTTGGGACTCAGCAGTGTTCTCAATTTACAAAATACATAAGTAAGAGTGATAAGCGTTTCTAACTTTACGTGTACCACACAACAAATAATGGTTCCCGATTGCAAGCTCTACCCAAAAATTCTTTTAACTAGTTGAACACTCAGAAGTCCCACTCAATTCCCACTTGAACCACGAACACTCAATTCCTATTTGAAAATTCAGAAGTTCTAGACACGGTTGAACCTTGGCAACGAGTGTTGGTACGGAAGAGAGTGGAATTTGCATTGACGATTTATATTTTGAATAATAATTACGGGACATCTAGGTCATTTTTACTTAAAAATGGGACATTTAAGCGTCCCGTTCGAGAATCAGAAAAAAACGGGACAACGGTTGGAAAAAAGGGACTGTCCTGGCTAAAACGGGACGTCTAGTCACCTTGTAGAAGATGCTATCGGAGAAAGACCATCGCGACTTTATTAGCAGGATCGTTTGTTTTAGAACAATTGCAGCTCCCTCTCGTCATACTAAAATGTTCAATCTCATCTGTCTTAAGAATTTGACCAACACGTAATACTAACTTTCGTACTGTATGTAGTAACACGTAAGTGAAGTCAACAATGATTGATATTGAAAAAGGCCGACTACGACTTTTTGCCCAAATATAATAGAAGAAATCAAAATAAGAGCGAATAGGAATAACTTAAATTGATTTCTTCTAAAGTGTTTGGACAATCCTGGAAAAAAGTTGTGGTTGGCATCGGTTAAAACTTATAACATATACAGCAGATCCAATGAATTGATAACGTTCAGAAACAGAATTTTCATAATGTGGCGTAGCGAGGCACTAAACCAGCATTTCCCGAGCGGTGTGTCGCGAATTGGCTGCTGGTGTGCCGTGAGGAAATCGAAACATGATTATTAATTCTATAGCAACCAAATTGCAAGACATAGGAAAAATGTATATTTGTATTTAACATTACTATGAACCTGTCGATGTGAGGAATGACCGAGGTTTGAAGCTCCAGCACTCACAGAAAGACATGGCATCATTCTGGATTTCTCTTTGGAGAGAACATTCAGCTATTCCTACAGAGGCTGTGAAAGTTCTCAATCCCTTTTCTACATGCTACTTAAGTGAAGCAGGATTTTCTGCAATGCACACAATCCAGTGTAAGAACAGGTCACAACTGGTAACTCCGAAACACGATACGAGGATGTGTTTATCAACTATCAGTCTACAATTGAAGAAGATTATGAAAGAACATCAAGTTCAAATTGCACATTAATTTTGAATCGTGCTCGTGCACCAACTTGTTTTACTCATTATTTTCAAGAGATATTGTTGAAAAATTGTTACATTACTATATTATTGAACAATTCTAACCTTCAGAAAGCCTAATAATTTGGAATTGTAACGTTCCATACTGTGTTACTTTTCTGTACATTTTTGATGTTGAGAAAAAGTATGTGTTATCATTGTTATGATTATTGTTGCTTCTTTATTTTTGTAGACTATTTCGTAATTTGAAATTTTAAAATATCATTCAATCCTTTCGGCAAAGCAAACATACATACAAATTACTTAAATTTGTGTTTTAAAATTACAAGAGATTTGTTTGTTCGTTCGTTACTTAGTGAGCTTCCTTAGTGAAAGTTTGGATACCTATTTCGGAGGGTATTTTTAATAACCTGAGTACTATTTTTCACTGTAATTGTTTTCTATTTTTAAATTAGAATGAAAAATAAGCACAATGATTTACCACGGGGGGAAGGGAAATCAGTGATCGAGCCTTGTTGTCTGTCAGAAGGAGATCAGTAATCACAGGGAAAAAAAATACCACGGTATTTTAAATTTACAAATAATAATATCTATGAGTGTGCCGCGAGAATTCAAGTTACAATCGTAGTGTGCCGCAAGTTGAAAAAGGTTGGGAAACGTTGGTCACTAAAGCAATGTAGCTTGATAATCATGGTTTATTTTATTTAAGACTATCTTTAAAGTACCACAAAATACCGAGAAGCTTCAAGATGAGATTAAACGTGTCATTGGAATATGCTTTCTTAAAATTCTGTGCAAAATTCCGTCACTCATACTGAATCAGTACAATTGAGTGCCGAATTTGTACTTTTTTTTTTTTTTTTTTTTTTTTTTTTTTTTTTTTTTTACAAAACGATAAATTACAAATATGCATATTAGGATAAATGGAGTATATTGGTTGGTTGAATTAATCGAAATTAGTAAACATAAATTGTAAATCAAATAAAACCTAAAACTTCGTTGGTTAACTGCCACAAAAATTCAACTCAACAACACAGCAACACTAGACCCACTATTTTGGTAAGTGGGACAATCCCGTATACCGAAACACAATTGTTAAAATACTATAGAATACGGGGGAAAAACAACACTGCTAGCGCGCCGCACAACCAGCAAACGGTTCCTGCTCTCCACTATTACCAGCTTAGATTTTCTGTTGCCGGACACATGGCTAGGTACACTCATGTCCAAAATAATTGTCGCATATCTATAACTGTCTTCTTATAAGAGTAAATTTGATAATGATTTTGCAGGGTACTTTTAATACTGATACTATGTGTATAATCGGAAAATGTATACGAGGTGTGACACAAAAAAAACGAGACTGTTCCAATAACTCAGTGTACTTACAGAATTAGTTCTCTGTGATGTTATCACCTTCAAAGTAGTCCTCTTCAGCATTCACACACTTCTGCATTCGGTGCTGCCATTGCTTGTAACATTCCTGGAACGAGGTTTCTGGAAGGCCCTTCAGGAGATTCTCCGTTTTCTCCTGAACATCTTTAACTGTGGTAAAATGGGTTCCCTTTATGCAAGATTTAATTTTGGGAAATAAAAAAAAGTCGCAGGGAGCCAAATCTGGTGAATAAGGTGGATGCTCCATTACAGTAATGTTTTTGCTGCTCAGAAACTGCTTGACAGATAGGGCCTTGTGAGCGGGTGCATTGTCCTGATGCAACAGCCATCCATCACTCCACAACTGTGGCCTTTTTTTCCTAATTTTTTCACGAAGTCTTTTTAGTACTTCAATGTAGTAGTGCTGAGTAACAGTCTGACCACTGGGAACCCACTCAATCATTAGAATTCCCTTAATGTCGAAGAAGACAATCAACATTGCCTTGAATTTTGATTTTGACATGCGCGCTTTTTTGGGTCTTGCGGATCCTGGATATTTCCACTGCATCGATTGGCGCTTACTTTCAGGATCATAGGTAAAAATCCATGTTTCATCACAAGTTACAACAGATTCCAACAAATTTGGCTCGTTTCTAATGCGTTCTAGCATGTCCACACACATGTCTTTACGGCACTGTTTTTGGTCATCGGACAGAACTTTTGGAACAACCTTCGCACAAATCTTCCTCATGTGTAATTCCTCAGTTAAAATGCGTCGAACTGCTTCCCTATTCAAGTTAACCAACTCCGCCACTGCACGAACACTTAATCTTCGGTCACCCCGGATCACCTCACGAACTGGTCTGTAATCGTTGACCTTGGGCGCCCAGAACGTTCATCATCTTCAACATTGTCCCTTCCCTCCGAAAACCGTTTATGCCATTCAAACACACGTGCTCGAGACATAGTTTCATCTCCATAAGCCTCAGTTAACATTTGAAATGTTTCTGTGGCTGATTTCTTAAGTTTCACAAGAAACTTGATGTTGATTCGCTGTTCAGCTTTTACACTAGACATCTTTCCGGCAGAATGCAGTTGTACGTGTTCACTCACTGATGCAATACTCCCAACTGTCACCACCGGTTGAGTCGAAACTGGTAGCATGGATAGAGGAGGGGTGTGGCATTACGTCACCAAAACAGTTGTTGCCAACTCCAATCCTTTTTCAAGTTATGCACTTAGTCTCGTTTTTTTTTGTGTCACACCTCGTACTTGTGGTAAATTTCATAGGAAAAGAATCATAAATACGAAAATTAGAATGAGTAAAACAAAATATTGCTAAATGGACAAGAAAGTTTTATTTTCGTTTTATTGTTCTTATTTACTGCTCTTTTGACATGAGATTTTCCACATGCATGTCTTTGCCGATTATACACATACTAACATTATAAGAAATACCGGGCGAATTCGTTATCAAATTATATTCCTACAACAACATATTTATAGACATGCGACAATAATTTTGGACATGGGTGTACTTCCCCAGCTGCCACTGTTGTGAGGTTAACTCCCATTTTGAAGGCTCTGTGTAACAAAACAATGTGAAATGTCGGGACCTTAAAAAGTTTAGACAGAGCGATGTCAAAACGCGGGACATTTCCCCCCAAAATTGTGATTGTCTCGACAAAGTCGGGATGAGTGATCTTGTAGCCCTAAGTAAAAAGGTGTAATGTACATTTTTTTCTGTATAATTGGGTTACTTACCAAGAAAATGTTAATACTTTTATTATTTCTTTCTGTATCACATACTCAATAAAACACATCAAAGAAACGCACAGCAGAGATCCTTAATAACATAAATATTATTGTTAGGAAAAATATATTGTAATTGTGTAAATATATTTTAACTTTATAAATAAACCAAAGAAAGGAGTAATTATTTCCTATGTTATTCTTTCCATACTAATGACTTTAAAAAATAGACTTAATTCAATTAAAAGAGGAACAATAATAATACCTATCTTCCTAAAGAACAATAAATAAAAAAAAGAGAAGAAGAAACATATAAAAGCTGGTATAAAAAATAAATTTCAAAAGACTAGTATATTATTGAAAGCACTGCAGATGACAGGAAAGTATTGGCAACTGAGGGCTAATTTCAAATGAAAAGAAAACAGTGGTAGGCCACAAATAGAGATAAAATATATAGAGCCTATTCTAAATAAAATATTAAATGTTACGAGTCATGCATAAAATCGATTGAGGCAAAACCGAGAGGAAAAAATGAAAAAAAGAAATACGAGCCCTTTCACGGAATTTTGGTCACTAAATAATAGTCTTTCTTTTTAATGAGATACAATATGTATTTTGTGCGTTTGTTTTTAGAGTTGATAGTACTTTCCTTTCGTATTGAATTGTTTCAGGCGATGTCTCTTTTTATTTTCCTCGTGGACTACTTAGTTACCAGTGGTACTAATTAACCTGTCATTGCCTCTGACATTTATTTAAATGATTTTTAAAAGTTTATTTTCTTCCGCCAATTTGAGTTGCAATTAGGACCCATTAAAAGCTCACACGGGCTCAGCCTCTTAGTTCTCAAAGTGATTCGCGCTCATCAATGTCAAGCCGTCTTGTGCTAGCTCAGGATCATTCAATTTTGGACTCGTGATTCCGAATGAGGCGCACGCTGTCCCGATGTCACGTCAATTGGACTTCCATGTACTAAGAGCTCAGGTTCAAGTCCATTAAGCTTGCGCTCGCTAATAGCTCAGGCTCACTATCCTTAATTGGGAATCACTTTCGCGTCTATTAGACTTGCGCTGACTAAGAGCTTACGCTCACTAACCTCAATTGTTCTCGCTCTCGCGTCCATTAGGCTTGCGATCGCTAAGAGCTTAGGCTTACTATGCTCAATGAGGCTCGCTCTCGCATCCATTAAGGCTTGTGCTTGTTAAGAGCTCAGGCTCATTATCATGAATGGGGCTCGCTGTCGCGTCCATCAGGCTTAGCACTCACTAAGAACTTAGGCTCGCTAACCTCAATGGGGCTTGCTCTCGTTCGCACTCACTCGCACTCAAGCTCTGGCTCACTATCGATTCAAGCGCTAGTGCTCACAATTGCTGTCCTCAATTATTAAGTTCAACATTGAGAAAAAATGTAGATGGCATACTTAAAATGGTAGGTTACATGAGTAATTCCTGTAGTTTTTGGGATTAACGTACAGCAGACGTGTAACTGAAAACGCATGTTTTATAATACTTTCCGTATAAGTGTTCATCTATACGTACTTTCCGTATGAAACAGTATAGGCGGTCAGGATCTCACATACAAATGAACGTATATAACACATAGCTGAGGAATGTAACATAAGTATATACATGTGATATACGGAAAAGTGTTAGATATCAGACCTCATGCAACGGCATGATGTAATATCTAAGGGCAGTGCCTATGTAGCATACAGATAAGGTATGCTCCATACTGATTTCTGTAGTAAGCAAGAGGATACCGTATATTTGTACAATATACCGCTGTCCGGAGAACGATTTTTTCTCAGTGAAAACCGATTGAATATAGGATTTTGGACATCACTATATACTATTATCGTAGATAAAAGTTAAAATGGTGAAGTTATGTCAAGCAAAGAAATAAACAAAATAGTAACGAGAAATGACAATGTATCTTATAAGGATGCCCATATACGTACGTGTTTGAAACCGAAATTCGTATGTTTGAAAAAAAAATATTGTAAGAAAATGAATTATTCTGAAACAGCAAGGCAACTATTGGGAAGCCGGAACAATTGATAAAAATGAAATTTTCTCATGTTACTTCGAAGTGCAATGAAATGAAACATCTAGTTTTACGTCTCACTTTTATGCCCTTTAAGTAACAGAGACTGGATAATTAATAAAAGTAAATGATGAAACGGTGGAATAAGAAAGAGGCAGGAAACAGGAGAACATCGAGAAAACCTACAGGCACTTTCGCATGCCGAATGACCACTAACGCCTATCCTATTTACTCAAGATTTCAGTTTTCTGGTTAAGTACAGCATTTGTACATGTATCTATACCCGAAAATAGGTGTTTTATGATATTTTTTGAAAGGAGCATTTTAACAGATAAAAAGTCAAGATGTAAGAAAAATGGTTTCGTGGCTGTATGGATAACGTATGCTACGTTGGCGCGATAGACCCGGGTTTGATTATCGGCAAAAGCTCATGTTCAGATCCCACGTTAACCTGTAGTTTCATGTCTCATATAGCTTCATTGCTGAGCAGGACGCTAAGCTCAAATCAAATCGAATAAAAAAAAGTGTTCAGAAAGTAGTAGAACGATGAGCAATAGAAAAACGAATTGCTAAGCAAGAAAAATAATTTATTTTTCGAACAACCGAAGAAAAATTGACGTAGAATTAACATTTTCCACTGAAAATTAAAACTAAAATTTTTATACGTGAGTTTCTAGCCGAACTATTGTCTCTCTCTCTCTCTCTAACTCTCTGTACTTCCTTTAACAATTTACTTTAATAGAAGAGTTGAGTGGCCTACCTGTATTTATTGGTGCTTGATTAGTTCAAATTTGGTTCCACATAATGACAATTGGACACACAGTGCGCCTGATAAGTAAGCATACAGTACTGCTGTTTTCAAGAACAGCTCTTTGATAGAAATAGCCTAACGTACTTATAACTTTAGCCACTAGAGAGTGCTCTACTCACCAAATATGATTTTCGAGTGGAGTGTCACAGAAGTTTCTGCATGGGAACTCGTAAGTTAAGAGTGTATGAAGTACGAAGAAAGCGTGTCAACCATTCATCATGGAACAAAAGGAGTGTTGAACGCATTACAAGGAAGTCGTCTCAAGTTTTAGACCCAGAGAAATTGAATATCTTTAATGTTAGTATACATCAGAAGTATCAGTTTTGTAAATAAAAAATTCCTGAATCGCTACAGCTGGAATCGAACTCGCATCCCCACATTATGAAACTAACGCTTAAAATCTACTTTAAGACATCACTGTTCTGGGAGAAGGAAAATATCGATGTGCAGTAAATTCAGTAATTACACACTTTTACGATTCCATTGTAATAATGCTGAAACTTCTTTATTTCAGTCATGATGAAATAGTAAAGTATTGCGCAGAAAGAATAGTCCAGATAAATCAACTTTAAATTGACAACTCATATTTACTTAGGCGCTGCCGTATGCTCTCGCCTTGGGCCCTGACTTTTCACGCACGGCATTGGAGAGATACTTATATTGATTGTATTCAGGGCACTGGATTATTTTTTTTAAGTTAATTAATTTAACGCACCTTCCTCAATACCTTGTTTTCTATTTTGACACGTTTTACTCACTTTTTCAGTTTTTCCACTAACTCTTTAAGAAGAGGGACAAAAAGACAGAAACATGGAGAACAGTAAAAATCACAAACAACATTCGCACGTTCTTCCCTTGTCTGAAGTAAAACAATAAAATATGGTGAACATGCAATTTTTGGTTAGACAGCATCTTCTGACTCGACAAACGCCAATGAACCACAAAATTACTCCCGCAAAATATGTTAAATCGCCTATATGTGTGATTTGTTTACATTTAGGTGAGTCTAAAAACACTATAAAAAGTACCAAAAAAGTACAACGAAATGAGCTAAAACCACCAACCTTATGATTACTGGGGTATTCTTCCGACTTCGCCACGGAGGCGATGAAGGAGACATCACCTCTAAAGGGATAAATCGTTGAGATCTTTTTAATTTGGTTAATTAGTGCTTTTTTAACCTTATATATGGGACGATAAATGTTTGGGATAAGATAAAATGCGTTCGCCATGTAATTTTATACTAAAATGACGCGTGTCTATTTACTTTATTTCATACTTCTCCCATACTCACTTTCTAACGATCGACGACAGTTGTCATTTAAATTCATACAATTATGGCATTCAAGTTTTTTCACTTCATGATGTTGAGGCAGAGGTTATTCTTGACCCCTGGAGCTCGCTTTAGGAACAAGTCGTCAGGGAAAAATAATATATAATAATAACCGCATGCACATGACTGGCGATAGTTCGTGTTGGTTCCTTCGCGATTTTCCGCGACGAATCGAAGGAGCGCGGACCAAAACAAAGTCCTCGCTACAACGCGAGATATGTTTTGACTCGACGAAACCCTGCAGGCAGGGGGACACTAGCGGCAATCCTTCGACTCGTCTCTATATTGACGATCTATGTTTACCTGCAAGTAGGACACTAGATGTGGACGACGTTTACGGCATGGGGTAGCTCCACGTTTCATATAGTCCCGCTGCTGAAAGGGACGTTAAACTCAAAATCAACTCAACAAAAAATACAGTGCTTCGGATCATATATCCATATATGCTTGCCATGCCCTTTATAAGAATTTCTGAAGCTTGTTTATTATATAGAGCGCTTAGATCACAGAGCAATTAACCCGTAAAGCTGTGAGAAAAATAGACATAAAATTGTAATATAACCTTCTGTATGTTGGTCTACGTATCTTGATTTGGGACTTTCAAATTTCATCCGTTTTTCCACTGAAAAGTATCTATAACGCAACAAGGAAATAATTAGACCATGATAATTTAATTGAAATTCATTGTAATTTTGCCCATGAAGAACATTTTACTATTGTATATCGTAAAGTTAAGATCCATCATCATTGTAACAGAGCGTTGCTTGAGGGATTGACCATAGAAATTGAAACTCCGATTAGTTAGAATTTCATAACATGGTTTTATTATAAGTATAACTCTTTAGTCGGAAGAAAAGAGGACGTGGATCATGTGTCATAGTCGATGACGATGTGTTTTGGTGGGTCAGTGGTTCCTGTGGGTGGTGGGTAGGAGAGGGTCATGGTGGGTGGTGGAACATGGGTCACAGTGGGTCGCGGTGGGTGGTGGGTCAAGTTTTCATTGTCTTACGGCATCTCTGATGAAACCTGTAAAACCAAACCAAACAAATAGCAATACTGCTACACAAAACCCTCAACATCGTAGCTCTTCATGACAAACTATTGCATGATCCGAATAACTCTAGTATATCCACAAACCATCATTTGTCATATTTTAACGAAATACGTCATGACTTTTCTGACAAGGTGATAATTTAAATGTTGTTAATACGCAACTTTCATTGATCTGATCACTTATTCACTTATTCTCTTATGATCATCAGAACCTTGAGGGTACTTCCCGTAGATATAGAAAGATGAAATGTAGTATCCAGGCTTGGTGTAGCGTGCAAGTAAACAAATGAAAAGCAACAGGGCAATATTTCCCTCCTCCAAATCCCTAAAGTGAAGTTTGTAGATAATTCAACAAAAAGACTTGAAATCCAATCGGAAAATTCATAAAATATAAAATATGTAGCCAAGTTTCGACTTTGGAATAATAATAATAATAATAATAATAATAATAATAATAATAATAATAATAATAATAATAATAATAATAATAATAATAATAATAATAATAATAATAATAAGGAAAAACAGAATTACAAAATCAGTTACGTAAACAATACCTTCCAATTAAGGAAAAATGATTGTCACAACGCAGGGCCGTAACTTGTGGGGGCAGGGTGCCTCTGCCCCCCAAGGAAGCTGCCTACCGTTCGAGGGGTTCCCATTTTAAGACAAAATTGTCTTACTCCATATACGATACAAAAATGAATTTATAAGTGAAGCATCAAACAGGATCACTACATTACATAAACAGAACAGCACACTAAAGGTAAATAAAACAAAAATGAGTCGTGGGCCCATTCAGTAAATAAAATGTCTACTATTAGGGGCACTAGAAATAATATATATTCGTATATTATTGCCAGATTTGTCAATATTGTCCCCTTAATTAATTTGTCGTGTATGAAACGGGCCCAGAGGCGTAACTAACGTCCCCGCAGACCTTGGTGTGCGGGAGATTCTAAGAATTTCAGATATACTCTGATCTTAGTGGCCGATACAGATAAGACATCAAGAGTCATGACCTACATATAACGGAAATTAAAGCATACTGCTGTCGCCCCTCGTGGCTGATTTTCTAGGACAATGTTCTAGTAATGAAAATAGTTTTTGGCGTAGGTTCAAACCTTGCCCAAGGATTTTTTAAATTTTCATAATACTTTTTTCATTAAAATAAGCTTGCAGTTTTACTATACGGATCCATAATAATAATAATAATAATAATAATAATAATAATAATAATAATAATAATAATAATAATAATAATAATAATAATAATAATAATAATAATAATAATAGTAGTAGTAGTAGTAGTAGTAGTAGTAGTATTAGGAACGGGTTAGAAGCCCCACAGGGGTTGGTTAGGTTCTGTTCTCTTGCTCAAAATTTTCTGCACATTTTGCATGACCAACTTCAAACAGCTGGCTAGGGTAGCGCGCGAATACAGACATCTTGGAATCGGCGTAAATGCTGCCGGCTTTTCTTCTTTGAAAATTAGAAGTTAGGATAAGGAAGAATAGTAGTAATGTAAATCGGGAGCAGTTAAAAACGATGAGGTAGTCTCAACTTGAAGAACTTTTCGTGATATGTTGCTCATTGACGAAGGTCTATATAACTTGCTTTTGAGTTAAAGAAGGAAATCTTGTGTAAGTCATTGTGACACTCATAAGAAACGTCTTCTCATCGCAGAGTTGGCGTGGGTCAACGAAAACTTGACCCACGACCCACTGACCCACCACCCACCGTGACCCACGACCCACTGACCCACCACCCACCATGACCCACCGTGACCCAATCTGACCCACCACCCACCATGACCCAACACCCACCGTGACCCACCACCCACCATGAACCATTCTCATCCACTTTGACCTACTCTGACTCACCAAAATCCATCGTCATCAACTCTGAACACGATCCACGGCCTCTTCTGAACTGACTAAAGAGTTTACACTTGTAATAAAACAAGACTGAAATTATCACTAATCGGAGATTGAATTTCTAGTCAATCGCTCAAGCAACACTCTGTTACAATAATGGTGGATCTGAATTTTACGATATAAAATGGTAATGCGTTTGTCAGTGAGGAAATTGAAACAGTTCGAGGTGGGGGGAAATTAGTGTGTGCCTAAAGTATACTTGTACTAAAAGAGTATTCTTGCAAGTGTTTATTTCTGAACGAATTCCACAAGAAACTTCTATTCGCAGGAAAATACCCCTGTATAATATGAAAAAAGTTATGGTTTCTCAGTTCACAGTATTTTTCTCACGAAAGAATCAGTTGTTCATAGGGTATAAAGGTGCTAGGGTACCCTATGTGAGAGTATCTCCATGAAGTATGCTCATAATTGTAATTTGTGTAATCACTAAAACATCACGTTAAATTTAAGTTACAAATGTGCATAATTGCTATTATTATGAATATTTATTCAAAAGTAGTTTACCTAAAGCAAAGAAGAGACTTACTAAAAAGTAAGTACAAAGTTGAATAACACAAATAAGCCATTAGTAATACAAGTATACATTTTCCGTAACTCGTAATTTTCCACCTTAAAACAAATCTGAAATCGGATTTATTTCCTGTCGGTAACTTTTTGGTGGTAAATCATCCGCAGTGGAATGATGTCCATCGTTCAGCCAAGAAATAACTAGCTCGTCTACTTTGAGCTTGCCTAGCGGTGGGCCATTAACATTGATGAGCAATAAGTTAGACAATGTTTGAGCACTTAATCTATTTTTAAGATCAGTCATCTGTAAATTCATAAGGGGAAATCCCCGTTCGCACTCTGTCGTGGAAACTGATAATACTTCTACCCGATTTCTGCAACTTCTCATCGACAATCTACTTGTTAGACTCAAGTCTGATAACGATTTTTCTTAGTCAGGTTTGAAATACTCAGCAAGAAGTATCATCTCTCTATCACCATACAACATATTTTCCATATCGACCACGTCAGTTGGCAATGTCGACCCATGTAAGACAGAAACTTCATCTACCACGCCTTTGATAGGGAATCTTGTTAATAAATTATCAATTAAAGTCTGACAAACTGATGATTTCTTATTTGTTTATACATTTAACTTTTGTAATTACACATGAAGGTTTGATACCGTTACCAAGTTCCCTCCCTCGTCTAGAAGGCGAAAGGAAACGAGGTTTCTGGAAAGTATTCAGAGGTGAATGGGAATTTCCCTCCTTCTTCAACTTCAATTACCACACTGCTGTTTGCCATGTGCCAAATTACGATGAATTTCATTTAAATTATCATAGTATAATTATTTCCTTGTTGAATTATCAATACTTTTCAGTGCAAAAAAGGATGAAATTTCAAAGTCCCAAATCAAAGTAAGTAGACCAACGTAAAGGAAACAAGTGTAAAATTTTCCATACAATTATGCGTACAATCCAAACTTCAAATTTCCATGTAACTAAGCTTACAGTGCAAATTTTATGCCTATTTTTGTCACAACTTTATGGGTTGATTGCCCTGTGCTGTGAGCGCTCCATATAATAAACAAGCTTCAGCAATTATTATAGCAGAAAGCAATGGATATATGAAGCCAAGCATTGTATTTTTTGTTTCTGATTTTTTTTCTTAAATAACATCGATCGTTTTCGATATTTTTACAAACCAACTCACTACCAATTTTTCATATATAGAAAGTGCCCTCTCCACACACACACACATAAAGAAGAATTTTAAAAAATGCTAGTACACAGTCAATAAAGAGTTAATACACTGAATTTCAGCTCCGTAAGTTTAACGGCTTGCGAGATACTCATTTTTTTCCCGCAAAAATTCGGATCCTCACTACCTCCTTAGGATATTATGCATTATAATAAAAGCAATATAACATCCCAATATTTGGATTAAGGCCTAACTAAATGTACCAAAAGTAATTTCATTTGACTTTAAGTCCTATTGCTATTATTACTATTACAAATATCAATATCCAAAAGTGCTTGAAGTTCTTTTTTCACTTGGTTAGATATACTCACCTCAGGTAAGTAGACAGAAACAAGTGGAAAAGAAAGGGAAATGAGGGTCTTGAAAGTAAAACGGAGACAAATTTACCAGTCTTCAGAAGATACTCTCTACAATGCAGTGAGCAGAGAGGGTCGGTAGATCATACTGAGTCGGTGGGTCGCAGTGGGTCACGGTGGGTGGTGGGTCACTGTGGGTCATGGTGGGTGGTGGGTCGCAGTGGGTCACGGTGGGTGGTGGGTCACAGTGGGTCACATGCTGTTCACCCACGACCCACTGACCCACTCAGAAAACTTGACCCACTTGACTCACTGACCCACCGACCCACTGATCCACTCCATCTCTGGCATTAGTAGTTTGTATAGTCTTACATGCAACAATTTTAACTAGCTAAAAGTTTAGATGAAAGGTTAAGTGACGCAGTAGGTAAGTGATTAGTGTATTGAACTTCTGTTCAGCGCGCCCGGGTTGGAATACCGGCCAGGTTGAAACTTTTTCAAATGTTTCAATTTTAATTTCAATACATGCTCAGTGTGACAAGAAAGATCTTCTCTCCTCCAGAAAGAAAAAGATGTTGGAATGAGGAGAATTGGAGAAGCTTTCTCAATGAAGGCAATCATTTACTAACTTATTTCCAGCAGTTGTTCTAGATTTGATATTTTCAGCTACTTTCAAGCATTTTCTGATTCATACTTGGCCAGTATTTTTGTTTCTCTAAACATACAGTATATAAAGAAATAATACATTAAATACACAGCAATATTAAGATAAATATATGGTGTTCTTTGGAAAACACGTTCCGAACCATAGAGAATTATCTTAGAATGGAGAACTGTTTCGTTAGTCACATACTTTACAATTTTCTGGATTAGGTCTGGAATAAACACCTGGATTAGGTCTACCAACTGCTGTCAGTGCCGAGAAGAGTTACGTGTAAGTTGGTTTGCATCTGTTTAGGCGTTCTCACAACTGCAGATTACCTGGACCCCAAGTAGTAGAGCACTTAGGGGAGAGATACTTTTGGTGCTGGGTGGGCAGTACAGTTATTAGGTTGCATCATTTGACAAGTATTAAGATATCATAACAGGCAGTGTACGAGTAATGTAGCTGAACGAAAGAGTGTTTGTGGTGATCAGTTGATGCAATTTCATAGATCGAGCAAAGCACAAACATCAAGTTCATGTGCAAATTTGGGGAAAATCTGCTTCAGAGACGTTGATCGCCTGTGAAGAGTTCAGAACCATCGGATATTTGGCTCTTCCAAAAGCTAAAAATGGACCTTTCCCGTTTCGCTAACGCAGAAGTGATCAAAACCAATGCGATGCCTGAACTTCGGAAGGTACCAAGTGAGGACTTTCGTCGGTGTTTCCACCAATCGCACGAGCCGTGGGACAAGAGTTTGTGGGTTCCGAAGGTGCCAACTTTGAAGGCGATTAAGTAAATTTGTACTTATTTTGTGGTAATAGAGCGCTACAACAGAATGCTAGGAACTTTTGACTGCCAATCACATGTCCTTTTGTATAGGGTTCCATCCAGTGAAGAATTACCCGAAATACCAAAATTTCTAGAGATTGAGCTACGCAATTTCCAGACTTTGATGAAAAGAAAGGAGCATTAGGTGAAAACTTACAAGATACAGTATTGCTTCAAGAACTTTCACAGGTAAAAATTCACACCCTTGAGTTTATTTGTCAATTGGAATGAACACGCTGTAAAATGTAAATGCAAAATAGAGCTCCTTCTTTTCTAAGCGGTTAGCGTACGTACCTTTGGCGTGGGAGGCCCGGGTTCATAGACGGGAGCTCATGTGGTTCGGATTCCACGTTAATCAGTAGGTCCACGTCTCATATGGCCTCGCTGCTGAGCATTACGTTAAACTATATATATATATATATATATATATATATATATATATATATATATATATATATATATATATTACTTCTCTGTGTTATTTACATCCTTTTTTCTTCGTAAAATGCAAATATTTTTTTAACGATTACAAAAAATCACGTCTATAAGATTTAAATGATTACGTAAATACATTAGGTGAACAAATGCTTCCTATAGTACAGCGATTCTTAAACTGTGACCCACGTACTCCTTGAGCTTCCTTAGCGTTTAGTTGGGGAATTCGCAATTCAAATTAAATTTTATTTAGGGTCTAACATAAATTATGATAATTATGAATTATGAATATAATATTCACGTTATATTACTACAATATAACTTTTTTTTTCGTTTGCTATTGATGAAGTTAGGTTTGACTGTAAGAACTAAACTCAAGACTGTAGCAATTTATATAATGGATAATGTTATAATGGAAAATGTAACAATTTATGTGAGTTCCGATAAGTTCCGCCACTTCAAACTAATATACTAAGGTAAGTGAACGAAAGAAAATCTAACCTAACCTAAATGTAACTAAACTAACATAATCTAAACTAGTTGAAAAGTTACTGCTTGGAAATCTGCATAGCACAAGACGTGTTCCTAGGACGACCCATTTTGATTCCAATTTTCTAATATAGCTTCTGAGATTATCTGGACAATCAGTATTCATCCCATGGACGTCCTACATGTTACGTCCTAAAAGTTTTCCACATAGGATGTCTACAGGACGTTCCGGGTAGGACAGAAGATCCCAGGGAAATGTCACGCCAGATATATATAGGACCACATTATCCACGAGTTACCAGTGGACATCCCTTTGAGGCCCCGTTGAATATCTCCTTTTTCGGAATATTAGCGGACATCTGTATATCCTGCGCAGGTCGTATGGATGTCCCTGGGGCAAATTCGGATGATTCCAGGATGTCCCGTTGTCTATTGCGGATCTTGCGTCCCGTGGACATCCGTGTGCTATGTGAGAAATGAATAAATCGTATACATGAATATGTTTTATTACGTTCTATTAACACTTTGAAAGCCGGCGTGTTTGTTTGTTTTAAAAAAATACTCAGAAAACCAGCCATTTTTGGTGTTTTTCAATAAAGAATTAAAAAATATTCTACAGGTTAATATGTATGTTTACTACACCACATGAAAGATCAGTGCTTCCTCTACATTCACAAACAAACATTACGAGCATACATGCGTCATAAGGCAATCTATAATGGTTTATCTTGGATATGATTTTCGATACAGGAAAAGTCCGTACTTTGAGTTCTTAAGTGTACCTAGCCTTGGTACGATAAACATTCTGGCATGAGAGATCCACATCACAATCAGGACACATCCACGTTGTGTTCTTTCGCTTCCGTTTGCCATCATATACCTTTCCTACATCAGAACAGACCTTACAATATCTAGTAGGTCTCTCTTTTTTTCCGTAGCGGGTACCTTCTTTGCAAAATGTCTCCCGGTCCATCTGTTGGTTCCAGTTGAGGTTTGGGGAACTTGTTGAGCTTCGACACATTCTTTTTCACTCAAAGCTTCCCCCACTTTCTGCAGAAAGTCTGCTAACTGCACATTGTTCTTCTCTTGTCTACTTCTAGTTTTCTTGTATAGTATCCATGCATTTGCTCCTGACACATTGAACAAGTGGACGAATAGTTTCTTCCACCACTTCAGTTGCTTCCGATTGAAGGGGTAATACGCCACTAATTGATCACTTTTGTCCACACCAACTTTGTTCATATTGTAGTCTAACACTACGTTCGCTTTTATCTTCCCTACAGGTCCGTTCTTTGATTTCACTGTAACTTCAGTGGATGTAGGTTGATGTTTAGTTGAAAGCATCAAGACACCTCTTGTGTCTTTCCATTTCACACACAAAAGAGGATCTTTACGCTGAAACACCATATCACCTTTTTTCAGTTTCTTTTGAACAACTATAGCTTTAGGCAAGTCATTTCTATTTGGCATACACGTTCCAACAGCCATTGTGTTCCTTTCCCACATATTATCAAAAGCTTTAGAAGAAGTGTAGAACCGATCCATGTAAATAGTATGTCCTTTATCAAGATACTTCGCAAGATCAGGATCAAGTTCTGCATCGTCATGGCCATCCTCAAATTCCAACTCCCCTTCTGATCCAGAATAAATATAAATTTCATCTAATAAATCAGCAATATTCTGGTCACTTAGTTTTCTTGCCATTCTTGTTCATTCTGTCCGCAAGGGAAAAAAAAAAAAAACTCACGGAAGCACACCTGCCAAATACTTCTCTGCAACATGCTGCGAGCTCAAATGCGACTACTTATTGTTCTCCCTTCCTGCCTATAATGGACTTCATTTTTTGGCTACCAGGATGTAGCAGCATGCTGAGGTATCCCTACAGATTCTGCAAAATCATCTTGCACGTCTCTGGCATGCAATAAGGAATCGTATATAATAACATTTGCTTGCACGTCCATAGCACGTGCATGGCCAGCTTGGCCAAAATACCGTGCTCGTGCTATGCACGCGCATGGCGTTCAATGTGTTAAGGAAATAATTAGAGGTTTGGCGAGACGCACATCATATAAAAACGGGTGCTCGAAATCACCAAGTTTAAAAAGCGTTGCTGTAGTAAATATGTAGTTTTCTGAGAACGACATAGTGATCCAACTTATTATGCACCAATACATGCAGTAGTCGGATTTGATTTGAGGAGTATCATGATTAGTCATTTCGAATTTGCGAATGTATAACGTAAAATCATGCTTTTATAATAAGACTGAAGAGAAAGAGAACAGTTTGAGCGAAAAAAAGGGTAGGAAGGAGATAGGTAGAATGGAATAAGTCAAGCTAAATAGTGTTTAATTAACCATGATTTCGCAAGTAGTGTATCTACAAAACCAAGGACTTTCTCTTACACGACTGTCTTCTAGAATTGCTGCTTTTCTTCTTGATTTGCTGTTCCAAGTAAGAGAACTTACTTGGAAAGGACTGATCAGGATGAACTTTAAAATATATCTCGCTGGCCGGATAATTTCCCCAGTTTGAATCTTATTGAAGATCTATGACCAGTTCAAGCACTGCTAGTGTTGGGTCAGTTTTTCTACCTAAGTACAGGTACTGACCAAAATTGTACCTAGGTACATGTATTAGGTACTAGCTGGCCAATGTACCTAGGTACAGGCGCTGTTCAAAGTACCTAGGGTACTTTTCTAGGTACAAGTTGCTACTCAAGAATTTTCATATATAAATGAACAGTTGTCTGTCAAATGAAGTTAGAATATGATATATAATTATAGTCATAGACCATGGGGTGGGATTTATTGTACATTAGATAAGGACAGTTGAGTTTTGTAGATTAAAAGTGCATATAGATTTTGGCGCTTAGTGAACATATTTGTATTTACTGGTTCATTTCTCAAACGCCTTTATATATAATCTATTTTCTTTGGAAAATGTGTGTTGAGGTTGTAACAAACTTATCCAAAGAAAAGTATTGCAAATCAACCAGAAAACAAATATGCTCACTAACCGAGTAAAATGTGTCCATTTCCTATTGATCCACTTGTTTCTCACATTTACATCTAAAATTTTCGAATTTTTCTTTGATTTTGTACCGCTAAATATTATTTTCACAACAATTATTATCAGTCAAGTCTTTGTTAAACCGAATGTCACACTTATCGTATGCTTGTAAATATTCCCTGTTGAATTTGTTGAAGTTTTTATTTTCGAGATTCCTACGCAAATTTTGCACTTAACAACTACTGAGTCTCCTTTCCTTTCAGCAACTTCAAAAAACACGCCATCGTAAATATGGATTTCTTTCTTCTCGTCGTTCGACATTTGAAGTACAGAAATTGAGAGATTTGAAATAAAATGAAATGAAAACTTTGTTTTACGTGCCACGCTTATGTCGATTAGGCTAAAGGAGACGGCGATGATGAGGAATGAATGAAATGGTGGAATGAAGAAAGTGGGAGGAAACGGGAGAACCTCGAGAAAACCCACGCTCACGGTGTTTGTCCACCACAAAGTTCACTTGGCGGGGGCTCGGATCGAACCCGGGACCCCAAGCACCAGAGGCGAATGCTCTACCACTGAGATTGAGAGGTTTGAAACCACGCGATCGTGCGCAAAAGAAAGCAGTGATACCAGTTCTTAGGAATATAACCAAACGAACCAAGAGACATTACATCAAGTCTCGACTTGTTTGGGCTTTGGATTTGATACTAGCTCAAACTAAAACCAAAAATAACATGACCTAACAAATAATGATGTAGCTGAACTTTGATCATTGGTGAAGCAGGTAACAAATTATGATTCACTAAAAATCATTGTGTGCCAGGTGGATAAAGAGATTTCTCTCAAAGAAACAAGAAAATCTGCAATATTTGTTTTGTGTGCGACCTACCTAAAAATGTACGTAAGAAATGTACCTAAAAATAGGTACTAAGTACAGGAAAATCGTTCCTAGGTACAGGTACTAGGTACTAAATACTAAACATACTTAGGTACGGGCCTTAGGTACGCCTTTCATACCTAGGTATGGGCCTTAGGTACGCCTTTTGTACCTAGGTATTGTATTTAGGTACAAAATCCTAGATACTTCCAACACTGAGCACTGTCATAGTCATGCGCAGAATTCCTCCACCATCGTTATTAGTTCAACAGAGCGCTGCAGTGCATGATGATATGAAAATAGGGTAATACTTTTCTGGAATCGATTTATGAGTTATATGCTTCAATTGTTGAAAAATGCAAGGATGTAAAATAAGCTAAAGCTGGTCCAATGCAGTATTAATGACGTAAGATGGATTTCCTTAGGACTTTTCCCATTATTTTGATAACAATCTGCATACATATATAGGAACTATATATAAAAAGTTTTCAATAAACAAAAAAGAAGAAAAACAAAAGAAAATAGAAGCTCCCAATGGACAACAAGGGAAAGCAAAATAAAAAAGGAGTTAATTAACGAAATACAAAAATTGCAAGAAGAGAAAGACACACTTTACACACAAACACACTTGTATATGATATATATATATATATATATATATATATATATATATATATATATATATATATATATATATATATATATATATATATATATATATATACTTTCCTTTATTTTCTGTAAAAAGGGAAATTAAAAAATAAAAATAATGAAATTTTCACTCAAGGCAAGTTACAGAACTTTTACTGATAAATACGGGGGGTGGAGTAACTAACCCAATTCACATTTCGGTTCTTCTTCTTCTTCTTTTTCATGCCTAAAGCAGGGGTTGAGGGAATAGAAAATTAATCACAAACGAATGATGTTAACTTCAGCCTACGAATATAGATGTCTCTTTGTTCATTTGCGACTAGGAAGGGGTGGGAGTGATTGTATTAATGTCTAATGTGAGAGTCAAAGGAAATACTGAGAGAGAGAGACAGAGACGGAAACAGAGTAAAGAGAGAAGTGTATATGTGAATATGATATATGAATGTAGAATGAAATGCAAATGCAGCAGGGACATTTATGTACAGAATATTCATAAACAAGGTAGTTTTGTTTCACATTGTAAATTGGATAGACTTCCAAACTAAATGCAGATTCAATATTAAAACTAGAAGTGGTAGATCTGTAATTTCAAAATTTCAATATAAATATTTAGGGGTGCCAATCTTCCCAAATTTTACAATTCTTCGTAGGAAATTCTTCACTTTCTCTTGAAATTTAGCTTTCACCCTATACTTTATACTTTATCACTGCACTTCACCAAATTTACGATTATGCACCCCAAATGTATCTTTGGTCCAAAACATTTACCATTTTCTCCCCCAAAATTAACCATTGTACCATTCAAATTTAACTTTCTGCTCTTAAATTTACCGTTCTGCCTCCCCGACGTAAGTTTACTATTTTGGCTTCCTTAAATATACCTTTCACCCCGTAAAATTTACAATTTTTCAGTTTGATTATACTAATTTTCTATGACAAATAATCTCATAAGCGCAACTTCCGCCCTAAAACTCACCTGTGGACACTCGTATCTTTCGCCTCGCAAAATGTACAATTTCTCAGTTTGATTGTACTCATTTTCGATGAAAAATTGTCTCCTCTAAGTAATCTCATGCGCGCAACTTGCGCCCTAAAACCCGCCTGCGAACACTTCAAGAAGGATGAGAACGGATTGAATGAGGATCACTAATCCTGAGATCCTCAGTCCATATCAAGAACTCTCGGTATTCAATCCATAATTTCGGTGTTCACTATCTATGGTTGATTTTGCTGTTAGAGAATCAATAACTATAAGGAACCGGAACTTTCTACCATTTCTAGTTCCAATAGAGGTATTAGAGCAATGACTCTTGTATACTGAAAACTAATATTGAAAATTAATAATTATAATACGTCGTTATGCAAACATTGTGTTGCTAATCAGGTCTCCATGTGGAAAAACAAGTGGTGGTCACTTAATGCGAGATCCGGACTACATAACGGACGGTAGAAAACCTTCAAATGAAACATCTGTGACGGTTTGTGAGTCTGCTTCGTCGAATTAAGGCGTTCACTGACATGAAACTTTCGTACTCAGTTTTCCTTGGCATTTGTTTGGAATCACTTGCAAAAAAATATAATGTGGTGTAATATATAAGACACACGAATAATGGGCGCCATGCTTATTGACGGAACGTTGGATGGTGGCAGTATATTGATGCGGGTACATGTTTTACTCTGAATTTCGCACCTTTTTCCAGCATGATAGTGCTCCTCCGTATTTTAGTGAAAAGATAAGAAGATTTTAGATGTAGAGTTTCTCACTTTTGGGCTGATTGGAGTCCACCGAGTGTCCATCATGGTCCCTAGATCTTAAGTCCTATAATTTTTAATTCTGAGATCATCTGAAATCCCTTGCACTCCACGTAAAAATCGACAACTTGAAAACACATATGACCCTGTTTACCCAGGTTTTCTTAAATGCAAGAGAACAGAAAAAATAAAAGAAAACTGGCAATGCCTGTCCCGTAATAGAATAGCTAGGCCTATATTAACTGTACCGAATACTTTATTTCCTAGGTTTCACAAGTAATAACTGCATATTCGTTTTTGTGAAAAAAAAAAAAAAACTAAAAATGACATGTTGTAAGAACCCTTTCGTATTTTAAATGTTGGACTTGTACTTAGGACGGCGGATCTCAAGATGGCCGCCATGATTGTCTTACACATTATAGAGCGCAGACTCATTTTAATTACATCTATCCAAAGTATTACTCCTTTCCTGCTAGATGTATTCAACTTACAATTTTGTATTCGGAACTTCGCCTTAGCCTGTGTACAGCTAGGTACATTATATTAATATTGTATTACACTTTTTTTCCTTTCTCGCGATTTTTTCTCTCTTATAGTAAACACGATCTCATTAACGCAAAATTCCCCAGACGCACAGATATTTCTCGTACGCGTATGGCCAGAATTACATAAACTATATTTACTTGATTTTCTATTTCTCTTCCTTTCCTTTACAAAAGAACGTGGTCTAGTTATTCCACAACTCACATTTATTACTAAAAGTTCAAATTTCAAATATTAATTTCGTTTCATTTTCCGCCACCTCTGATAAATTAAAAAAAAAATATCTCAGAAAACATCATTGTTTGGTTTTAATTTCTGTTTCCTTTAATTAACTTATATTTCGTTTTTCTGTGTATTTGAAAACTCTCTCTTCCTTACTGAAGACTTCTTGGATTGAGGAATAATTCATGATTTTTTTTACAAACTAAACAAATTACAATATTAATCAATATAATCTGCATTGTTGCTTACGACTTCCTTCCATTCTCCACTGCATAAATTTTTCGATGCCTCGGCGATAGAAATCTCCCAGTTTTGACTCAAATAGTTTGTCAACCAAGCCCTCAGTTCTATGTCATTATTGAATGAATGATATATCTCACAAAAGAATTCGAAAGCGATTCAAAGAGATGAAGAAAGCGATGAATGTCTGACGGCACTAAGTCAGGAGAGTATGGAGGATGAAGCAGCTCTTCCTTTTGAGTCCTTGAATCGCGGTTTTCGTCATATTTTGGGATGTAAGGACAGGCATTGTTTTATTGCAGAAGAGTGTCATTTCACCTACTCTTGTTTCTTCTTTTTTCGGAATTGGTTCCTAGAGTTGGTGCAGTTGTTGATTGTAGAGCTTAAGCACTGAGTGTTTGGTTGCGCTCAAGCAGTACGTAATGGTTCTTCGGTTATGGTTTTGTTTCTCTAGCAGAGTCGCTTTTTGTCGAGGTTGAACCATTATTTTCGCGGCTTCAAATTGACGTAAGGCACTATTTTTAACCGCCAATGACAATAGTGAACAGAGATTACACCGGCCGGAAGTCGGAAGTGTTAGAGACCGACAGCTCCACGATTTTCTATGTTCGGAATAACACTTGCTGCGATATATTTTGGGGGCCGCGGTGACTTAGTGGTAGAGTGTTCACCTCTGGTGCTTGGGGTCCCGGGTTCGATCCCAGCCCCCGCCAAGTAAACTTTGTGGTGGACAAACACCGTGTGCGTTGGTTTTTTCGGGGTTCTCCTGTTTCCTCCCACTTTCTTCATTCCAGCATTTCATTCATTACTCATCATCACCGTCTCCTTTAGCCTAACCGGCATAACCGTTGGGACGTAAAACTCAAAGATTTCACTTCATGCGATATATATATATATATATATATATATATATATATATATATATATATATTACGTTTTGTACGGCTCTATTTTCGAAACTATGCACTTTTCTCCATATTCCCACAAGAATGTTTTATTTTGATGTGAGAAATTACTTTTTTTTTTTTTTTTTTTTTTTTTTACACCTTTCCCAGGTGTAAAATGGGCATTTTAGAGTTAGGACGGGAGTGTGAATGAAATGGAAATTCTTGGTTTAACATCACAGATTTATTCCATGTAGGCTAAAGGAATCGGATAATTAATGAAACTGAATGATTATGATATAAAAACTGAGGAGAACCGAGAAAACCGTGAAGAAACCCACTGATACAATGTTCTAAAGCACAGGCTATCTGAGCAGGAATCGAACCAAGAATTCATTTCACCAGATCAACCGTGCCCCCTTTCCCTCAGAATGAGCAAAACCAAATTGAGTTTTCTAGAAAAAAGAAGTGTTATTACTTCATGAATCTTTAAGAAGTCCTAGTATCAGCCAGAAATATCATGTTTTGAGCCATGTGACTAGAACATGTGATAGAGACTTATAATATTGACCCATGCGTATTAACCAACAAAGCACAAAAAGCGGCTTTCGACAAAGACCGCGTTACATGTTAGCGCATGCATCCGTTCTTAGACTCTATTGTGTCCTTCTTCTTTCCTTCAGGAGTAATCAAAGGAGTAGATAAAAGACAGAGAGAAGGACAAGAAAGAACTCATTCTTTTCTGCGCTCTCATTTCTTCCCTCTTTGAACATCCATTTTTTCCCATCATCCTTGAATTCTTTCCTTTTTCTTCATTCTTTTTCGTGCTGCTCCTTTTTTCCTATTACATAAGGCGAAACGACACTACATGCCAAGTATAGGACTTGTCAACACACAGATTTTAAAGAAATTGAACGCCAGGGTTTCCAACGGCATGTTTTAATATATTTCTTCAACACAAATTATATGTTTTTTTTTTTTTTAAGTCTTCATAGTACAAATGTATCATCTTACTGTTTGAATTCCCTCTTGGCTGGATAGTTACCATATCGTCTTAGTGCACGAGACCTTGCTTTGTTTCTCGGTTTGTATTGAAAGATAGAATCACGAACTAAACTGTAGATTTACGTTTCTTATAGTTTTAATACTAGAAATGGATTTTTTAATAAATAAAATCTTTCAGTCTTATATACCACGATTATGCCCCGTAAGCTTAAGGGAAAAAAGATTAATTAAAAGGAATCATAAGGACTAAATTGGTGGAATGATAATGTAAGAGGAAACGGTAGAATCCCAAGAAAACCCTCAGACACATTGTTGTCCTCTACACACTCACATGGCCTGAGGTCGAACCAGGGACCCTCTTGCACCACAGGTAAGAACTCTAGCATTGAGCACTATGACCCCGAAAAGGACTTAAATCAGAGAACCTAAAAAATGTATTCATATTTCAATATGAAAAATATTTGTGAAAGCTTTCGTACTACTTTGGGGAATTTGTAGATATCAGAAAATATTTTACTGCTGTAATCACTTTTCTGTCCAGGAGCATAGGCCTGAAGTATTCCAATAGCGTATCATAAAAAAGTTTGCAGTTGATGCTGGACGACCTTTTCAGATGTTTGTTTAGTCACTTCACACAGTCTCATGAATAGGTGCGATTGTCAAGTGTGCTACTCGACTCACACGTCACAGATTCGAAACTCACGTTACAATCATTGTACTTCAGGCCGAAAATGTGCGTCCTCATTCGTTTTGCCCTCATGAGGCTACCAATATATATGAGGGTGAATATGGATGAAACTATTTATTTTATTTGAATGTGAGGGTGAGAGAATCCATGGTATTTGAGTGGGAGGTGGAGGAAGCAATAAAAATTATTTCGCTTTCAGAGTAAGAGGAAGGGGTTGAAACTCGCCAGTCGCCGCTGAAACATCTCATTCCAAAGACTGAAAAACTGTTAAGGGTGAATTTCAAGAAGGAAAAATCCCTTTTGAAAGTAAGTTCCACATTATATTTCCTTGTCATTTTACCCTTCGGAATGGAGACCGTGTAATAAGCCAAAATGATTTTAGGACACGTCATTATTCTTCATTAATTAAACTGAATTCTGTATATTCAGTCTTAAATCGGTTTATATTCTGTATTTACTTATTAATTTATGGATGAATAATTTAGTTGATATTAATGTTCTAACAGAAAATTGTCAATCCATTTAATAGGCTCTACATATGTATTGACTTGTTCAGTAATATAATTAATTGGTATATCTACATGTTAGGTATGGGTATTTGTTTAAAGAATAACATCCATTTTCATTACTAATATATATATATATATATATATATATATATATATATATATATATATATATATATATATATATATATATAGTTTAAGTAATGTGGACCCGTAGCTGAATGTGAGGGGATACGAAACACATAGACCACTTTCCGGGAAACTGAATTCAGTTCTTCAACCCCAAAGCGAAAACGGTAACCACTTAGGTAAGAGGGAAATACAAGTATGCAATTGAGCATTCATAATTATTCAATTACTAGCAAGATACCCTTCCTTTACACAGGGATAATATGTTTCATTTTGAACAAAAAGAGTACCAAAATTGTCACCGATCATTTTAGGACCCCCCCCCAAACCACGAATCTGACATTAATGTCACCATTCCCCTTAAGGAAAATGAAAATGAAATGAAATGTTTGGGTTTTACGTCCCACGCTTATGCCATTTAGGGTAAAGGACACGGTGAAGATGAGAAATGAATGAAATGGTGGAATGAAGAAAGTTGATGGAAACGGGAGAACCCCGAGGAAACCCACGCACACGGTGTTTGCCCACCACAAAGTTCACTTGGTGGGAGCAGGGTTTGACTCCGAGACCCCATGCACCAGAGGTGAACGCTCTACAACCCCCCTAAGGGGTACTAATGAAGGCTGATTTTGATTTGAAAAGCGTCAGAAGTGTCACTGTTTGTCTTAGTGACCCCGAAAACTATCGATTCGAGACTAATGTCGGTCGAGCACCTTCATGACTAAGCGGTTAGCGTACGCGCCTTTGGCATGGAAAAACCAGGTTCGATTCCTTGCCTGGAATTCATGTGGTTCGGATTCCACGTTAATAAGTACGTCCACGTCTTATTTAGCCTCGCTGCTGAAAGGGACGCTAAACTCAAAATCAACTGAACTAATATCGGTCATATTCGATCATTTCTCTCTCTCTCCCCCTCTATCTCTCTCTCTCTCTCTCTCTCTCTCTATATATATATATATATATATATATATATATATATATATATATATATATATTGTTTGTATCATACTTGGAGAGAACGATCCATTGAAGTTTTACAGTATTTTCATTGAGTACATTGCTCTGTCCTGATCATACCACCCTGTCTGGATTCCGCATTCTTTAGTATACTGTCGGGTTCAATGATAGAAAACTGCTGAATTGAACCTAGGAAGTGACTTCTGAATAAAATCCAGACTACAGTAAGGCTAAGAATGATTCTGGTTAGAACCTCGGTCCGTCGTCTTTGTGATCAGAAGTGAAAAGACATCCAACGAAAGGAGAAGTAGTGGGCCCGGTATGGACAGGAAAAGAGGTATGTACACAAGGTCTCTATAAGTATGATATGACTTTCATCCTAGGCCAATAGACTAATTTCTCAATAGGAAGGGAATAAATCCGTATATTGAAAGGTATAAATTTGAGTCTATTCATTTAATTCGCTTAAATGTTAGTTCATCAGTGCATCCCCAATTCCTTATTACTCTCGCATAAGACTTGCCACGATCCCAATTAAGCAATATATATATATATATAGATAGATAGATAGATATAGATATTTACTCCCCATCCCCGAAGTTGCGGGACTCAATTTGGATTTAAGCGGCATCGGAAGTGTCAGTGTTCACTCAACGATCCCAAAAACTATGGATTCGTCCCTAATATCGGTCATTTCGATCATTTTTATATATCTCCACCCTCCCCTCCTCGAAGCTGCACTGTCAAAGTAAAATGATAAAAAAAAATCCAAACCTGAACCTCATTTCTGTTGAAAATTTAGTCGAGATCGGTCTAGTGGTTCAAGAGTTATTAAGTCACAAACATATTCACTTGCAGTGTGAGTTTTTGATGGAGTGACCAAAAAATAACTGGACGTGTTGATTAAGCAATGATTGTGGATGTATGTAAACAAGTTTTAGAGTTAAAAGAAATAGAGGAAATAACTTACATTTATCTCACTCCAATTTCTCTATAGGGATGAATTTAATAATATACAAGAAGTGATGAAATCCATGGTACAGAACGCCTCTAATGTAGACACTCGGTCTACATGAGTAGTATTGCCCACGAGAGGAGAAAGTTTGTTTCCGAGACGAGAACTACCTGTTAAATTCGAGACGAGGCGAGAAACATGACAACCGGTGTAAGACCAGAAATTTCATGAGTCTCGTGGACAACACAAGTCCGCCAAGTCTTACGTTAGATATCAAACACTGTTTTCATGTTATAAAATTCAAAATATAAAGAGTACAAATTGATAAAATGAGTGTACGAACACAATGAAGCGCATTTATCAACGTCTAAATATACGCTAATCGTAACACAATATACCGCAAATCCAATAACAAATATGGTTTAAATGTTGTTATATCAAATCGTACATTGGGGTCCCGGGTTCGATCCCAGCCCCCGCCAAATGAACTTTGTGGTGGACAAACACCGTGTGCGTGGGTTTCCTCGGGGTTCTCCCGTTTCCTCCCACTTTATTCATTCCACCATTTCATTCATTACTCATCATCACCGTCTCCTTTAGCCTAACCGGCATAATCGTGGGACGTAAAACTCAAAGATTTCATTTCATTTCATTCAAATCGTACATGAACCTCTCGTGTACACGGAACGACTGTAAATCCTAGAAGAAAGATTTGGACAGAAATTAGAAACAACGCGAGACGAGAAAAATATTCGAGAATGGAGATAAGACGAGAGATAATTATTCAAGAAACGAGGCTCCTACAAAGTTAACGAGATAGGACGAGGAATTTCGTCTTCTGTAATCTTATAGATAACAGTAAGTCTCAGTGGCTAACCAGTAACTTCAAAGGACAACCGTTGTGGTGTGATTGAGCGGTCTAAGAAATTCGGTTGAGGATCGTAAAGAGAAACCCACCGGACGTTGTAGTTCTACTGAAGACTATAGGTGTTTTGACTGTCCTCGATAGCTATGAGTTCAGGTTCATAGCCAAGTAAAGGTTAAAAACGTGAAATGAAGGAAACATAAGTGTTAAGAAACCTGATGTATGATTGGTTAATCTGTTAACTTTTTTAAGTAGCGTAGAGGTTAGCAAATTGGCACCCTAATCCAGAGGATTGGGTTTGATTTTTGCTTGAATCGTTCACTTTTCATTCTTAGGGTTTAAGGAAGATGCATTGGTAGGAGTTGCTCAGCAGTAGTAGAACCTAAATAGCTTTTGTAGGGGTAAGTTATCTTTGGATATCCAACACTGATATCCAACCATTTTTGACCTTCAGAGTTACGAGAGCCGATTCTAGAATGGAGGGGATTAGCCCCGCTAATAGTTTATTTGAATACTGAAAACAGGACATACACATCTGGAAATACCCCACCTTAATTAAACAGAAATCGATCCCGCCGTTGCATCAATTTTTCATTGTCAGTGACTTTGAGGACAGCTGAAATAAATTATCAAACTAAGAATTGGAACTTGACAAGTGAAAATGATACAAAGTGCACGACAATGAGCCATCCCAAGTTCCCTGTCTGAAGAACGCAGTGTACATATTACACGAAGCACCATAAGTATTTTGCCGAACATATATAACATATATAACTGCGCTTCTCATGAATATAATTCAACGAATATTGGCTGCGTCATCAAACCTCATCTTCAGAGGGTCATAAAGTCCTCAAATTTTGGCACTCATTCGCTCATCAAAATCTTTGTGGCACTTCCTGTAGACAAGGAAACTTGAAATTTGGCACAAGTATAAAATACGTGATACAAGTAAAGGAATAATTTCCCCAAAGTGAAAAGGAGGTGGGCGGATAAGGGCCATTTTTCGCCCATCAGACAACTGAAAAATGAAGTGTCCGATTCCGACAAGTTTGCAATGTATTTGTATACTAGAAGATATGTTGCATATGTAAACATAATAGATACGTGATAAAGAAAATAGTAAGTCATAGAAATGAGTGCCCAAAAAGAGTTCGTTTCAGCGTTTTGCGACATTTTGGTAATGTTTGCTGTCTTTGATGGAGGCTTTTAGGAAGAAGGAGTCGATGAACCAAAATAAATCTGACTCGTCATAATATAACGCTGTGTAACCTTTGATATGAGTACTAATTGATTTTGGTTCAGTGTGTCCTTCTACCTATTAGAGAACAAAATGTATTGCGCGAGAGTATAGAGCGATGACTACCGTTTATACGCTGTAATGTACGAGTTCAACTGGAGACTTCAGCTCTGATGTTATTTACCGATTGTGACTGAAAATACATGCTCAGCATGTCAATAAAATATATGAAGAAAATGTATTGTTTGCGCGGATGTGTGTGTAGCGCAGCAAAACTAGAGACAGCATGTTATGGAGTATTGAGAAAGCGTGTCATTTCTGAAAGTGGTAGGAGTAAAAGTGCGAGCAGGAAAACCAGTCGCAGAATGGCATGAATTTCTGCAATATATATATATATATATATATATATATATATATATATATCGAAGAATCATACATACCACGCGTCAATGAAGTACCTATGGGAATTCATTGATACGCTATATTGCAATAATAAGGGAAAGATGAAAAACAACAAAACAACGACCAACAATAACTACCTGATGTGTCCGATCCAAGTTAATACATACCCATATATATACCCATATATATATATATATATATATATATATATATATATATATATATATATATATATATATAGCCAATCTTACACTCACGAGCACTTAAGTGACGAAGGAATGTACTCTCTGTACATACGAGGTACATCATGACGATGCTTCTGTTCTCCGAGTTCAGTTACGATCACGACACATAAGATTTAAAACCTATAATATTTGGATCAAAACAGAGCAAAACAACATCGCACACATACAGTGGTACTGTCAATGTAAAGTAAGCGCACGGCTCGTCAGATGTTGTGCGCATGTTGCTTCCGTACTATGGTTTCTGGCTTACTGGCGCCACAATACCACCGCAGTTAAGAAACCAAGTCTAGAATATACTCATACACTACAAGATGGCGCCTGCAGGATGGTCCAGTGGCGATTCGGATGACGACAGCAAGCACGATGCCTAATCTGCAAACTAGCTACAAGTGTCTCCAGCTGTCTGATTATTATCTATGCTTGATTATTTCCGATGTAATATATTGATCTCATAGTCGTAGTAGACTTCATTCTTCTTATTCTTGCCGTTAGTGTTCTATTTACTATTGCTTTCTCGGATTACAACTCATGACATTAGTGTTTACGTTCCTTCATTAACACACGACTTACCTCTTTATTTATTTTTTTTACCTCTCACTTATAGCGCTTTCCGTTAAAATATATTTGTTTTCTTATTTTTATGAGGTATACTATTGAAAACCATGCATTTCACATCTCGGGCCTGATGGGCGAAAAATGGCCCTTATCAGCCCACCTCCTTTCTCCATCCAATGAGGAGGGAGGGGGAGATTAAGGGACAATGGGAAAATTACGTCACTTGATTCAAAAGTACTGTATAGGAGGTTTTCTGTAAATAAAGAAACATTACATTTGGCAGAAATTTAGAATTTGCAATACCAATCAAGTAAGAGACGAGAATTAAAAAATTTATTCTTCCAAGGAAGAAGAGTAGTGGGCAAGTACATAATAATATGTATATAGTTCTATAAATATGGAAACTTGAAATTTGCCTCAAAACTAGAGTTTGTGATACAAGAAGAAAAAGTCTGAAAACTGATTTTTTTCTCTAAGGAAAAAAGTTAGAAGGAGTGTGCGATATTACATATCGTTACATCATTTATGACATGACAAAGATTCAAAACCTATGGGATACTTTTTTTAAAAATTAAAAACTTAAAATTTTGCAGAAGCGTAGGATTTGTAGCAGAAGTGAAGGATGTAAATCCGAAAACTCGAAATTTTCCACTCCATGTTGAAAACTCAGGGGGAGGAATGGTAAAACCTACATATTGTCACAACACTTAAACAATGCTAAAATTTAGTACTTCCAGGAGACATGGAAAGTTTAACTATCATTAAACTTATGCATTATTCGGCAACAATGTAGGTTTTCTCATACCAGTGAAGCAGAAAGTTCGAAAAGTCGATATTTCTCCCACCATGGAGAAAATTTAGTTAAAAATGAATATATATATATATATTGTTACGTCACTTCTGAATACAACTTAAAACCTATAGAGTACTCCTTGTAAATATACAAACTTAAAATTTGACAGCATGGGAAGATGTAAGCTACTAGTAAAGTTTAAAAAAAACTTCGAATTTTGCTATCCAAGGTGGGGAATAAAGGGTGGGGGAAGGTAAAATTATATATTAACATTAACTTGTGAAGATGATTATAAACTTATAACATTCTTCCTGTAAATATGAAATCCCCCTTTCACATGTGAGTTCACTCAGAACTACAAATTCAAATTCAAACACTTACAGTAGAATATATTTCCTCTAAACAAAGAATTTGAAATTCCATACAAATGTAAGTACTTTGTGTAAGTTAAGATGACAAATATAAAAATGTCAATTTTACCAGTTCATAGAGAATAATAGGGACCACAGGTATGTTAAAACTGTATATTGGGTTGCTAAGCTCCTGTCACTAGAAAACCAATAAAACATTTTTAAGGTACTTCCAATAACCAAGAAAATTTTGAACTTGACAGGAAAAACTAAAGATTGAATATTCATAACTGTCACTACTTAATGCACTAACTATTAGTATATCGGGGTGCCGGTGGCTCAGTGGTAGCACCTGTGACTTTTGTGTACGGGGTTCCGGGTTCGATTTCCAGGCGACAGTCTTTGGAATTTTATCTGTGCTCGATCTTCCTGTGTTCGTGTCCCTATCGTTCTACGTTAATAGAAAACGAGTTAGCGACTAAAATAAGTAAAAACCTTGTAATACCGGTAAGTAGTTAAGCAAGTTAATGAGACACGTTCAGTGAATTAGATAACTTGTAAGAGAAAGGAAAGAGTCGTAGAGTGTTCACCTCTGGTGCATGGGGTCCTTGGTTCGATTTCAGCTTGGATCAAGTGAACTTTGTGGTGGACAAACACCGCGTTCGTGGATTTTCTCAGGGTTCTTCCATTGGCTCCCGCTTTCTTTATTCCATCATATCAGTCATTTTCCACCATCACCGTCTCCTTTAGCTTAGCCGGCATAACCGTGGGACGTAAAACAAAGATTTTATTTATTTTTTCTAATGGTGTATCTACAGCTTTAGGTCCTAGATAAATTATTGTAAATAATTTACAAAAACTATATCTTTTACAGTATAAAAATCCAACAAGGTATGTAAAGAATATTGATAGGTTTGTTAAAGTTAGCATCTCTTTTCAGCATCAGGGCTATATGAGACGTGAACCTACAGTTTAAGTTGGAATTGGAACTTCCGTAAAGCATTAAAATTACAAGAATCTTCTACTGAGAATCGAACACAGCACCCTGTCTGCAAAAGGTGCAGGCGGTAGCCACTAGACCAGCGGGGAGGACTAAGAATATTCATATTCCCAAGTATGTTAAGGTGTTGATATCATACACTCCAATTTAATGTATTCAAACATTGCAATTTCATGTAAAGCAAACAAAAATTCATTTGTATAACATCCACCATATATGAGAGAGGTCAGAAATCAGCATCAAGGTCAGGAATAGGTTCAGCAACTAATGTTATAAGGCTGATATTTCTGGAGTTTCGTCTCTTATAGAGGAATGAGTAGTGTACGGTAAATTTAATACATGAAGTTGGCAATTATGCAGATTTTCAGCCATCCGCTGCCTACGGCACTAGTTGTAGATAAACACAATTAGCGACTCGTTTGGAAATTTGATCTCAAGAAGAAATCCGCTCAGTTATTCGATTTCTGTGGGCGAAACATATAATCGGGCTGAAATTAATCGACAGCTGGTAGAGGTTTGTGAAGAGACTGTATTGTCATCTTCCTTCACGACAACGCGCGCTCGCATACAGCCCAGAAGAGCATCATGCTGTTGAAGCAGTTTCGCTGAGACATCATCGACAACTCTTCCTACAGTTCGGACCGCGTTGTAAGCGACTTTCTCCTGCTCCCACAGTTGAAGGAGCATATAGGAGGCCGTCACTTTCCTCCAGACAAGGAGGTGAAACACTTCGTAACAACGTGGCTGAACACACACAGACAGGATTTTTTACCATGAGAGAATCTTCAAATTCATCCCACGATGCGATAAGAGCCTCAACCAATATAGAGATAGTCGAAAAATACCCTAATGTATGTATTATCTGTTGATTATATGAAATATGAAATAATAAATACACGTTTCACTGCAGGCTATGTAACATTACTTTATGATCACTTTTCGTATATATATATATATATATATATATATATATATATATATATATATATATATATATATATATATATATATAGTATAAATAGAAACTCATATAGTATAAATCTGTAAGCGTAACGGTACATTAAAAGAAAAAAGTCACTAAAATATGATGAATATAAATATGCATATATGGAATCCAATAATAAATAAAATCTAATAACTGATTACTCCATCTCATTTTAACATAGTATATAGCTACGTACTTCAAAACAACATGAGCAAAATTTAATGTTCCTTTTTTTTTCTTTTGTAAATTTTTTTCTTCTCTCCATATCAATAGTTTATATAAACATATCTTTATTGCTACTTTTGCTATTAATAGAACGGATTATGTGACGATCATACGTCAGTCTACGTGCAATAACTCGCAGCTGTAAATCATTCGTGGTATTACGCTTGGGGTGGCACACACAGCGCTACAGTCTCATTTTCTCATGGAGTTCAAATAAATCATTTGCTACTTTCACATATCCACACACACGTATATATGGACGAGTTTTATAGAGGATAACTCCTTCCTAAAGTCGTAAATGAATCCAAATGCATAATTTATATGTGTGTGATGCGAATATAGGTACCCAGAAGTACAGAGTAGTTAAAAACTGAAAAGGATTTTTTAAAACACTATTATTATAATGTTTGCTTCCATTATAATAGTAATGAAGGAAATGATTTGTTTAAATCCTTTCTTGTTGTAAATAATAATACTTATAATGGAACATAATAGAGAATTCTATTATTGTATGTTGTTTTGTCGAAGGGATACAAAATGACATTACAGTCAAGTTCTGAAGTTGAATGCCTCCAAGAACAAAAATACTAATTTGATCCAGTCATAGTGGACATTTTTCGTATACAGTAAACTCCTGATTGAGTGGCGCGGTAGTACCGTAAATAATCTACAGGATGACCGAAAAAGGACACAAATGAGCACGGAAACATTTATCAACCATTTTTATTTCAAGTAGAGACATACACATACCATTATGACTTTAAAAAAAACAGTAGTTTTCTATGCATACACGTTTGTTGGTTTACTTCTTCAAAAAAGTCGGTCAACTGTTATCGTTTTTCTCTGTTAAAACTTTTTGTCTTTATATTTGTGATTGAAGATTTAAAAAAAAAAGAATATTTAATCAGAAAGTGTTTTTGAAACATTTTCTTTTAACCAGGGGTAAAAGTGAATCTGCAAAGGTATGAGGACGCATGATGTCGCGCTGTCTCTCGTACCTACGTTTGTCCATTTTAATTTTTTAGGAAGTGCCCATTGTAATTCTGTCCTCTCACGTTTCCCCTCAATTTTGCCCCTGCTTTTAATTGCGAAGGAAGGAAAAGGAATAGGTCAGAGTTTGTTGTAAAAAAAAGAAAACTTTCTCATTTAACAGTATAATGTATCATTACAAAAAAAAGGCAAAGAAGGAAATGAAGATCGTGTATAATTGAGAGTTTACAGTATAATAAAAAATAACTAATGTATTACGAGTATGTGCGTTCCTTTTAGAAGAAGACACACAACTTGCTACTTAACAGTACGTTTTAAACATTATATACAATATATAAATAATCTGTTTCCGCAGAATTAAAAATATTATCTAAAATAACCAGATACCGGTATTAAAAATAGGGCCTCAAGGGTTTGAAAAATATTTTTCAACTTTTAATTATTCGTTGTCACGTGAGTTTGACTTTGTAAATAGTGTGTGTGTGTGTTTTTTTAGTGTTTTGTATATTTAATATCTGTTTTTTTAAAATAATCTTACCTCACAAGAAAGTAATGTCAATGAAAACTGAGTATATACCGATATATATATATATATATATATATATATATATATATATACACTCAGTTTTCACTGACCTTGCTTTGTAAGATTATTATATAAAGGCTATAATGTATATTAGCTTATTATATATACTCTAAGTGTAGCTTCCATTCAGAAATGCCATCAGAACTACTTTCGTGAATATGAAGTTTTCTATCTACTCTTTTCAAATATGTTCTCAGTATTTAACATGACATTTGTATGTGCAGGTGAAGTATGAAGAGACCATCAGAAACATTTACCTATATATTTTATTTTAAATACAAATCACGTCTAAATCATATCTAGTTGTTATTACCATAAATTACTGTGCAATACGAACGAGAACAAGTGTATTTTTATTCATATTGTGAAACTTTAGTATACTTCCAAACTGTTAGGATCCAATATCCTGACCAAAAGGGATAGATCGCTATTTGCAGTTTCAACAGAGAAATAAAAGCGATTTTATGGAACCTATTATTGATAGAAATCTATTTTAGAGACGCAAAATCTATGCCAAAAAACATTTTTTATCTCATACCTTTTTTTTCTTGCATGAGATAACAGACAAAAACCATTTTCACATAGAAATTAAATGTCGACTTAAAGCAGGGAATTCTTGTTATTATTCAGTTCAAAATCTCTTGCCGTCGCGAATTCTGTCGAGGAATTTGAAGCTTAAAATATATAAAACGATTATCATGCCTGTTGTTCTGTATGGTTGCAAAACATGGTCCCTTACTCTGAGGGAAGAATGGAAACTGAAACTATTTGAGAATAAAATCCTGAGACGACTATTCGGACTTAAGAGGAATGGGAATAGAGAATGGCAGAAACTTCATAACGAAGAACTACATAGTTTATACTCTTTTCCAAACATTGTTAGGATCATCACATTCAGGAGACTCAGGTGGGCAGGTCATGTAGCCAGGATGGAAGAAAGTATGAATGCTTCCAAAGTCTTTTCTGAAAGACCAATCGGAAAAAGACCATTAGGAAGACCTAGGCGTAGATGGGAGGATAATATTAAGATGGATCTCCCAGGAATACAAAGTAGAAACTGGACCCAGTTGGCTAAGGATAGAAATCGGTGGAGAGGTTTCGTGAACGCAGCATGGAACCTCCGGGTTCCATAGACCATAGAGTTAGTTAGTTAGTTTTTGCTCTATGAAGGTTGAATATTGATAACAGAAATGGGATTTTTTTACCGCTTTCGCTTCCAATAGAAATACCGGGTTATAACAATTTTAATTGACCCGATTTTATAAATTCATTATAGCTTTATTATTAAACATATTATCACAAATCTTCGAAAAACTATTGAAAACTAAAAATGTTCTTTGTGTTGCAGGTTTACTTCTGATTTCCACCATTAAAGCGCAGCAGTGAGTGTTTATTCAAGATGGCGACACGGACAGATAAAGCTTATGTTGTGCTTGAATTTCATTCACATCAGTCTGTTCTAACAATCCAATGAGACTTCTGAACGAGGTTAAACAAAGATCCACCAATCGGCAGTCGTATGTACAGCCACTTACATAAGTACCTGAACCCCTGACTGTATATAATTCCATTATTTGGGGTCCAGGTCATTTGCAGTTGTGAGAATGCCTAGGCAGATGCAACCCAAATTAACATAATGCAACCCAGTTTCGCCGGTTAAATCCAGACCTGCGCGGTCTGCAACTCTCAGGACCAATTTGTAAAGGATTGTCCTATGAAGAGATCTCCCCATTTATCCAGGTCTATTTCTGTGTCTCCAGGTGTCCGCATGCCGTGCAACTTTCCAGTGGAAACATCAGCTCACGATACCGGTTGTTACAGTGCATTTCCTGTTCTAAAATTACCCACACCGTCCCCGATTTTGCCACTTGAAAGTGCTGCATCTAGTGCTCCCGACATTCGTCCCGTCCACCCTTCCATTACTGACAGCTCACATAGTATGGAAGTGACCCCTACTTCCGATGCTGACGACACAAGTGTTCCATCTCCAGTTCCTGTGACTGATCACCCACTTCCGCTAAACTCCAAGGTTGGTGATAGTAAAATAATAGAGAGACACAGTGCTACCCCTTCAAGCGTTCCTCTCGAAGATTTTTCTATTGACACTACTGGTTTTGAAGATGCTACTAGTGATAAGTGATCTTAGCGTAGCATCCTGTGAAAAGCGCAAGTTAATTCAACTTCAGTTTAACAGTAGTGCAGAGTCTAAAAGTTCTAAAGGTAACCGAAGTGCTGAAACAACAAATGGTAACAATGTTAGGAAAACACGAGCTTAGACCAAAAAGTTGAAATCCGTTGTTCAATCAGACGGCGAATCATGCTTTGCCCACCGTTGGTATCAATAATATATATTGTTTACATATTTCTTTCTTGTTTACACTTTACACATGTTCTTGTTCCCGTATTGCTTTACATACATGTATTTACTTTATATATTTTTGTAGTGTTTAGTTTTCGTTTTGCCATAGTCAATTTAAATCGTCTTACTTCTCCGGTCAAATTACATGCACTACGGGATTTTATATATCAGGAAGAAGTTGATATTCTGTTTGCTCAAGAGGTGGCAGTACCCAATTTTCTAGACATTCCTAATTATTCATATGTTTCACGCTTCACTGAAAATGGTTTAGGAACTGCTATTCTATACCGCAGTGGTTCAAGAGGTTCTCCAAATGCCTACTGAACGTATCACCTTAGGAACACTGGAAAATATACGCCTGTGTACAGCCTATGCTCCGAGAGGTTCGAATCATGCACGAGAGCGCAATAGTTTCTTTAATACTGAACTTGCTCAAGCGTTAAATAATGGTACTTCTCCTTGTATATTAGCCGGGGACTTTAATGCTGTTTTGGCACCAATAGATATGACCCCAAATTATACTTCTCAGCCAGTCTGTCCAATTTAATTGGCACCTATGATCTAGTGGACGTGTGGCGACACTTATTTACAACTACGCCTTGCCACACTTTCTTTACAGGGAAGAGTTGCTCAAGATAGGATAAATTATATATCAGTCGCACTCTTATACATCAGGTTCAACACATGGTTGTGGTACCAGTCCGTTTTAGTGATCATCATGCTGTACTCATGACCATCAAACTACAAATTTCTCAAACGTAGCCCATTGTGGTACTTTAATACGTCAATTTTACGTGAGTCCAATTGGTACATGCTAAATGGGAAGGCATCCTTCATTTGAAACATCGCTACATAGGTTCTATCATGCAATTTTGGGAAAACCGTGTTAAACGAACTCTTTGCTCTTTGACCAAAGAATATTGTCGAACTCGAAACGCCGAACATTATCAGCAATATCAGTACTATGCTGGCCTATTGAGGGATTACATGATAGAACAACAACGCGGCGGGGGCCGCGGGGGCTCAGTGGTAGAGCGTTCACCTCTGGTGCTCTGGGTCCCGGGTTCGAGTGAACTTTGCGGTGGTCAAACACCGTGTGCGTGGGTTTTCTCGGGGTTCTCCCGTTTTCTCCCACTTTATTCATTCCACCATTTCATTCATTACTCATCCTCACCGTCTCCTTTGGCCTAATCGGCGTAACCGCAGGACGTAAAACAAAGATTTCATTTCATTTTCATTTTTCAACAACGCGGTGGTCAAGTACGACCTCAAATTCAGCAGAACAAGTCTCATTTATTAACGCTGCATAAACGACGTATGCAAGGCTTTATGATTCGTAGGAAAACACGTCAACATGATGACACTGAACAGGCTAGTATCCTCCAAATACGCAAGTAGCGCACACGGGGCAGACAAAAGTTGGCTCAACCTCCTACTTGTACTGATTCTTCTATACTAGAGTATATTCCCTCTGCTTTAAGGGATGATGATCTATCGAGTCCGTTAACAATAGACGAGGTCAAACAGTCTATACGATTAGGCAAATTAGGTAAATCCACAGGTATTGATTCTCTACCAGTAGAATTCTATGTTACATGTATGGATATTTTAGCTCACTTTCTCACAGTTTGTAATGAATACCACACACATTTTCTTTTAGGCCAGTCTCTCAAAACGGGCATAACTGTTTTGGTCCCCAAACATTCATCAGCAGCTAGTGTTACAAATTTCAGGCCAATAAGTCTCTTGTGCACGGACCTAAAACTACTAATTCGTTGTTTGACGATCAGAATTTAAACATACATTGGGAAGCTGTTAAGTCCTTGCCAATACGGTCTTGGCCACAATAACCCTATTTATAAGGCCCTATCAAATCTCCGAGATTTCATTTCCTTTCATGAGTCTGCCGATCCTTCTTCGGAAGCAATTTTATCCACAGATTATTCGAATGCCTTTGATAGAATTAATCACAATTATCTCTTCCAAGTTTTAGCTAAATATCGATTTGGTGACCACTAGGTAAGATCGATTTATTCCTACCCCGATTCGATCACTGCTACGGTTTTCAATGTTTTCCGAGTCTGTACCTTGTGCTTCCGATTCCTATATTTCCTAGGGCGATTAAATTCCCTCACCTTGTAGTACTTTGGGCGATGTAATACTTATGCTGTATAGAATAGTCGCTCGACAGCAGATCGAAATTAGGTCAGTCAAAGAAATATACTGGAACTATCAGAGCACGTGCGTACCTGTTACGCCACACGTAGTGATTCACGTGCCAAGCAAAATTTGGAGTAATTTTTGGAAAAACATAAGTGCCAAGTTTCTAACTCACAAATAGAAAGAAATATGGTAATTTATTTTTAATAATGTATATGAAACGTCCGATAGACTTTTTAATCTAGGAATCACCTCTATAAATAAGTTATTATTGTAATCAGATAGACACTCTTGAACATCGATTCCGTAACTGTTTAGACATACCATTCATTTGGCAGCGTTTTAGCACTATACTCAGTAGAATATGTCGTACTTCACCCAATGTTTTAGTGTACATAATGTAATATTATTTCCGGATTTTCATTACTTTCCAAACTACAAACATAATGCTGTTGTCTGGTTTACTGTACAAACTATCATGTTTATTCTTGTAACAGCATGACCATTGTGTATTCAAATATATGAAATGTATTTCACATACCAAGCTATAAAGCTCTCTCCTGCATGTAAACGAAAGTACTTTGCCAACTACTTATCTGCAATAGCCCCCACACTTTCTTATGACGTAACCAACAAACAAAAATGAACTGCACCATTGAGTTTTTCTTGAATACTGTTTTATACTTTCAGTGAAGCTGTGAATTGTAAATATTCTTGTAACTTTCTCTGTATTTCAATGTCAATAAAGTTCTTAGAAAAAGGTAGGTGAATGGTTAGCGCATGAACTTTTAGTCGGTAGACGCGGGTTCGAATCCCGGCCAGGCTGAAACTTTTTCAAGTGTTCCTGTTTCAATTTCAATTTGAATTGATACACAGTGTGGCAAGCAAGATCTTCTCTTGCTTAGAAAGAAAAAGATGTTGGAATAAGGAGAATTGGAGAAGTTCTGTCAATTGAGACAGTGATTTACAAACTTATTTACAGCAGTTGTTCTAGGTTTGATATTTTCGTCTACTTTCAAGCATTTTCTTATTTATGTGTGATCAGTGCTTTTATTTCTTTGAATCTACAGTATGTAATGAAATAATACATTACACACACATCAGTATTGAGATTAACATATGATGTTCATTGAACAACACGCTCTGAACCAGAGAGATAGATCTCAGAATGGAGAAATGTTTCGTGCGTCATATACTCACAATTTTACTTGCATAAAGACCTGACTCAGTGCTACCAACTGCTGTAAGTGCCGAGAAAAGTTATGTGTAATTTGGGTTGCATCTGTCTAGGCGTTCTCACAACTGCAAATAACCTGGACCCAAAATAATGGAATTATAAGTCCGGGGTCCAGGTACTTATGTAAGTGGCTGTACAGTGTACAGCTTCAGGGTGTCTTGTGAGGTGAAATCAACTGGTCGGCCTAGAATGAGAAACGGTTGAGCGCAGGCGAGCGCGTTTTGCACGAAGCCCCCAGAAGTTATGAATAGAGCAAGCAGAGAGCTGAATATTCCTCAGTCCACCATACGATTCACAGTTGCCACAGCTCATGAAAGAAGATGAGTTTTGTGAGAAATATATCTTCAGTGATGAAGCAACATTTTTTGTGAATGTTACTAAAGAAATAATTTTAAGTTTTTCAATACGTCTGCAAAGTGTTGTAACAATAATAAAGTCCAATAATAAAGCTACAGTAAATTTATGAAAGCGGGTTAATCATTTGTAATAACCCTGAATAAGGGATAACTTACAATCTACTCTTGATATATTGAATCTCTATCTGAAACCATTTCTCGCTAACCCTTATCGTTCAATGTTTTAGTAAATGAGTAAGGATGGAGGTAGAAGAAAGGGTTTTTTGAGACTGAATCCACATTTAATAACTTTAAAATTTCCCACTATTTCTTAGCGTTTTTGGTATATAAGGATACAACATTGAATATAGAAATAGTAACAAATGAAGATAAAATCTAAATTTAGGACATTGATTTCACTTTTCAAACACAAATCTTATATTTTACCTAATGGGGTATACAATATTGAAACAAGAAGTGGGGTATTTCTACCAATAGCTAACTGTATGGCCTGAGAAACCCAGATGTTCAATGCTGCGTTCACAAAAGCTCTCTATTTACTTCTGATCTTAGCCAACTGCATACAGTTTCTACTTTGTATTTCTATTTCCGCAATATACATCTTAATTTTGTCCTTTCATTTGGGCCTAAGTAATGGTCGTTTTCCAATTGGGCTTCCATTCAAAACTTTGAAAGCGTTCCTATTTTTTACCATTTTGGCTACCTGATCTGACCATCTGAGCCTCCTAGACTTGATGACCCTTAAAGTGTTAACACTCTAAAATTGTACGTATAAACTCTGAAATTGATAAATTGTACAAATTTTGCAGTTCCTCGTTTAAAATGTTTCCGCCTTTCTCGTTTTTCTTGAGTCCGAATATTCATATTTCTACCACTTCAGGTTTAAATATGTACAAGGATAAGAGCGAGGTTGGAATATATTTTTGGGACTTTGAATCCACAGCAAAACAATTTGCCCCGACGCCACTAAACGTGAATTCACAAAGTTAAAAATAACTTATCAATATTTTGAAATTTTACATGAAAAATAGGTTGTAGAGGAAGGAAACAGATTGCTTAATATGTATTTTATACAATGGATGCGACATACCGGTGAAGTAAGTAATAGCTAATAACTTGAGAGACCAAAAATCAACACCCATTACATTGAAATCTGCCATAACAAAAACAGTGAAACCTGTCAAATTTCAAGGTCTTCTCTAATAAACATGAAAACTGACTTAAGTAAGCACAAGTTTCGCTAATATAACATTTCCGAAATCGTCACGCAGATTAGTGATTACATGTAGTTATTGTGATAAGAATTAAGTTTTATTTAAATTATCTATAGTTCCAGACCTAAAATAAGCATTCAGAAGTTGTTCTGTTTCGTTATTTGATAGTGTTTTCAAGTGTACAAAGTATGAACTAGTACTAAAAGAGAACATAAAATTTGGTAAATGTTATGAATATACGTCACTACTGACAAAATGGTCTAGAGAATTCATACCTTAGCGTGGAACTGTCGAAGATTATGATATAGAATATATGAATCGAGAAAAGATGCAATACAGGTACGATGAAAAGAATGAAAAAAAAAAATAAAGTTTAGCGAAAATAGTGAGAAATAAGTAAATTGTAAATAGCACATTCAGCACCCTAACCCTAATCTATTTTTACTTTGTGGTGGACAAACACCGTGTGCGTGGGTTTCCTCGGGATTCTCCCGTTTCCTCCCACTTTCTTCATTCCATCATTTCATTTATTTCTCATAATCACCGTCTCCTTTAGCCTAACCGGCATAACTGTGGGACGTAAAACTCAAAGATTTCATTTAATTTTATTTCTAATCTATTTGTGTCTCTTATATTACTTTCATTGTCCTACGCCATCTACTGGATCATGGAAGAAATCACTCCACACCAGAAGTCTATAAATGTAGGCGACAATTCTGTAAGGTAGTTTGAATCTATTTTTCTCCTGTATAAAAAATATGTGAAGACCATTTATAATATTGTACTTTATTTTGTGCGAACATACACTCTTGAAATAGTTCTGCAACAGATGTTCCACATGGAAAGGACACTTCTGACATTTCATAATCACACTGGGGTACACTATTTAAGTGAATGTGCAGAGTTTTTTTTTTGTCACTTCCATTAATTAGTACAATAATTAGTAATGTTGTTACTATTACTTAAATGATAGGCCTATATGTTAAGAATTGTTGTTGTTTGCAGTGTAATATTATAATATCGTACATTTGTATATATATGCAGTTTTTGTTTATATATATATATATATATATATATATATATATATATATATATATATATATATATATATATATATATATATATATATATATATAAAAGCAAAAACTAACAAAAATAAGATGTAATCAACTCTGTAAAGTTGCAAAATAAAACTATGTCAGCCTCGTCAACATTTGTGTATTATTAGTTTGGCAATCCTGATTCTCGCTTTTTGTATCCTTTCCGGCAAAATCAAGTTGAATCGTTGTTGTTAACTTTGATTAGAATTCGTGGAGATCCTTTCTCTTAATTAACCACAGTGGTAACGATGCGTGGGATAAGCATTAAACTCGTGTGAGTTTCTCCTTCGACGAACAAATAGTTTTAAAGTAGACAAAGAGACAAACGAAGGATGAGAACTCCTTTCCGGAGACGACAATGCTAAGGGGCGAAAACATGACGCAACAACTTCTTGCAAAACAACTAACAACGTTTCAATCTCTCAAGTATAGCAAATGCTCAATATTAAGATATTATTTCCTTCAAAACAAACACACACACAAACGTGAACAAATTATTTATATTTAAATACCGACTAACGAATGAGTGCAGGTGGTTGGTTTCGTAACCAAAGTGTAAGCAACAGTGTTACCAACTGGTTAACTTGTAATTTATCTATCACAGTTATTATTGAGTTGATTTTGAGTTTAACGTCCCTTTTCGGCAGCGAGGCTATGTGAGACGTGGACCTACTGATTATTGTGGAATCCGAACCACATGAACTCCCGCTGGGAATCGAACCCGGGTCTGCGCACCGAAGGCGCGTATGCTAACCAGTTAGCCACGGAGGGGCTCACAGTTATTATTGTTCTGTTCGTAATAAACAACTTCATGTACATGTTCAAGTTAAGTCAGATACAGTTTAAAAAGTTTCGAAAGTTATTAGATCACCCACAAAAAATAGTATACACATCCCTGATATTCATTTGCTACATATCTTCCGAATAAATTGACCGCGATGTTGTGCAAAGAATTGTATTTTCAATATGGCAAAGAAAACTGGATTAAAAATGGTCGATTCGATTCGTTCCAAAATTATTGACGAGAGAATATGTAAGGTATCTATTATATCATTTTTCGAAGATAGCATTGAGAAAACAATTGGTCGAAAATAATGTGGTCGCTTCCTACAAAAATTCATGAAGAAAATAGGTGTTAATGTCAAATACGTAAGTTCAGTATTGTTTTAAAGAAAATGAAACCAGCCATCCATTCTCTTGCAACCGTGTTTAGGACAATTTAATATTTTTATTTAAAATATGGATAACAACTGTTTAAAGATGATTTGCCTTTGATTGAATAATGACTGTGGATAACAATACAGAGCTTTTCAGAGCAAGGCGGGGGAGAAAGAAAGTTTATTTTTTATTTTTTAAATAAGGTCGTTGGTTTAATATGTTTAAGCTATAAGCAGCGCTTGCGTTTAGGCTAAACTCAATACTTTCAAGTCAATCGACAAATGCCATTGAAAACATGTTCAATAGAAAAATGTGTACCCGTTATTATGTCCAGAAACACAGAAAAAAAACGTAATATTACGAGTAGTCTCCTTAGTTTCGAAGATACCTGTATAATGAAAACAGTTAGTAAAATTAATTCTTTGTTTTCTGATTGGTAGAATCAGAGATAAATTCAAACGTAATCCGGGGGAATTTCTGTCCTCATAAATAAATCTCTGATTTTATTATGTACCGAAGCAATGTTACTCATGTTTTCTCAAATACTTTTAATCCAACTCTACCAAAGGATTTGATTTCCATTACGATCCTCAAGGAAAACAATGCTTGCTAATAAAATTTTGCAAGTCAATCCCGAAAAGCAAGGTTTCCAACCCCATAATTCTTTAAAGAGTGCATGGAAAAATGTGTTCTTCTTTATTTACCCCCACTCACCCACCCTGCCCCTCGTCCAAAAGGTTAACATTCAACGAAGAAATATAATTACATTTTTTAAAAAGTTTTACGACCCAGGGATATTCATTTTAGGCTAAATGGGACGGATGATTAATGAAAAATAAATGGTCATAAAAATAAATTTTTGTGCTCTCCAACCGAGAATCAAACCAGGACCACGTGTACCAAACAGCCATTAGATAGTAAAGAGGACATTCCAATCTTGAATGAAATATATCTAAATTCTTTCCTGGGTAAAACACGAGAAAAAATGCACAACGGATAAACCTTTACTTAAAACACAAATGCAATCATAGTAAAATTTGTTGATGCTTGACTCTAACTTGATTTAAATTTACACTAACAGGATAACACTCATTACTCTAAACCAATGCCTACTAACCCTTAAAACAACACGTATTAGTACCTACAAGTTTACATGACACCAATCACCTAAGCATAGACAATTTTGTAAGGCGTATCCGAACTTGAAATATTGGAAAGGTCCGGACAGAGTTGACGTCCCGTGATTACGCCCCTGACGCAGATAAAATACAAGTATATTATTTCAAAAGTTACGAAGGTCTGAGAGAGTTCGTGCCCGGTAAAGCCCACGGTGAGTGCTCCTCTGTACGACATAATTTCACTCGTTTTTCTCCACGCATTAAACACTCTGTTATAGGACAGATATGCATCATCGATACACACGAGGAATTCATTTTCAGATATTCCTCGTTATAAAATCTGAATTTAGTATTCTTACAACATTAAGAACTAAAACATCTAGTAGTGTCATTGAGTGTTACTCGCACAAAATTGTAGCGAGTGTTGATCGCGCAATTAGTGCGCTGAACGAATGTTAATAAGGATATTAATTTTTGTTTCTGTCACAAGTTACTCACTGGTTTAAAATTCTGAATTCCTAACCAAAAAGGTCTCTCGACACCCTTGATGCTACCAAGAGACACCCAAGTTGGAAAGCTCTGCTCTAAACTGTTAACCCTAAATTAATCTATTAGTTATTAGTTCCTGTTTTTTACAATTTATAATGAAACTGAATGTAAAGTGACAAATTTTATACAATCTGCTTAGTACATGATAGAAGTTTACTGAATTATCGATTGTGTTATGTAATTCTTGTATCGTTAATTTCCAACTACAGGAATGTTGAACCATTGCTACGATTAGTAACAAGTGTATAATTTATTTCTTTACTAAGGGAAAACACACCATTCTATTAATAACACCTAAAATGCAATTTTGAAAAACCGTTGGATACACTGCAGCAGTGATACTTCCTGCTCCCCTGTCCCGACGCGCTCATCCGTTACTGCGATAAACACAATGCTAGAACCGTCAGCCAAAATCGGCACTGCTATTCTCGTCAGGTAATACAAACTGAAAGTAATAATACAATTCTTGCCCACTTGCATAATTCTTAAATTTTCATAGTTAATATTTTTGAAGATGCTGAAAGGCCCAAGAAAGATTTTTCAACCAGTCCCAAATCATAGTGAAGTATAATAGTCTATTGCATCTTGTTTTAGTAATTTTTTTATTCATATTTCCTGTTTGAAGTATCTAAATATCGGAAACTTATTAGCAACAAACTTGTAGGGAGTCATGATTGCCTATTGGTAGAACGCTTATATCTGCTAACAATTGTCGGAGATTTGATTCCAGGTCATATGGGTTCGTGACGGACAACATTGAAAGAAATGGAGATATGTGAGAGGAACATGGATCATCAAGTAGCATTTTCCATCGGTGAGTGGTTAACGTTATGGCTTCATAACTGAAAGGTTCTTGGTTCGAAACCCGTCTCCGGCAGCTGTGAATTTTTCAATTTCCCATTCTCTAAATGATAAGACCTTTCTCCTCCTGTGCAATCATCTGAAGCTGCAAATGAGTTCTCCACCTTAATTCGACAATTGCGGGTGTGATGCTCGCAGGTTCGACTGATAAACTCTGATTATTATGCTTCACCAAATTACCATTTACAATATGGATGCTGTCCGATCATTTGTTTCTCTAAGTTTAAGCTTGCATACGTGAATGTATCCCTCTCTGTTCTCATATTTGAATCTCTCTCCATCTCTCTCTCAATGTCGTCCGTCACGAACTTCATGACCTGGGATCAAACGTCCGACTCTTGAACCAGATGTAACCTTCTACCGATGGCATTGGGACTCCCTATTAGGTATGTTTTTAGTAGGTTGCGATATTTAGGCACTTCAAACAGGAAACATAGACACGAAAGTCAGTGAAACAGCCGCTTTCGTCCTTAAAAAATCGTTCTCCAAATTGCTTTTCGCAGTGGGCAACCAATCACATAAAAAGTGGATGATATTCTGACAAATGTCGAGCAAGACAAGCATGTAAACTGTCATGACATCGCTCATGTCCTAAACATCGATTTTATCAGTGTTAAATCATTCGGAGAAATCCGGCTGAAGTGTGTTGATTGTATCCTTGGTTGTATCCAACCCGCCTTACTTTGTTAAATTGCTGGTTGCAGAATATTCTAAGATAATGTCTCAGGCGTTGCAGGAATTATTATATTTCTTTTTATTACCTTTTTTCAATTGTATATATGTATAAATCTTGCTTGGGAATAGTTTTTCGATTAGTGAAAACCACATCCAAATATGACCAACGGTTCTCGAGGATATCGCGTAAAACCATGTATATATACAACCATATACACACACATAAAGGTCAAACTAAAAAGCTCCTTTTTTTGAAGTCGGTTAACAAAGTACTCCCTATTATAGCTGTATTGGTTCGACGAATGATTCCGCTTTGAATTTAGAATGTAGAAAATTATTCAATTATAAACTACCTAACTTTCAATCCCTTGATTTGGATGAATGCGACTGGCTCCCCACAAGGAATCAGAAAATATTTTTAATAGCCAAAAAAAATGAAATAGATCTTTCAGGTTTATCCCCTACACTAAACGAGATAGATAGTGATTACAAGAGACAAAGTAGAAGAAGAAAATAATCGAGGCAAAGTTAGAAGAAGTAAATAAGAAACTATGAAACTCAAAAGTCCGAAACATAAATATGAAAACGTTGTTGAGCTCAGTGGCAGTATCTTAGTAGTAAAGCGTTCATCTCTAATTCGTGGGATCCCTCGTTTGATTCCAGTTGGCGCCAAGTTAACTTTGTGGTGGTGTGGTGGTCAAATACCGTGTGGGAGGGTTTTCTTGGGGTTGTTCCATTTCCTCTCATTTTCTTCATTTCACCATTTTATTCATTTCCCATTATCAACGTCTCCTTTAGCCTACACGGAATTATTGTGGAACGTAAAACTAAAAGATTTTATTTCATTTTTCCTAACAATCCTAACAGATCTTCAGGTAATTGCTTGAATAAACCAAAGCTTGACTCTTACTCTCGAAAAAAAGACGCAAAATCATAAAGAAACTCGTATCTTCATTTCATTTGACATCAACCAAAGAGAAAATAGGAAAGAGAGAGAGAGAGGAACCAAGTAGGAAAACCTATAACTGTTAGTTCAAATGCAGACAATGAAGATTATAGTTTAGTGAATTGTGTAGTAAATAATACTAAAGCACCTCATGATAGCAGGTGGTAAATCAATACAGTACCAGACTTGTAAAGAGTATTATCACGAATGACGTGTAAACATCTTTGGTAGAAAAAAGATGTATTTACGAAAGTTGATTGTCAAAAACTATGTGATTCTAGTTACCCTATGACTGATTCAGTTTACCTCCTCACAGCAGGCTAAATGGGATCACTGCATTGTTTGTTTTAAAACAGTTATAGTTAGTCTTGAATTCCGAAATGAGAGTACGTTTTGTTGTAATCTACTTGCGGAAGGTTTGCTTGCTTTCGTGGCTTTAAGTTCAATATCGATAAATTTACATTTCACTTCAAAATAAACGCGTTTTTATAGAAGGGATCCGATTTCCCCTTATCTACCACATATAAATATTACAATCTTCCTTTCATCTTTCCTATTAATTTTGCTTTTGTATGTAGTTTCAGTATAAAATAATATAGGCTTTAGTTTCGCACCACTCTTTTTGAATAATAGTGTATTAAAGCTCGTTTATTCAAGTAAATAATATATGTAATTTTACAGGTACACTTACTTACCTAAAGGAGGGTTAACAGATTGTAAATATCCATGGAAAATACTTAAAGCATAGAGGAAGATTCAATTAATATTTATTCGGATAAATTGAGCACCGAGTATACCAACGGGAAACTTAGTTAACACTTCTTGCGAGAAATTTACCTTCCTGTCAAACTTTGTAAGGTCGAACACCTGACTATGAAGTAAACTGCCATTTAGAACGCTCAATGATTTCGAATGTGCAAATAAAAGGAAACCATGTTTAACTATAACGCATGGATCAGTTTTAAGACGAAAAGCGTGTGGTGCGAGAAAACAAGAACATCAAGATATCAGAAGTTGTCGAAAAGTTTGTTGATTGAAGAAGTATTGAGCCGTGGTTAATTAAACGCTCTGAACTTGATATCTTATACGTAACGGTAAATTAACGTAAGAATTTAAAGGAAAATAGACTGAAGTTTCAACATACTTAGTCACACACACACACACACACACACACACACACACACACACACACATATATATATATATATATATATATATATATATATATATATATATATATATATATATATATATATATATATCCTTCATTTCCTTTATGGGTGGTTTCTCACTACCCGTGTAATGTTACGGCAGATGAAACAGACGTATAATCAGTAGCGCTCAAGATATTTGTTACAATTATTACCATGCTCTATTTTCTTCTCAACTATCAATGTCATTTTCAACAGGACTCGTAATCAATTCTCGTAATACTAAGTGTCTTTTGTCTCTCTCTTTCTCTCTCTCTCTCTCTCTCTCACTCTGTGTGTATGTGTTGTTAGGTGTTGTGTTCACTAGCTGTTTTGGTACTTCTCATTATGAAGTAAATGCAGGAATTGGACAAAAAAATCTAAAACGTTTGCAAAAGTGTGAAAATCATACCTAATTTGGTATGGGGTCTCCGTTTGCGTCCAAAACAGCTTGGATCCGACGTGGAATGGACGTATATAGCTCCTGAATCGTGGTGTGTGGAATATTGTAGCATTGTTCCTCCAAAACATGTTCCAATTCCCTAAGGAATGCTGGTGGTTGGTAATGAGACCGAACACGCCTTTCTAACTCAGACCACAATGGCTCAATGATGTTCAGATCTGGTGATTGTGGGACCCAGAGGAGGTGTGATAGCTCCTCGTCATGCTCCTCAAACCATGATTTTACCGTTTTTGCAGCGTGACAGGGTGCCAAATCATCTTACTAGATGCCATCATCATCAGGGAACAATATTTGGGCCATGGGTAGAACCTGGTCCCCGAAAATGGCCTCATACGCCATAGCATTCATCATTCCATGCATGGCTATGATAGGATCCGCGGAAAACCACGATATCACTGCCCATACTGTAACAGAACCACCCCTATGCTTTACAGTTGGGAGCAGACTGTCTGTATTATAGGCCTGAGATGGCGTTCTCCATTCTCTAAACACGACCGATTGTTGGAAACAAGGTGGAGGTTGATTCATCGGACCACATTACGTGTTTTCAATGCTCATAAGTCCACGCCTTGTGGTCCTTGCACCACTGGATACGCCTCTTCGCATTTACAGCTGTGACCAGGGATTTGGCGATAGCGGCCCTGCCATGAATTTCCATTTTATGAAGTTCTCGTCGCACTGTTTTTGATAAAATCGGGTTCTGTAGACCGGAATTGAGTTCGGACGTAATTTTCATTGCAGTCGTCTTTTTTTTTAGTAGGCCCATTTTAATGCCCTCCGGTCCCTATCTGACAGGATTGTCTTTCGACAACTGTTGTGCTTTGCAGACGTCGTTTACCCATGAATTGTGTATGCCCTCGTGACATTGGACACAGTGCCTTTCGATAACCCCACAATGTTCGCCACTGTTGCCACTGAAGCTCCAACCAAACGGGCACCAACGATCATGCCTCTTTGGAAGTCTGTCAGGTCACACATTTTACCACACCACTTTCACACCACGACACTCACAGGAGAACTGGTTACTGCTGACGGAAGAGGAAGGTCCACATGACACATTGAAAAAAAAACGATCGGCAACCGCAACACGTGGTGGGCCAAACTTACGTATTCTGTATGAAGTGTTTTTAGTTTATTTTTTTGTCTATGCCCTGTATTTGCATCTTGAAAAACAGACATATGTAATTAAATATTGCGGTCCCAGTTCGTTTAAAATTACTGTAATAACCACCAAAACATATCACGATAGTTATTTCAATAAATTAAACTACTTTTGTTACTTTTAAACATTGTATTTCCTCAATACTTACCATTTATTTTGCAGAAATTAAAAATACGCTTGAATCACTTATCGCTTCCTCACTTATTATATCTTTACAATATTAATGTAACAAGTTTAAACAAGTCTGGGCACAAGGTTTGTTATCATAAGGAACCGGACTATTCTACTTCTTGCTCTATAACTAAATACAGGCCCGTATCCACGGGGTCTAGGGGGCCGGGCTCCCCATAAATTTTTGCTGGCCCCAATAAAATTTTCACGGCAGGCTTGCAAATCAGCTATAATATGGTTGGGTCGGCCCCCCCTAACTTCAGCCGGGCCCCCCTACATTTTTGGGCTGGCTCCCGGACTGACTAAATATACATCAACGTTATCGTTGGAATCTCTAGGGATGATATCAACTAACAAACAGACCGCAATGCTCTGGCATTTAAGGTTCACTAAATAGAACAAACAAAAAAAAAAAAAGTTAAAAGATGGAAACTGTGCTACAACAGGAACAGTAACCCACAATGCGAATGCCTCAGGAACTTGATTTCCAATGCCACCAACCAGTGATGTATTTGGTCATTGGTCACTGGGTCATTCATGTCTTGGTTTCGTTTTTAGACCTGGTCTGGTCCGGTGACACGTACAGGACTTGAGACCTAGTGATCCGAACAAATCTGGAGACTCAGACAGACTCAGCTAGATCAGCAGACTCAGACATACCCGGTGACTCTAACAGACCCGATGATCAGGGAGCAGCCGAAATATCACTGCAGAATTTTATATTTGATTATTGATGTTCAATTTATTACTCGAGGCCAAGTGTTTACTTGTTTTATTCCCCGGTGTGACGTATCCACGTCTTAAATATTTCAAATATAATTCTATGTTTATTTATCTTCCCATACTGGAAAATCACAAATTGGCTTTTGAACCCATAAGGTATACAAAATGATTTAACAAAATGCTGCTTGGACTCATTGATATCTTTCATAGTCTAGACCAGTTTTACAGGTTTCCTGGATTAAACTTTGCCGATACCTCAGAAGAAAAACGTGCAACTTATCTTTTCTGCTACTTCGATGCGTTTATACTATGATACATCTTGTAGTTATCTTTCACTGAAATAATTTGACACACAAGGACCCAATAAATAAGTGGGAAAGTTATCGATTTAGTGAGAAGACAGAGGAAAAAATTGTATTGTTTAGAAATAAATTAGCAGCCTTAGACATACCTTCCCATGCCAAGTGAAATAACACAATGTACTTTTTAACTTGACCCCTAATTATACTCCTTACACGACGGAATTTCCAATTTTAGAATTTTTTCCGTAACTTGTATCACAAATCGTACATTTGTGCCAAATTTCAAATTTCCATAAGTACAGGAAGCACACTATAGCTTATAAGTTAAGTAATTTAACCTTAGGTAATTTTACCCTTGGCCCTAATTTTACTCCTTACAGAGAAAAATTTCCAGTTTTTAAATTATTTTTAGATACACCACAAGTACTATATTTGTGCCAGGTTTCAAGTTTCCATGTCGATAGGAACTATTAACCTGTAGGTTTTGAGTCAAGTAAGGTAAGAAAATGTGAGTTTTCTTACTTGCTAATTTTCCTTCTTTGAAGGGGGACATTTCGAGTTACCAGAGTTTTTTCTTCACTAGTATCACATATCCTTCAATCTGTCCAATTTCAAGTTTTCATGTCTACAGGAAGTGGTTCTATGGATTCTGAGTATGTAATATTGCTAAAACAATGATGGACAAAATTACTTAGAAGGAACAAAGAAAGAAATTAAGCGGACCAACAGGTCTATTACTAAAACAATAATAAACAATAGCGATCCTAATTATGACTGAAAATAAATTAGAGCCCCTTCGTGTCTAAGCGATTAACGTACGCGCCTTTGGCATTGGAGACCCGGTTTCGATTCCCGGTGGGAGTTTATGTAGTTTGGATTCCACGTTAATCAGTAGATCCTGTCTCATATAGCCTCGCTGTTGAAAGATACGTTAAACTCAAAATCAACAACTGAAAAGATATGAGGGAGAATTTGATGAATTAGATTGTCACCTTATAAAAGAGAGGACAGAAGAAACCAATCCAGAATTATTTATTTTTCTTACTGTTATTCTTGTTCTTTTCATCTATCAGACAAAATCATGTCGTGACTGGACAACATCTTCTATGGGACAACATCTAACCCGCGATCCATAGTTTTCCACCCCTCACTGCTCTGAAAAAACAATTTTACCATGTTAGATGGTTTTAAAAATCGTTAGTGTAATCAAAATCAGTTTTCCTTCGAAAAATGTTGGAACTTAGCTTTGTAAATCACTTTCTTGCAGACTTTAAGACCGAATTATTTTGTGAAATCATTAGAGCTAAAAGCACTAGATCTGCTCTGGTTCGTAAAAATAATTATTAAATAACTCTTAAATGATGTTTTCCACAGTTTAGGAACTATATTAATAGATTTATGGTAATGGAAAATTATACCCGTAGATTACACACAATTTATTGGAAATTGTTATAATGCTTAACAAGGTAGAATTCATAACCATTTAAACTTTATGTTAGAATATTACGACAAAATGCTACATAGAAGATAACGATAAGATTGACATAAAGTGCTTTAATATTTGTAATCATACATTTTGTTAGTAAGAAGTTGGTCTGTTTGTTCACGTTGTGTTACAGTTACTTTAGCTATTGAATGAAAGTTAGTCATACATTGAAGTGCTTGTGGCTTTGAGGAGAAAGAAGATTTAGTTAAAGTTTCTTAGTCAGTAGTTTGTGGTGAAATCTTGTAAAAGTTAGAGAATACTTTTTAAAAAAACTATTTAAAGTTAGCATGTCCTTATATCTATATTAGATTTGGTCTGCAATGTTTCCGGTACGATAGTCTAATTACCTTCGTTACATATCTAGATGGTAGAGTTAACTTATTAACCTTCCTAAGACTTCCAAGCAGAAGAGACTCGCTTTAGAATATACGGTACACAGTCGTATGTTTCAAAGTTTTAACGGAAGGAAAAGAGACGGGTTAAATTTGTCCCTTTAGGAGAAACTTGACAGGCTACATAATTGTTTATGGTCAAGTATTTATCCGAACTTCAGATGAAGATATTCTGAACCACAAAGATGTAAGTTTAAATAGAGGAAGGAAATTGCATAATATTCATACCGATGTCAGCTCTTCCAGGAAACAAGGAAGTAGATAAAGAGTAAGAGGCCATCAAAGGAACTGGCAACTGATCTCAAATATATATTGATTAGAAAGGCTGCTTTACCTCGCTGTATATATCATAATGTGATCTCAAGGGTTCATTATTGTTAGGGCAAAATGGCGGCCACACATACGATGGCCATAAAGCTTTTCGAAAGCATAATGGCTAATACTGTAATATATCTATACTAGCAATGTAAATAGAAATATTTTATGTTTAAGTCCATTATATCACATGTCTAAAAGTATTGAGTTTTTGGATACCGAAATTGACATTTCATTTATTGTGATATTGAAATAACATCATTGAAAGACATATGCACTACCTTGTTTGGTAACCTTCTGCCACATTTTCGGCAAAATTATAATCCCGTTGGTATAAAATTCCTGTGGTTTCTTGTCAAAAACTTTTGACACTTGGTTTCCAAGGACCTCTTTTGAAACTAACTTAGCACCATTCAGAGAGTTTTACAGATCAGCGTGGTATACGATAGTTTTTCTGTTGACCAGTCCCAGACGTTCATTTTTTAAAATTATTATATGCATTCACGCTAATTGTCGACAGTGCAGTCTATGGCTTTGTTCGGTGGCACTAATTTGTGATTAACGATGTCGTACCAACCTGCCAAACGCACAGGATAACCGCCCTGAGCATCTTTGTGGGCTTCACCAGAGAGTGTGGAACTACTTCTCTATTCGACTACGGTCTCTTTCACGTAAGTTTTCATAGGTTTTGTTGTTGCAGGTTTTCTACTTTTATCACTCATGGCTAACCTCTTAAAAATGATCCGAGTTCGTCATGTTCCAGTAGAGACTCGTAGATCGAAACTTGATCGAGTAAATGTTTCTGAGTCAGATCACATGCAACCCAAACGTCGAGCTTCTTTTTATAGCCAATATTTTCCAAATGGTTTAACACTATTTGGTGATGGACAAGGGCGTCCATTAGGAGGGCAAGAGGGGGCACTTGCCCCCTGGATGAAATTATACTTCTGAAGATTGGAAACACAATAGAATTTTTAGAACGGTTACCGCAAAATTTGAAACTATATTTCAAATGTCCCTTATACTTGCCCCCCTCTGGAAATTACAACATGGGCGCCCTTGGTAAAGGACGTTTAAGTCATTGGCAATGTCATGATTTGCTTACATGTCGGTTTTGCTCAAACAAATCTCACAGAATATTATCCACTTTTAATATTGTAACGGGGTAGGAAGTCAGGTCCAGTTACTTTATTTACACCCACATTAATTCATCATCTATTAAGAGCCCAGCAGTCTTCGCTGTTGAAGTTCATCGCCTGTTAGATGTCATTTACATCAGCCATCGACATCTTTAGCCGTCATCATAATTTCTACAAGGAAATAATTAATCAACCTTTGTTTGCTATTTTATAAGGAAGTCCTGGTATTTGTAACTAAATTGTAACAAACACAGGTAGCACTTCCTACTCCTTTCCTATGTCTCACCCGCGTTAGCGGAATTTCATTTCTGTTTAGATCTGTTGCTTTCTCAATAAGTTTGTTTTTACTGGACTCTCATTGTCATGCATTAACATTTTATCAAGACACGCTTCGTACATCAAGCCAGGTACCATTGACACAACTAGGAAATAATAGTGTTGAGAAGTAAGTACTGTGTTTTGACTCTGGGAAGTCTTTCTTTTCCTGGTTTGAGTCTCTGTAATCCAGACGACGTTTGCAGCTTCAGTAGGAAGTATAGCTGCTTGGTGCTGTGTCATCGACTGGAGGACATGTGTACTTCAATTGTGTCAATTTGGGGTAATTGACTGTGCATGAATTCAAGTGAGAGACCATCTTCGCTTCCTGCATGCCGTCAGGGAGACAGTCGAAACAAATAGACTTGAGAAAGCTTGATCGTGGTCATTTGGTCTTTTGGTCTTCATCTGGAACCCAACCACGTCGGGGAACGCTTCGCCTTCAGCGAATCTTCGGTCCGGCAGTCGATGCCTTAGTCGATTGTCGGACAATTCATCATGAAGAACTTCAAGTTGCTTTGACCTTCGAGTCTACACCTATCATCACTTCAGAGTTAAAGGTAGAAGATTGGACCTGTTTCGTTTCAGAGTGAGATTAAACCAAAGAAGTTGCTAATCCACGGTTGTTGGTTGTTCACGGCAAGGGACATCTTAGACATCGACATTTCCAGAATGGAAACGACTGAGCTATCTTTTGACTGTTGCTTTTGATATAGTGTACTTGTAAACAGTACAAGTTTCTTCAAGGGCTTGCACAACATTTTCACTTTTATCGAATATAAAAATTTCAAAATGGACGTAGTTTGGTGGAAAGATCACTCTTGTTCACGGTGTAATTCCTTGTTCCTAAATACAAGAATTCCAACACTTTTAGAACATCTACTAGCTTCAACTGTCAGCTTCAAATGGCATTAGACCTGACCGATGCTTCTAACATACCTTGAGATGAGGGACACTAACGCCATCTCATGTTCGAAATGAGTAATATTTTTCATGCTATAAAGGTAACAAGAAAGTTCTGTCGCTTTTTCTGGAGGTCTGTGTTCAATTGGCCCTCACACCGTGAGTTGAATGCAAATGGAGATAAGGAGAAGGTCACTTGTTGCTGTGGGTATATCCAACATACTACGTAATTGTGGCAATTCAGTTACACCGTGAACTTGCCCAAGGACAAAGTGAACATGGGACCTCCACAGAGAGTCATAAGGACATGTGTGCTATACGAACTCAAGCTGCGGTCAAACGCCACTGCAGCGGGACAGAAGATATGCCAGGCCTTTGGTGAGGGTGTCGTAACTACGCGGACAGTGCAGCGTTGATTTAACAAGTTTAAGGATGAAGCCGGAACACTCGAAGACGCACCACTTGCCGAAAGACCAACACATGTACAAAATGAAGATCTTCAGGGAGCAATTGAGACGAACAGTGGCCAGACATGTTAGGAACTCGAACTACAATTCAGTGTAAGTTGAAAAATCATTTGGCAGCACCTCCATCAACTTGGGAAGCACTATAAGTTGAGTCGGTGTGCCCCACATGATTTGACTCCGGGCCAAAAGGCAATGCGAGCAGACACCTGTGTTCCTTTGTTGTCTCGTCTGGGGAAGGAGCTATTTCTGGACAGGGCGTTGATATGTGATGAGAAGTGGGTCCTGTATGAAGCTCCACGGCGCCGTCATCATTGGTTAGCATCCCATAAACCGGTACCAAAGCAGCCGAAACCAGCACTGCACTAAAAGTTCCTCCGGTGTGTTTGGTGGACTGCTTGCAGCATCGTGCATCGGGAACTGCTACCCAGCTAATCAGAGAATCAATGCAACTGTGTATTGTCAGCAGTTGAGCGGAGTTCAAGCAAACTTCAAAACTCTGGAGGCAGCACTTTTTAAATCGGAAAGGGTTCCCCTGTTATAGGACAATCTAAGCCTCACGTGACTAGAATGACCAGGGACACCATTCTATGCCTTGGGTAGAAAACACTGTTGCATCCGCCATACTCCCTGAGATTGCACGCTCCGATTATCAAAAGTTGCATCCTTTGGACAGTTACCTTAGAGGACGCCAGTTCAAATCCCTCGTAGAGGTTGGCAGATCCGGAACGTAGGCAGAAGGTCATCGATATTGGTGGAAATTATTTTTTGATCCTCCAGGTACGTCTTAGGTGACATATAGTACGCGACAAAACATAACTAATTTTTTCCTCGAAGGTCGAGATCTAAGGGTTTACTTATCCCTACCATAAATCCTTCATTGTAACTAGATTCCGGCGTTGCCGCTCCAACTCAAGTAGAACTGTATAAAGCTCTCAGTATGGCTAACCCCATTACGGTTATCATAGTAGCCCGAGCCCGTGCAGACCTCTAAACACATTACCCCACAAAAATGAATGCCATAAGTCCAGGCCTTCTAAAGGCTGTTGCGCCAGGAATTTAGTTATCATTATTATTATTGCGAATAATAATATGTAATATTAGTAATAGGCTTAATAAAGATTCTGCCTGTTTATCTGCTCTGCTTGTAAGTATATTATTTCTAACTTTAAGGTAGAGTTATACAGGTCAATATATAATTGATCAGTTTCTTTCTAATGTGATTCGTCACGTGTATAAAAACTGGACAAACTACAAATTAGGATACTATACACAGAAAATTAATAATGATAGCTTTATTACTCAGATATTAACCTGCATACATTAATACATATGAGGATTTAGGTACTTAATACAATGCTTTTTAATCATTTCTTTTTTTAAAACAGAAATAAGTTTTAAATTGTCATTATAGACAGATGGCCTGTCGAATAATAATGATACTAATACTACTACTACTACTACTACTAATACTAATACTAATACTAATAATAATAATAATAATAATAATAATGTTTTCCCAGAACATTGAACAAAATTACCGTGTCTTGCAAAATATTTTTCATGGAGACAAAGATCATGTTGTCATCGAGATAGATCAATCGTCCTCAGAAACTGAGAAAACCGAAAACGAGGACATGTTTTGAACTCTTGAAGTGTTAAGTTCCAATTGTTTATCTATTTATGTGAGAATTTTCAAAATAATGTTCAATCAGGTCTGATATAGTGCTTTATGTGAGATTGATTCTAAGTTGCATGAAGGGCATAAACAAATAATAATAATAATATTTATAAAAGACCAACATTAGTGCATCACGCTAACTCCTGATAGTAAATCACGTTGATGCTCATTGCAATAATATAATGCAATAATTTGGATTTGAGCATTTATATTTATGTATCCTCAAGTTCGTTGGTCGGCTAACTAAAAAAAAGAAATAAAAAAGAAAAAAGTGAATGCAAACAATTAGAGCTTGAACTGTCCGCCCGATATCCATTGCGTTTGGTTTACTCGATCCCTAGACCTGATAAACCCCTTTGACCCGTGTTTGGCCTGATAGACTCGTTATGAGTTCGTACATGATAATTAGAACAATTTGTGTTATGATAATAAAGTGAAACAACATATCAATTACAATAATGACAGACTAAGCTTGTTTTCATTAAAACGGGATTATCAGGTCATTCGTATTCATACGGTTCAATCGGGCAAACCCGATTCATACGGGTAAACATACAATATCGGTTCAACGTGCGGTCCAGGATCTATTCTATTTTCCGAGCATTACCGAAAATGCACAGTGCCCGAAACGGATCGGACGTAAAAACTATCATATTATTATTATCATTATTATTATTATTATTTTATTTTTATTATTATTATTATTATTATTATTATTATTATTATTATTATTATTATTATTATTATTATTATTATTATTATTATTATTATATTAATAGGAGAGAAAATTAGTTGTTGAATGGCCTCTACGTATTTTATCCCTATTTTAAATGGTTATTCTGGTTTTATGTATCTGCTTATTGGTTTGCAACACTCAGAAAGAAAGTTCGAGACTTCATTGTTTACCCTGGCGACAGGCAGAGCGGCTAAGCTTTTGTAATACAGGCAACATCCAACTGGTTGACAAACCGCACGTGGCCGCTAAAAACCATATGACAGTTTTACTGCTAATAAGAAAACTTGGTTTAGGTTTGAAAACCACTATATCTGCTGTTAGAAGGTGGATGAAGAAAAAGCGACAAAACTTTCTTGGTTACCTTTGTACCTGATATATGTACAGTGAACAGCCAAAACGTTATGATTATTTACTCTTTTTTGAACGAAGTCGTTAAGCTGACGTAAGAGACAATAGGCACAGCAGAACTACTCACCAAACTGGAACAGATATTTCACTCGATCAGTTAGTGTGATACTGGTGCATAGAATAGGGTAGACTGGCAATATATCAAAGTTTGAAAGGGGGCAGATGTGATTAGCAGACAATTGGGAATGAGCATCTTAAAGACAGCCCGACTTCTTGGGTATTTCCGAGCTGCTATGGTTACTCTCTTTCGAAAGTTGATAAACAACACTGACTCAGCATCAAAGCGCAACACATGAGGCAGCCATACTCCATTTAAGATGTATAACGTCGTAGAATGTCAAGGTTCGTAGAACAGAATATGAAAAAACTGTGGGACGAATAACAACATACTTTATTGGTCTATAACAGTGTGCATACACGAATATATCTGAGGACACAGTACACTGTACAATATTAGATTTGGGCCTCCGCAGCCGACGTCCCATATATTTACTAATGTTAACTGCACATTCTTTTATAACAACTAAAATGGGCACGTGCCATCGTAATTGGACTGCAGAACAGTGACAGAGCGTTGCTTAATTCGACGAATTACGATATTACCTTCATCACATCAATGACTGGGTCGGACTCCGCCGTCTTCCAACTCAAGAAGTACACAGTAGGATGACGACAAGCCAGTGATGATTTCATTATGATTTGGGAAACCTTCATATGGCCATCATGGGCCCGATTGTGCATATGGATGGCTTTTAGTTATCGGCAAGTCATTGCTGATCACTTATACTCATTATCGGTGGTCATTGTTTCAGCTGGGAATGAAATGTTTACAGAACAACGCTTCATGTCATAAGGTCAACATTATGCTGCAGTGGTTCGAGGAACACAGTGATGAATTTGTTTGCTGAAGTTGTCCCCAAACTCACCCGAGCTTAACTCAATTGTGCACTTTTGGTTTATCATTGAACGCCAGATTTGAGATCATTGACATTTTCCGGAAAATTTATGGGAATTAAGTGAGTTGTGTATGCACATATGGTGTGACACGCCTCCAGCTACGTACCAAGCTCTCATTGATCCCATGCTTCCATACATTGCGGCTGTTCTAAGAGCCAAAAGTGTACATTACAGTTATTAGATAGGCAGTCTTAATGCTCTGGCTGGTCAGTTTATACATGTGACTCTTTTGGTGTATTAGTATGGGATGAAGGTTACACCCGTTGTTTCTTAACAGCTTTCGAGTGTCATCCAGTTTTACGTACTTTCCCTATGAAACTTTTGAATTGGTACCAGCTCCCCGGTCCCCAAGGATCACCGACTTATACCGAGTACTTCAAACAGTGGGTTCACACCGTACATGCATAATGTGTTATCAGAAAGTTTCAACGCCGGGCCGTTTCCGACGAAATGGGTCGGGATTAGACTTTATGAAAACCATTTATGTACGTATATATGGATACATAACATATAGTTCTACATGGGACAAAATCTGCCGTTTAAAACACGATTAAAAATTTTATTAGGCTATGCCACCATGAGAATTGAACCCGAAACCTCATTTTCAGAAAAGACGCACAGTGGCCACCAAGTAGAACATCTGACATATCGTATATGTCCTTAGTTCATATAATATTATTCACCTAATAGTTCATTTGAAAGTTATTGTTTTCTCTTCAGAAAGCAAAGTACACAGTTATGGATTTTTATTGTTATTTTTGAAAATTCTGTTCTACTTCAGCATCATGGACATATTAGATATTTAACTACAATCTAATATTGAAATTGACTTCCACTTCCATCCAGAGTTGAATTCGGGACCACACGTGCCAAGAACAATCGTGTAATTATGAGAATACACGAAAGTCCATTAGATTTTCGGTGAGTCTTTTACCTACCTTCGCAGCAAAATAATATCAGATGGAAGAGTTAAGGCGATAATTGTAAGCCGCATATGCCAGGTAAAGATTGCTTTGAGCAACAAAAACAGCATATTCACTTCCATGAACATTGACATAAGCCTCTGGAGGAACCTTATTAAGACCTATGTCTAGAGTGTATTACTTGGACATTCAGGAAAGGAGAGAAAAGAAGGATAGTGGCATTCGAATGCTGGTGTTACCGACATATGTTGAAAATTCTCAGGGTTGGCAAGTTAAGAACGAAGAGGTCTTGAGGAGGGCTGCAGAGGCAAAGCCATTCTTGTAGGAAATACTAAGGAAAAGAACCACCTGGATAGGTCGCCTTTTGAAACACGATGGACTTGTTAACATTATTATCGAGGGTACTGTGGAGGGTAGGTATGCGAGGGATCGACCACGATCAGAATTCATCGAACAAGTAATGGAGAGCACTGGCTGTCCCAACTATTTTACCATGAAGTGGCTAACAGAAGATCGCGAGGCCTGGAGAGCTTTGCAAACCAATCTTTGGATTGACAACTGAAGAAGAAGAAGAAACAGACCAATCCGTTAAACTCAACCTTCACGTTTTTGGCCTTCGTGTTATTTATTTCTACCTGCTAATAATTGACTTCACTACTGTATTTTTAAGTAATTCTGAACTTGCATTAGAGATAATTAAAAATTAACGTGAATATTTCTATCAAGTGTGTGTTTGTGTATGTGTATTGATCGATACCCGTGACTGCTCTATTGCCTTTCCTCTAACTTCTATATAACTTTATCACCAGCAGGGGAAGCTCTTCTTTAATTACATTACCATATTCAATACCAGAACTATGTCCAAACTTTCGCGACCTAACGTCAAATTAATGGACTTATTCTGCTAATCTTCATTGGCATTACGGGAACATCTGCCTTAGCAATGGATACTTCAAGAGACCGAAAACCGCTGTGTTAATGTGGAATATATATATATATATATATATATATATATATATATATATATATATATATATAATTTTTCAAATGCATTTTTTGAGTTACATGTTCGTTTCGCCATTATACAAGAGTTCAAAACTAAGGTAAAAGAAAATATCAATAGGAATTCTACTTCTTCTGACGCACTTCTTTTACTATAAATAGTATTTGAAGTATTTTGGAATATATCATTCACTATTAGAAGACAACAGATAGAATCAACCATACAGTACTTAATAGTATATTTGTCACGTTTATAATATTTAATTTAGCAATCTGTTCCAGTATAATTGTTGTTATATGAGATTGTTCTGATTGTGGGTTCTAATTTGGGGGTGTAAAGCGAGAGGTACAATAATTAAATCTTATATATCAAACTTAAAAAGAACTTTAATAGAGTTAATTTTCAATGTGAATTTTTGTGTCTGTGAATGAATTATTTTATGCACTTGGTAAGCCTAGCACAAACAGATCTCTCTGACGCATACCTGGTATGTTCTGATAAGGATGAAGCTTCCATTTCCATGTTATTGATTGCTGCTCAGATCTGACTCTGATGTGGTTCTAGTTGCTAACGAATTACTACCTCGGAGACAGAGTACTGATGACTAGTAGTCCTTTACTAGTCACATAGTGGTTACAGTTTCGGCGGTGTTAAACTTGATAGGAGTCGTTATGTTCATGATGACGATAGATAGAGATACTGATCCAAATTCATGAACTACCTAAACTGCATCAACTCCCAGATCTGTCGGAACTCTCCCTTTTCTTGAAATTACCTAATCTTTTATATCAGGATCTTTGCTGAGGATGATAATCTAATAGCTCGTGGACGTGACGTAACGCCACGTGAGTAATAAAGTATTCTGAGTCAGGGGTTCCAGAAGTTCCAGAACAAATTTCGTCTTTCCAGAACAAGTATGTCTTTCTGTAACGAGTTCAATTATGTAAGTAAAGCTGTCATAAGCGCATTAGACAAATTCACAGACAAGATTGTATAACAGTTACGTCGTGATCTAATTCTTCAGATACAATTGTTTACAAATGAACTTATCTTTGTATTCTCTTAATTCATTGAACTAAAAATGAGAATCAGATTTAACTTGAAAATAAAATCTAAGATTGGTACTGCCACATCTCCGTTCTTAAATCCTGTGATGCTACGCAAGACAGAAATAAAATCTAAAATTGAATGCAAGAAATAAAAGCATAAACAATAAAATATTGAAAGTTAATATCTGAATAATAAAATAATTTGAATTTAAATTCTGAATATGTAAATAAAAATGATGTTCCATTTAGCAATAAATAAATAAGAAATGTTCCTAAAACAAAAATTAAATGTTTGAAAGTTCTGTTAAATTATAGTTCCAGAAAAGTATCGATGGCAAAATGCAATAATCGAATGTCACTCATATGAATAGATCTTTTCATTAAGCGTTGAGATTGTCTTTAGAACATAGAATGTTTTGCTTTTGTTCTTCTGTATCAGTCGTAAAGAACAAATGTGTAAACTTAAAAATGTGTGCTGTATCGTAAACAAATGTCTAAACTTAACCTTGTTTTTGAAATGCTTACACTTTGGCCTTCACTCAAGCTATTTCTGCAAAGTCTGCAAGAATTACTTAGTCATCCGCTTGCAACTGAACAATATAAAACATTGAAAAGTGTTTCCAATCACTTCATAAATATCAAAATCAATCACTCACAACACTATATAAAAACAAATGTGATTATGCACTGATGGTTTTAGGAATCAATTAGCACTATATGTAGATATCGTATTTCAGTACTATATAAACATTGGAAAGCACTAATCACTTGAAAAATGGATTAAAATTAGCACACAATACACAACACTAAAAATACCAATTTGAATATGTAGTTGTTGTCATTGGTAGTATCATTCCACTGCACTAGAAGATAGTAACATCTCTGTAACCAGTTTGTGCGTAAAACGAATTAACTGTGGTATGTACCAAAATTCTCTTCACTGCGGCTTGAGTGATCGGTAGTGAGAGATATCTGAATGATACAAATGCTTAAACCAGTGCATAAGATTGAGTATAGGTGTTATTATTATAATGTGCAAAAGAAATGTGTAATGCGTCTAATATTTCAGTGTTAAAATGTGAGTCTGGAGAATATTGAGAATGAGTAAAGTGTGGTTTTACTGGTTTCACTGTCGTTTCAGTAACTCTTCAGTGACTGAATTCAAGGGCCTAGTCTAAACGGACTGAGAGGTATTATCTCTTCCAGAATGCAAGCTGTTGTAATCGTTTCAATATTTAAATGATTTTTACGTTTTGAATATTACTTCCATTTTAACAGAGGAATTAGGTCATAACATATATTGCATAAACAAAACGAATAACAGGGTTATATAAGTAGAGAAATTCAAACAGCTATTATGGGAATCCCTTTAGCCGGGGACTATTGTGCCTTACACCACGCCAATTGCCGACGGGCTCTGAACGTGGGACATAATCGAAAGAAACTATCTAATGTTGAAACAATTAAGAATAAAAAAAAGAGATCAAAATTATTGAAATAGAATACACAATTCATATCGGTGTATGAGTACTTGTGCATATGAATGTTCATTTCTTATCCACAACCAAATGTATTTCAAGCGTATACTGTTTCTTGATGCCGTAGAGATTTAAAATTTCATATGCTGTATCTGTGTTGATTATATCTGGTTCAGCGCATATTCAAGTTTATACCCATGCAATTAGAGTTTAGTCAATTTGACGAAAACCATAATCCAATTATTAATCGACGTACCTAAGTGTAACTATGTACAGTACCTTTTGTGATTGGTTCATTGTTTACTCTTCAAACTCACTCAGAAACAAAAACAAAAATACTCTTTTTTTTTTTTTTAAAAAAAAAGAGAGAGAATCTCATCCCGTAGATGAACCATTGTCCATTTAGTATGTATCATACGTTTCATTGTACGCATTTGGAACGGCTCCTCACGTATTCTCGTTATGAGATGAACTTTTTTTTTTCTGTTTCTCCCGAATGTTCTGGCTATATCGTTCGGTGCAGATCTTCCACTCTATTTATTATATTATACCTGAAACGAACTTCAACTCTACAGAGTTAGCAGAAATGCTTTCTCGTTTGTTCTAAGTTATATTATGTTTTCTCTCTCTTTATTTTTTTCTTTTTTCATATTTTCTCTTTTAATTTGGTTCAGGTCACGTCGACTATCCGTGATCAACAGGAGCAGTGTTTTCATCAATATAAAAATATCTCCAAAATCTGTAGAAGATATTCCATTTCTATATCATTACCTTTTCAAACAATTGTTTTTCTATTTTAACAACTAGAAGGCTTCCCCTTAACTTTTATCCTTAATTCTAAAACGTTTCTTTTCTGTGTTAAGAAATGAACATGAAATCTCTGAGTCTAGGTCCCACGGTTATACCCTTATGGCTAAAGGAAATGGTGAAAACTGTTTACATTGGATAATCATAGATAGATCATCCCTTGTAAATTTTCAATGTTGCCATCGGATTTTAAAGTTGTAAAGCAATAATAATGTCGTCATATTTTATGTGTCCTGTGGGAGACGCCGGGACCGACAAGGTTAATGAAAATAAACAATTGTGAAAGAATTGGTAGAATGAGCATGTGAGAGAAAACGGGAGAACCATGTGAAAATCCATGGACACAATATTGTCCACTACAGACTCATATGTCCTAGAATTGAACCAGGTACTCCTACCAGATATCACTTTGAACGGAGCCACTGTGTCCCTACTTTTCCTTGTTATGATGTGTTTAAATGTTTAAACATTTGGAATAGTACTTCTTCTATAAATACCGTAACTTTATTTTTTGCCATTACTTAAAAACTCAATTTTATGTGTAGTTAAAAAGAGGAAGAGGAACTGGTTGGGACATTGTCTAAGAAGGAACTGTATCATAGATGGTGTGGTGGCAGGAAGAATAGGAGGAGGAAAACAAAAATGTAAGCTGAGGTCTTGGTGGATGGAAGCTTCTCAGTTGCGGCAAGTGACCTGCCAATAATGTAAGAATACCAATAATGGTGATGATTAATAAACTTTAAATTAGCCCTCACCAATGTCACTTAGCTGTAGAATACATTTTTGAATTTACTAACAAGTTATTAACAGTAAATTCTAACCACAAATACTGGCAATGCAAGAAAGTAGCAATGGAAGTTGGAAATTATAAAGAAAACGAAGCTTTTTGTTTTACCTCGCACAATTATGCTCTCTAAGCTAAAGAAATGGATAATTTCTGAAACTGAATGATTGGGAAAGAATTGTTTGAAGATTAATATAGAAGGAATTGTGTTAGTTCCGAGAAAAACAATGTAGTGGTGTTATCCACCACAAACTACTGTGGTTTGGGACCCCTTGTACTAGAAGTGAGTGCTCAACTATTGAGCCGCTGTATCCTCTCTGTAGGTGGAAATGCATCAAAAGGCGCCTTTGAGTGCATTTTACAAGATACGCCAGAAATCATAGTAATCACTATTACAGATAAACTGTGAATTGTTTTCAACTCTATTCATCATGTTTAAAGATTATAGTTTCATCACGTTATTCCTTTGGGCGTGGAATTTTAAACAACAACACGAACGCGTAAATTTATTTTAAAAAGTTAAAAACACGGCTACTCTTGAAGACAATGAAAATGAAAATAAAAGAGAAAGTGGGCACTGTTTCACAAATCGTGCAGGGCCGATTCTGAGCAGATGACCTACAATCTGGTTCTCTGATCTCATATGCAGCTCAGTCTACAAGGATGATACAATGGTCAGGATATGTTAGTTCTCAGCGTCTAGCTAGTCTCTAGGCTATTCACCAGAGTTATGAAAAAAAAGGTTAAGAAACAGCGACTAATAGCGCTAGAGAAATTGGAAGGGTGTAGATGGATAAAAATCAGCAAACTGAGAAAACCACCCCACGTCTAGATTCTAACATCTGGACAAACTGCGATAGACGCCGAACAACAAAAGGCAGAAAACCAGATGCCCTATTGCTTGTCATGAGGTGGGTACACAGAGAAAAACTAAGAGTTAGGTGGCTGAGCTCTGAACCGGAAGATTATTCTTAAGAGTAGTAAGGTAAATCATGCAGTTAGTAAAATCTTGTAGAATTTGTTGACAAATTGTCTGTGATCTTCATAAAAAGATTACAAATTAATTTGATTGTTTCTAACTTTGAATGTATTGTTTTAACTAATATTGTGAAACTATATAGTTTTCTACATATAATTCCAGTTTAGGTATACATACTTAAGATCACAATAAATTAGAGACCTGCACGGGCCGAAACATTCTCTATAATAAATTCCCTTCTTTTGCCACCAAACATTCACTCTCCAATTCATAATTTTCCAACGTTATATTTTCTTTTGTCGAATTTGCTTTCGTCTATCTTTACTATCTTTCCAAAATCACCAACTTTCCTGCTATTCTCTGCTACGTGTTTCACTTCACTTCCTGCGAAAAATGATTTCAAAATATTATTGTGTTTTTCCTTATATGGTACTCCTCTTGAATTCTTTGCACGTCTGTATTCTCGAAGAGCTCTACGTAATAAAGTATTTCGATGGCTATATTCATTCTAATACTCTTTGTTTTATTATGCACCTTTTTACTACCGACCTTCCTTCTCTTTATTTCACTTTTTTCGCAATACCACATTAATCCATCACTTTTTCCCTTCCATTTGGTTAATGCCAATTGTTCATTACACTCGTCACACTTAACATTACGTTTCACCATGTCACACTCCTTAAAAATAAAACTTAGAAAATAAAATACTTCTTTCTACAACCTAAGAATACGAAGTGCACTCAAGTTATAACACCTACAGTTTTTTAAAATCAGGATTGGTAACAGATAGAAATGTGCCGTTTATGTTAACACTTAGACTGCCGCCATAAAAGAAAATGATCCTCCCAAGCCATGGGGAATATGTTATGTATCATAAGTTACTTGATCAATATGTTTTACTCTCGTGACCAAAACAATTATGTGTATGTTTTTCTTATAATACAATTTATTATACCATTAAAATACGCAAGCACCCATTGTCAGTGCATAAGAGAGATGGCAACACCGTACAGCACACAGAACTCTAGCGGAAGCGGTGAGAGTAAAGTCTGTCTTTGATATTTACGAGACTTGTCGTTTCCTCCACTTACGTGGTGTGACACAGGCCTATAGCCAGCCCCCAAAAATAGGGGGGCTCGGTAAAAGTTAGGGGGGTCCGACCCAATCATATTATACTTCATCACCATATTATAGTTCATTTGCAAGCCTACCGTGAAACTTTTAGGGGGACCAGCCAAAGTTTAGGGGGGGCCCGGCCCCCTAGCTCCCCCTGGGATACGGGCATGGTGTGACACCGCTTGAAATTCATCGCCAGTTGAGTAAGACATGTGATGATGATGGTATGGATGTTTCTAATCTGCATTGGTGGGTGCGACAGCTCAAAGAAGGCAGAACGTCGTGTGACAATAAACCAAGACAATCTCGGCATCGCACATGCTGTCTTACGATATGATCGAACGAGTGGAGAAAATTATTTTGGAGGATCGCCGAATAAGTGCAGAACTCATCACTTCCAAAGTTGCAATTTCTGTGGAAACTGTGCATATTGTTGTTAGACCTTAACAAACAAATAAATGGGTAAAAATGGGCGTGTTTGTTGACATGCAGATAGTTTAAAAGCCGCTCAAACCATATGATTGGCTATTGAATGAGAACTTGTAAAATTAAATGCAAATGGCAGCCGCAAACCACGTTGTACAGTTCCTAAAAATTAAATGTCAAATTTAGTGTTATTGCCGAATTAAGAACCTCAAAACAGTATATTATTATTAAAATCTTATAGATGAGCGTCAATAAGGAAGTTTGTTCATTCGCTATATACCAGCTGAACCATTTTAATCCTTTAGCGACGGCTGTGACATATAAACATATAGCTTATTGTTCTGTTGAAGACGTGATGTGGTATATAATCACAAAATTTAGTCGGAGAGGACTATGTAGCATATAAACATCTAGCTGATCGTTCCGTTGAATACAGGTGTAGTATATAAACAAATAATTTGTAGAAGAAAATGTGTGTGGCATATAAACATATAGCGGATCGTTTCGTTAAATACGAGTGTGGTATATAAACACGAAATCTGATTTGGGAGGACGTGTGTGGTATATGTATATATATAGCTGATCGTTCCGTTAAAGCGAGTATAATATACGAACAAAAACTTTGGTCGGATAGGACGTGTGTGGCATATAAACATATAGCTCATCGTTCCGTTCAAGACGGATTTGGTATATAAACACAATCTGGGTCCCGCCACATAATCCCGATCTTGCTTCGAGGAATTTTCATTTCTTCGTACCCCTTAAGAATTAACTGTCCGGTAAGCATTTTGATAATGATGAGCCAATAGCTGATGCTAGTCATACATTGTTATACTCCAAGGCCGCTGACTGTTACGGCATCGAAATACAAAAGTTGTTCCCGTGGTATGATGACAAGTGTCTGAATTCTGGTGGTGAATATATTGAAAAGTAGTGGTTACTGTCCTATAACTGTAGTAATAAATGTTTCAATGTCACTGTGTCTTCTTGGTGATTACTGTCTTAGGGAAACTTACTTTCTGAAATTATCTCGTACATCCATATATATATATATATATATATATATATATATATATATATATATATATATATATATATACGATAGATCATGGATTATTATAATATATATGCAATAGATTATAATAAATAGTTAACCTTCATGTTAAAACTTTGTATCTTTTCCACTGTAATATTCTTCAAGACATTTTTAGTTCTTTAGATGTTTCATCAGTGTTTTCATCATCTTTCATTTTACAATATATTAATCTATAATATGGAAACACTGGTAGGAACCAAATTCCGATATTGACCTCAGTAACAAAAATAAAAAAAAAAATCTGCAAACGTTTTCAAAAAGAAGTGGAGAGAGAGAAAGGAAGGAATAAAGGCTGCCTTGACATCAGAGCGTGTGGTAGACTTTGCTTCTGTCCCTTGCGTTTATTGACTCAGATCGTGGGTTGCTAACTTCCTTTTCTTTTTTAACTCCTGCTGCCCCCTCCCTCTATCTCAGATTGACAGCAAAGCTATTTCTCATTTCAAGGGGGAATAGGCTGACAGTTGTAGGAATTAAAACTGCTGGGATTTCAGGGGCCTTCAGAGAATTGGACCACCTGTCTACAAGTCTTGAGATGTCAAAAAGAGGAAAGCGAGAAGGAATAGAAAAAGAAAGGAAAAATGCTTCGGTTGGCCCGTGTTTTAGTTCTGCTCCAATCAACCCTATATCTTTGGTTGTCCTTAACAAGACATATTTCTGGCTCTATTTATTTTTAGTTGGCTTCTCTTTCTATTGAGGTTTTGTAGAATTATATACATATATATATATATATATATATATATATATATATATATATATATATATATATATATATATATATATATATATATATATATATCCGGGGAATGGGAAATTTGAGAGTTCTTGGTATTGTGTATTTTTACAGTATAAAGTTGAAGTATGTAGAAAGATTTTAATTAAAGTATACAAAGACGACATGTGCTCCCTGTCAATTTGATTCTATCTCTTATTGAAAACGTTAAATCACATATTATTATACAATAGAAAATTTAGTTCCTATGATAATTAAATTAAACAGCATAGTCTATACGTTATCTAAAATAGTTCTTGCTTTACATTGAGATTTAGATACTGCTAGCTTAATACATAGTGACACGCTTAATATGAGGCAAAGTTTTACACAGCCTAGTATTTATTATTGGAGTTACAAACTTTTGTTTTAATAACATTACGATATGAGTGTGTCATACCAGTTTCATTTGGCCTGTTTGGAGATTTTAATGCCGTGTTCAGTGTCAATGATATATGAGACAAAAACGGGGACGTAGTGTCCATTGAGGCTATAACGCTTAGACTATTAATTTGTTTATACATCAGCCTGAAATGTTGCTTTTGGATATTGATACAATTAATTTTATTAAAATTTTACAATACGCTGTTTAATCATCAAGCGAGTTGAAGCGAAGCTTCTACAAGAACACATTGAAGGCTATCGGCGGCTAGCCTTCCGCTTCTCTAATGGAATTAGGAGAATGGGGCGGTGACAATCACTTTCTCGCCACCCTCAGCAGACGAAAACTTTTTGAGCTATATACAAATTTATGATGCAACGAAAGTGGACGAATGTTGACGAAAGGCTAGCCTTTCGGGTGTTTGGCGAAACAAAAGCGACAGGATGCGGTCTTGTAAGAAAGTATAGAACAGAGACTATGAAAAATTTAGAAGCTCACATTCAGTAACGAGTTTTGACCAAGAAAAAAACGAGAGACAGAGAGAATAAAAGTGTTATGTTATTATGAATAGTATTAATACATCAGGAACGTTATTGCATACTGGTTTGCGTTATCACAGCGTAAAATTTACATTTTAGTTTTCGACAATTGACATAGCAGTTATAATTGCTTGTTGTATTTTTTTGCGTTGCGTTGCTATCCACATTTTTTTTAAAGATTGATACTGAAGGAGACCTGAGATGAGGTATAGTTTCTTTTTTTTTTTTTCATACTTTCAATCTAAACATAAGTTTTCTGTAAAAATGATCAATTGACTGTGAGCTACTGCCCCACTGTTTTCCATTAGTATGCTGATGTGTGTTGGTGTGGATGAAGTGCTTAAGCTTGTCTATGATTTGGGGAAGTTACACTTAAGATCGCCCTATAGCTATCCATTTTTATTTCTTTGAAACAGTAATGCAGTGTATGTGTGATATGCGAGTATCGCATATGTAAGGAAACCGTATGTGTACGGGAAATATGAAGCAGAACCACTACTTATACTTTTCCTTGCATTGTATGGAAAATATATTGCATGAATTAGCATTTTTCTATCAAGCATAAAACGAAATATATTATAAAAACACTTCGCTTTAGCCCTGATTCGTTTATGTACCTTTAAATCACTACGTTATTATAATAAATATATCAACTACTAATTACTAACCATAAACATGAATTGTGTCCAGATATCGTCGATTTATTCTTCTGTTTTATACGTACATGAAATATCAACAGCAACCATAGCTTTTGTACATATCTTCCAATTTCGTGTGTATAACTCAGTAATGATCTTTTCCATAACAACTAATAATCTTGTCAATAACAAACTGATAGTTTTTTGTCATAGTCTTTTCCCATGACAACATGTCCTGTCAATAACAGCGTTCTTTCTTTTAATTACATCTAAGCTATATGCTTAATTATTGCGCCTCTGATCAGTGTTGGTAAAATGGGTACAGATTAATTATAATAGGAATGTATCGCTGTATGAATGTCGCCCAGAACGGGAATTCCGTAACAGTATTATAGTGAAGGAAAGAACCCTGTATATTTTCAAAACATTCACCTTTTGAATAGCCCTCGTACTAATTATTACTAAATCAACTCTCCTATTAATTATTATTATTACATCAATATAAGTAGTTTTCTCTTCTCTTCTTTCTCCATATATATATCAATTCCAGCGTAGTCAGAACACTAAGACGTGATGGTTTAAATAATGGCGGGATAGTTTTTTGGGGGGTAACTTAAATTCACTTTACACTCATATATACATAAAAACAAATTGTAAGTTTCAGGGAATTGAGCCCCACCTAGCCACCCTCTAGCTACGAATCTAATTTCAGTCTACCCATTTCAAAACTTCACGCTACGTTACTGGACAAGAAGCACCACTAACTTTTCTAAGTTAAGAATCATATGTTTTTTTATAAATTGTATACTAACGACAAACTGTTATGTTGGTGGATAGCTCCTCCCCTCCCCCTCGTGGCAAAATCTGAAATGATGATACCGTATGAGCAGGGGACCTATAGTTTAACGTTGGATCACTAATTATATCGACTCACACCGTAAATGGAACTCGAGTCTCCAGCGATAACTAAAGGTCCATGAATTTCAATCATGGAATATCACACAACGATATATCCCAGTTTGTAATCAAGTCAATTGCTGTTCATTTATCAATCAAGTGGCAAGTAGAAAAGACTAGTCTTCTATGGGTTATAAACAAATCCCTTTTATTAATCTCGCTTTCACTCGAATTCATGTCTAGCGGTGCTGTAACAACAGACTCGACGAGGCTTGCGTTTTGTATCACCACACTGATAGGATAGCTATATTTCTAAAATGAAAATCCGGGATGTTACTAAACTACGAGAATCTTTAAAATGCTTAAAATGAAAAGAAGTGTTATCAATTTACTTTCTTCCACTAGATAGAGTTGTTCAAGTATTACGTAATCACATTTTTAGTCATTTTAGTAGACCTTTGCCTTGCTAGTTAAGCAATCGTAAGCAGATGATTTACCGCTCCCACTGATAAGGATTTTTTTTTAAAAAATCTCAGGATCTGATATGTTTCGCAGCTTTTAGAGTCAGAGAATGCTTCGTTTCATGTCAAAGCAGTTAAATTGTGAACTCGATTAAATCCACCTTTTACATAATTCAAGTTTTCCTTTTTCAACTTTTGAATTGCCATACTCAGAAGTTAAAGAGAATAGTTATATACTTAATCCTGTGAAAAAGCAAACTATAATATTCCCTTTCTCTCTTCTTTGCTGAAATCCGGGACATTTAAGCGTCCCGAGAAATATTTTCGGGACGCCTGGACGCAGATCTCGATTCCGTGACGGTCGCTGAGGTGTTGGAGACTGTTATGTTCTTTTTTCGGCTCAATTATGAGCAGTACATGGCTCTTCTTGGGGTTCTCTTTCTTCTCACTTTTCTCATTTCATCATTTTGTTTACTATAATTATCACTGTCTCCCTTAGCCTAGAAGCATAATTAGGGCGGTATTCTAAAAGAATAATGTGCGACCTCATATATCACGCGCTGCTCGATAATTTCTGAATGGAAATTATGGTACACTGCTTTATTAACTTGCGCACTCACCTGATTTATATCTTATTGGATATATTTGATACGTGATTGCGTACTGACACAAGATTTCACGCGTAATTACAACGGACGAACTTTGGAAATATGATGAAACCGCATGACGGTCCCAGAAAGGCATTCAAAATCTCCTTCTCTCTATGGCTATGCATGTCGTAGCAATTATTGATCTTGATGATAGCCCTATGCTAAACTGACCTTTCTGTATCCTAGTTGTCTGCCGAGTTACCACCACACGTAACATTAGGAAATAAGTGTGATCGCTTTACTCCTATAGCATAAAGTAAATATGAACCTAACTGGTGCTGCCAAATTTTCTCCTTCCCAGTTCCAGTTTAATGACAATTTGACAGTGTGTGTAGTGTATAAGTATACTAATTGAATTAAACACTAGTCTGAACTTCTACTGCATAAAGTAGAGTGGACATAGTCCTCGCAGATATTAATCCAATTTCTCTGCATGTACACCATCAGTTCCATAAAAATCAGAACCAGTGTATTTCTTGTTTGATATTAGAGAAGATCACTTTCACACCTTTATTTTTATTTATGGTAGTAAAAATACTTTTCCCTTGTTAATTCCACACAACGATTCATCCGATGGAGTAAGGTCAGAACCTATCTTGGGAAATGAAACAGGTGACGTCACAAAACTGCAACCAATCGAGTAATCTTGAAATTCCTTACTCAGGAAATCGTGTATAGAAAGTACGTAACGAGGATTTATGCTATGATGTTGCATCTAAAATTGGTCCGCAAGAAAATTTATGAAATGAGAAGTAAAACCCACAAAGGCAACTGACTTTGTATAGTGAGACGCTACAGGGGCAAAATAAAACCAGTAGAGAATGCTCCAAGAGCATTGCCAGAACGAACTTAAAAAGAATGGAGAGATGGAGCTGAAAGGATGACTGTCATTGTTCCTAGATGTGAAAGTAAATCTTTTTATCCGACATTCTTCTCTTTCTCGTAAAAGTTAGCAAAATATAATCTCTCTATGACTTACAATTCTCGAGATATGACTGCTTAAATATCTAGAAATTCGAACTTTTGTGGCCAATATCTGGGGAACGGTGGCCAGTTGGCCAGTAGACAGTCAATCAGTGGCCACGGGTTACTATTTGGTACCAAATTGTTCACCATCCTCTTAGGTATTGATCAACACCAATATCATCTCTCTACAACTTATGGTTCCCGAGGTATTTCTCTTTACATATCTAGAAATTGGCCATTTTTTGGTTAATATCATGGGTACGATAAGTCATAGAGAGATAATATTGGTGTTAACCAATATATAAGAGAATAGTCAACATTTTGGTACCGATATTAATTGGTGGCCACTGGCCAAACCAGTGGCCGGTTGGACAGTGACCACCAATTACTATTTGGTACCAAAATATTTACCATCCTTTTAGATATTGATCAACACCAATGTGATCTCTCTATAACTTACGGTTCTCGAGATATGGATCCTTAAATCTGAATCTTTTTGGCCAATATCTCGGGAACGGTAAGAGTGACGCGAAACATGTAATCACTTTCTCTGATAGTTTTTAATGTTGTATCGAATGTAGGGTTCAAAATTTAAAAAAAAATCGCAAGTAACAGACAGACACACAGATATAGATAATTCAGTAACGAACTTTTTAAGTTCGTTGATAAAATATTTGAACAAATCACTATCATGGAAATTCCATGTCCAGAACGCAGTGTAGAAAGCAAACTGCAAATTGCAGCAACTTATATCTCTCTTAAGACATGATACAAAACTAGAAGTTGTGACGTTGTAAGTCTCCCGACTAGGCATATTATATTACTACGAAATTTGTATGTCAGAGTAGGCCGGTAGCCCGCCCAGATATGTAGGGGGTGGTAGAATTAAGGGGGGCCGATCCAATCATCTTATAGTTCATCACCGTATTATAGTTTATTTGCAAGCCTACTGTGAAAATTTACGGGGGCTAGTAAAAATTTAGGGATGCCCGGTCCCCCTAGGCCCCCCTGGATACGGGCCTATGTCTGAGTTTATAGCGCATTGAAATATTGGAGAAAGGTGACACCATCTCCGAAAAATTTTTGGATTACATACACTTCTATCCATGTATACTGTACTTATTTCATACGATCTGGTACTGTAGTAAATTATATAAATCACGTGATCATACAGTCTATTGTAATTGACTCTTTTCGCAATTGAGGATCGAATCTAAGGATCAAGTGACCTTGTTCGTTACTTGACTGCAATCACGGTATGTCTTAACAACTTCATATTTTTTTCCTGTTACAAAAATGTTTGATAGTAGTAATCCACGTAAGCCATGAGTATAAAACTCTAGAAATTAAGAATAATCTAATTATTTTCTTGATTGAGTGGGAGGGTAATGGAGACGTACGGTAGTGGTAGGTTGTCCTCCTCACAGAAATGTGTCATGTTTTATAAGTATGATACAATTTTTCGAGAAAGTGAAGAAGTCATATTTAATAGCATACGGGTTCTAAGATGTGGAATGAAAATTCATTATTTGTTATCCGGAAAATTTGCAAGTTGTTTTAGTCTATTGATTATTGAAGGATTATCATTTTAAAAAAATACACTCTTATTTTCTATAGGTATACTACGTGTTTTTTTTCTTTTTTGTTATAAAATTGTTCATGTACTTTTCAAATAATGGGTTCTATATTACAGAAATACCTGTATAAGCCTACAATCATGAACTAAATTACAATTTTTCACTTATTATAGATGCGTTCTAGAGCCTTTGATTAGAATACAAGTTCACTTCTTCTTCTGAACTGTTATTCGGAGATCTTGGGTTCGTTCTGTTGGAAATAAAATTTTGGTTATATTTTTTAGCAGATATCTTGTTTGTTTTTCGAGTAAAGACAGGTGTACAGTATGCTGCAAGGTTACCCTTCACCTACTTCTCCTCAGAGCTATCTTACATCCTACACTGCTATAAGTTGCGTCAGCATGGAGATACTCCGCCAAAACAAATGTCATCAAATCGCAGAGAGCACAGAAAGGGTGCTGAAAGGTATCTCAACGCACCATTTCGACAATCTTTCCGACTAATTCGGCAACAAAACAAAGTATACACGTTGAAACTAAATTCAAATATTAAACACGAAATTCTACAATTCGATAAGGAGTATGAGGCTTTCCGAGGAGCAGTTTCCTCTCTATAAAAGAACGTGCAAGTCGACGACAAAACGCTGATACTAACAATAAAAGAAATTAAGACCCTTTGGAGAAGTTTCCCTCCTAGAAACACGTAAATAGAAGAGTTCATCCAAATAAAATCATAGTCATTCTCACCAACTCACTAACACCGTTATCATCAATTCATCTCTATACTCATAATCATCAAGTAACCATCATCATCGGCATCAACTCATTAACATCTCTCACAATCATCATCTCGTAATCATGTTCATAATTGCTAAATATTTGAGTAGAAAAGGAGCGTGGGGGCGCACTTGAGAGTGCAAAGAAGGTCCGTGCTAGAGCAAAACAAAAAAAAAAAAAAAAGTTTGAAGCATGACAAAGTACATTCGTTTTCATCTCAAAATTATATTCGTGAAAAGGAAGAAAATAATTAAACCATTTTACAATCAAATCTTGTTCATTGAAGCTCACGAATAAAATAATATTAATATAAATCATCTGTTAACGTAGACACATCTTGTTATCATCTCACGTACGTATGACACGAAATATTCGACGGCGACACAGAATGCCGTTTTGTAAAGATACGTACATAAACAAATTGTCTAAATGCTCGTTTCAACATTCATATATACACAAAATCATATATCAAACAAACATACAAGGAAAAGATATTTCACTATAAAGTTAGCATGTTGCTGAACAAATTTACAGCAATTTAACACAAATAATTAGTTAAATATTACTTACACTTGTTAGGATAACAAATGGTATTAAACCAGATACATTCTGTAATGAGATTTTCAGCTCGTTACATCTTGTTTGATGTTTACTATGAATACACTGTTGTCTTCATTTCCCTTGATTTCTTGGTCTGTGTGTTGATTTGTGTTCTACATGTTATTCTATTTCCTATTTGGAACATCTATTTCTATGACCTTGCATGCCTTTTTCTCCTTCATTACACTCACCATCGGTTGTAATGTCCTTGGAAGGATTCTTCCTATATTTCTTGGAACTACTTGCAATAGGTACGGAATAGGTATGAGGGGAAAGCGTGTATTGATATACAAACTTTTCCCTCATATCTATTCCGTCTATCAATACAAAACTTGGTATACTAATTTCCTAACCCTTAAAGTATTTTTCGGGATACATTTGGAATGTGTACTTTTACCAGGGGCCACTACAGAGCTGTCCAAAGCTGGTACGAGGGATTTCTAGCGGGAATTTTCCTTGTTTAAGTACGTTATGGGCCCCAATAAATAGCACCTCTGGAAAGCTTGTTTCATGCTGAAGAGAATGAACTATAAACCATGACTTTTCAATAAACACTATTGATGCGATAGCTATTTCACTGCGAGTCTACGATTTTTTAAAAATGCTACCAGGGTTAATGGGCAACAGGGACTTACTCCGTTTTCCATGTCACCTAATGTTTTGTGCATGTTTATATCTTTGTTATGTTTATCGAATGGACTACGTTTGATTCGGACGTCCGGATGACACGTTCATGTCAGTTCCTTGTCAGTATTTTATTATTACTAAATACAGTATTTTCCCTATTTTCTTACAAAGCAATCTTACGTATCTTACCTGGTAAATCCCGTGCATGAGCTGCAATTTTGCCTTGTTAACTTTCAGAATCTTTACGCTGAAGTAATTTCCACAGTTCCATGTACTGCAGCGCCACATTAAAGAAAATGAGTGAGTTTAATCTAGTCTGTGCTACTTCTGCCTTTGATCATCTTGTATAGCGCCAAAAGTCTTAAATTCCAAACTAATTAACTTGAGAGGTGATTTACTTACCTTATTATACCAATAACAGCATTGTCAACCTGGTAAAGCTTAAATAATTTAGGAATGACAATTCTACAATAATCTAAACGTTTAACGAAAAAAAGAATTCTAAAGACGAGACATACAAGATAAGATATGTCCGGAAAGTAATCTCATGTATTTTATTGTGAAACGACTGTATATTGCAGCGCACTGTATCCGCCGGCATCGATGGTCAATTACAAAGGCAAGTGCTTGCTCAGTTGTCTCCGAGCTCTCGGAAATGAAGAACGGGTAATTTCGTAAATCTGTTTCAGTTTTATACAAGTCGCCAAGCAGCGCCATTCAACACTGACTTCTTCGTAACCAACTACATGGCCAAATGAAACGTGGAAACACTGCCCCAGCCATCCTACAATCCAGATTTGGCTCCCACAAAAAGAATATCATTATAGAACAATTGGCGATGTGAAAGCAGCTTGTGAAATAGCTTTAAACGTACTTCCTGAACAGTTTCAAGATGTCTTTGCAGATTGTAAATTCCGCTGGCAAAGATGTATCGACGCAAAAGACAATATTTTGAAAAAAATCATGTACAAGTGTTATTCTTCTTATTGTTATGTAAATAAATGTTTTTGTTTTCATACTTATAGTCTTGGTGACATTACTTTCCGGGCCTATTTTGTATGTTAATTGATATATACCATTGAACTCAAGAAAATAATATATGTCAGGATGAAAGGTTAATGCGTACTTTTCGAGAAAATCGAAACAAAGGACTTTATTGTAAATCTGAAAATTGGCGCTTTACAAGAATCACGTCATCTCTTATGGTGAAACTGATCTAAAATATACTCTCATCAACCTTCTTCAACATAACTCGAGCAATAAAATATTACATGGTCCAGTTAATTAGATTTGTCCAAAGATGAGATCAGTCGTTAGATCACATGGAACAGAACAAAATTTGCATGCTTGAGGATAACTTTCATGTGTAAATTCGAAAAGATCGAGAAAAATGAATTTTTGTTGCGATAAAAAGTGTGTAGTTCGTTGCCATCCTGATGCAATAAATACTTTTTATTCTGCTGGAATAGACTATTTATTTACTCAATTATTTATTCTCCTATTTATTTGTTTATTTATGTACTGTACATGAAAAGGCTGTCAGCCTCCTAATGGGATCAATGACACGGATCATTGGGCCTAGGAATGTGCGTGGTACCTCATTACGGATATTGTTGAGGCAGGCTATTGTGACCTCACCTACCGAAGAGGAGCTACTGATGCCTCATAAATGGGAATATCTGGCTGGTGCAGATGGACTACATTACTTATTGATACTGGTAATGTTCGGTGAACCTCTTCCGTGAAATGAGATAGACAGGAGCTGGAATCCTATCATCCCTAATAGGGAGAAAAGCCCTTGGGATACCTCCCAAATGTACCACTAATGCGTGCCCTGGGGTCAGGGAGGTAGTTGGTTACTGGCCTGTGTGGTACCTTCCTGGCGCCGGTTGAAGGACATGGAGGTAGGCAAGATCAGGATCCCAGATCTCCTCCACTTCTTCCGAGTCAGCCTGGAAATCCTGGTTGGGATTGGACTCTGTTAACATTGGTCATACTATCGAGTTCGGGTATTTAGGCGCTATGTTTTCCAACGGCGATGTGACCTTGCCTGGTAATGCTTGGATACCATTCGTGTATATAGTGGTAGGCCTCCACTTGTTAAAGTGAAGGGAGTGATTGACTGAAAGGGCTGAGCGATAATACTGCAGGGGTATTTCTTTCGAAGTCTCTTGTAAACATTTCATACATATAATTCGAGCAGTTAATGAATCGGCCATAAGTAGTAAGGTTGGTCTTACGAGTAGGTTACATCTGATGCTGACCATAACTGAGAGGAAGAAGTAGACAGTAACATTACTCTGCATATCAAAACTATACACTAGCAGATTGTATCTATTGTTCAATGATTTGTCCTAACATAGACTAGGATACCACTTCTAATATCAGCATTGTATAGATTATAAATTTAAAATCACTTTCTTAAAAATATCAAAAATACTGTAAGAAGAGGTACTGCAGAAAGAAAGTTACAGTAGTGACAATAAATAATGCATACAGAGTAACACAAATTTAGAAAAGCACCACCACCCACGGGGAAGAGGAGCGAAACTTGTAATTCTCTAACAAAAGCTACTTTGCAATGAACTCGTTGGTGGGATGAGTACAAACAAAATCAAGAAAGGAAAATCAATTACAAAAGGAAAGTTGCAACAGTGAAAGGAAGAATGAATGAATGAACTGTATTTTTCTTACCAAAATAAAGACGAATAAGCAGAGAACCACACACAGAAAGAAAGACATAGATTCAGGCTATTTGTATTAAGACTTCTCCGGTCCCTTTATTCTGCTGAGTTTTCTATCTACTAACCTTTCCTTGTTCTCTCTATATTGTTTCTTTCTTTTACTCAGTTTAACTTTTCGTTTTCTTTCCATTTTCATCGGTTTCCTTTTTTTAAAAAAAGAAATATTTTCCTTCAAGCCAAGAGATTGTTTTCAATATAAAAACAGTATTTAAGAAGAAGAAGAAGAAAAATGAAACTAGAAGAGAATGGAAGAAGGTGGGATGAGGAGGAGAACCTTCCGGAAATTACAAGTCTTTCTTAAGAAATAGCATCTGTTTCTTTTGTTCTTTAAGGGTTATAGCGAGGAGAACAAGAAGGTTAAAAATAAATCGATCATATTGACAGTCCTTAAGGCTTCTGAAATCTTTAGACGATAAAAGAGTCTGTATATACGTGAAATATAAACTATAGAGATAGTATATACTAAAAAGAAAATACACATTTTTATTTATTTGAGTTATCATACAAAGAAAACATCGAATACTAATAATATACGAAATTTGTTCAAAAAGAAATCGAGCTTTTCAAATAACGCGCTGCGGCTACTGATAGCACCTAGCAGTAGGTTTAGTTAACAAACTGTCATTTACCTCGTTCCGCTACGATAATTAATCGCCTAGTTAGAGCAACTGAAATGAGCACATGCACAAGATGTTCGTCGGATTAATGAAGCAGTGACAATGAAGGACCTTGAGAAACAAGGTGTGTCTGTGAAAGTTTGCTACAAACTTGACAAAACATTTACAGAGACATTTCAATTGTTTTTCAATTCTTTCAGGGTCTCTTTGTCTGAAAAAAACAATACGAATCAGTCGGTCGAAGATCAAGGTGATGTTGGGTGTATTTGTTTTTATTATTGGGAAGGCATTGAACATCATGAATTTGTATCATGTGGTCAGATGGTAAATAAATAGTTTTACCAGAACATTTTATCACGGTTGAGGGATGTTGTGCTCAGGAAGAGAACAGAATTATGAGAAAACCAGACTTGGATGATGAACCGTCTCAATGTGCTTACCCACGCTTTTCTCCTCATCTACAGTTATCTGGCAAAATATGAGACTCCCGTTGCCCTATTCTACGGACTTAGCCCTAGGATGTTTTCCTGTTTCCCAAACTTAAGATCAATTTGAAAGGATGTCGTTTCAAGACCATAGAGGAAATTCAGGACAATGCGGCAAGAGACTACGCACCACTCTATAATAGAAAGTGTGATCCAGGAGGCTTTCCAAAAATGGAAGAAACATTAAGAACGGTGTATTACCAGTAGAGAGGACTACTTTCTACAATAAACAATAAAGATGTTATAGCGAAATCTCAGTTTATTTTTAAACACACCTCGTATATGAAAGTACTATTTGAGCCGGAGTTAGCAATGCGATCTTGTAATCCTTCTCTGTAAGAGGTGAGATAGTGCAGCGGAAACGCTTGTACTTTAAGGGTTGATCGTACATGATGATTGGGGTACCCGTCAACTGTGCTGGATTCAAATCACTGTCGTGATACATGTTAGTAGAAGTCCAATCCTCAGTCCCCTGTGTTACATACGAACGCAAAACACGATAATTTAACTTAACTCAAGACTTCTTTTATTGTTATTGTTTGATTAGTTGGTTGAAGTTTAGAGTCCTTTGTCAACACCTATAATGTATGACAAGTGGACCTACAGTTTTAAGTAGATCCGAACCAACATAATACATTCAAATTTTAAGCCTCTCCCACTGGGAATAGAACCTAGTACCTTGTGCACTAAGGGCGCTTGCGCAAGTTAGTAGACCAGTGTGGAGGTCTGTAATAATAATAATAATAATAATAATAATAATAATAATAATAATAATAATAATAATAATAATAATAATAATAATATTTTTCAAACTTATGTTTGTACATTCAGTTATATGTCCTGCGTAGAAGTGGAAAAGAAAGATACAAAGAAAGTATTTCTAGAAGCGTTAGGGACTGCTAACTTGCTGCCACAGTTCTTAGCGCACGCTCTCATAGCCCTATGTTCATCACAGTTCGCATATTTTAAAGGATTTCTGTCTTCTTTTGTTTTTGTAATAATAAAAGGAGCGCAACGTAGTACTGAGATTTAGAGGAGAAAACAGAAAATGTCCCAAGTTTTTGTAACACAAGTACACAGTTAAATGAGAGGTTGTTGGAGGTAGTCTGTAAAACTTGATATGATACCCAGGACACAAACACTCTCTCTCTCTCTCTCTCTCTCTCACACACACACACACACACACACACACACACACATATATATATATATATATATATATATATATATATATATATATATATATATATATATATATATATATATATGTAATAAGCAATGGTGTCACAGACTATACCAGTTAAAAGAGTTTGGTTTTTCATAGAGTACATATAGCATGAAAATTGAGGATTGGATTTTTGTATGAATTTTTGAATATATAAAATGTTTAAATCTTTTGATTTATCTAATAGAAAGTCATTTAGTTTCATTTTATACTTGTATTCCACAGTTAGATTAGTATAGTGTGTCCTGATTTTTATTCTATCATGATAATCACAACACCACTGCTGATAGTCTATCAAGCATGGACGATTTCCATTATTACTCTCAAAGGAAGAATATTTTATTATCCATATCAACTCTATTGATCACCTCTATCAACGTACGTGATTCCTAACTTTCCACCCACTACATTATGTACAAAAATTGATGATGAACCATGAAGTAGTTTTGGGAATTCTTTTGTTTCCTGGCCGGACGAACACACGGACAGTCAAAGTAATTAAAAAGGAGGTTTTGGTACACCGAACTCCTTAACCCCTTCAGTGCGTAATTTTCAGATGCGAACCGCTGTAAAAAGTATAGTTTTTTTTTGTTTTTTTTTGAGAACTTTGGATTTTGATTCTAAATCTGTTTCAAAATCTCTTACATCAGAATCACTAATTAATAACTCTTCCTCGATGTCAGCATCGTTGAAATATCGTTTAGAACCCATTACTGTGCTGTCTGCTCTCAAACAAAACAAAGAATGAAAACTGTATTTTCTTTTTTCCTCTTCTGCTCTTAATTAAGCAACAATTGAAACCAGTTGAGCGCAAACTCGCTTAATATTGTCGGGAATAACATTACTCATACTATGGGCAAGTATATTCGCCATACGCAATACAAAATAGCCAAAGCAAAATGAAAGCGTATATATACGCCATCCGCACAGCAGGTGCGTTTTGAAGACACGAGTTAACTCGCCACCCACACTGAAGGAGTTAAGCAGGATAGAAATATGAGGAGACTTGAATAAAAGTAAAGAAAATATCTTCAAAATATATCATTTGTATTAAAATCCTTTGCAGGCAGAGACGGAAAGGTCTTCATAATAGCAAAGCGATGAACCGAACCCACAGACACAGAAAAACAAGCATCCCTTTCTCAGTTTTTCACATCCACGCATCTCCAGATAACACGAAAAGAAGTATTTTTCAGCAGCGCTAACGTTCTGAACTAACCTTGATTATCTCTCTCTCTCTCTCTCTCTCTCTCTTCGTGTGTATATGCGTGAAGAGGACGAGGAAGAAGAACTTGTTAATTGGATTCCATCCTCCCTGTTGTGAACCTGAAACCCTATTCACTCACGAGCAAGTACGCACGTATGCGAGGGTACAAGTAGTAAACAATACCGTTACTTGACACCAGAGACTCGTAGCGGTATTTCTTTTTTGTATAGCAACAGAGTTTCGAGCAAACAAGATGTTGATAAGTTTCAGTATATTTTTTTAAAGAAAAGTAAACTATCTATGAAAGACAATACCAAAATAAGAAAAAAATGTACTCTCATATAGGTGCATTATGGGTGGTTCTATTCCTCCTATTTCTGTTCTTTTCCTTCTTGTTTATCACTAAACTTCCGTTTCTTTGTGCCTTTCCCCCTTTTTCTTTCTTTTCTATTTTTTCAATATCAATTTCATTTTTTTTATTTCATGGCTTTAGAATATAGAATATCGTCGAAACATAATAGGTATGGAAATCGAAGATATTGGTAGATTTGTTTTGCAGAAAGAAAAGAAATAATACCTTCAGAGAAGAAAACAACTATAGAAACAAAAAAATGTAATGATATTCTTACGTCTTTCTGATTGTGGGATTATTGTATTTCATATGTATGTTACAAAATGTTATTTTTCGTTTTATCTACTAGGGTAAGTATAGGAGATAAAACAAAAAGAAATGCCAAGGTTGCTCATTATACTATTGAGATAAGTGTGACATATTCGCAAAGTGTGATCGTTGTAAATTATAATCGACAGTTATTCACTATGAAAATAATGCAACGATAAATCATTATTTCATGTAATAATAAATATGATTAAATGATTTATTACAGCGCAACCATCGTTGAATATACAAGGATTGTTATAGAATATGATCCGATTGCTTAAAACCAGAATACAATTTGTGCAATTGTACATGAAATTATAACTTAAAAATATTGAGCCTTATGCAAAGTCGTTTTGATGTATGATTAGCACCATACTAAGGATTTGACTAACTCATGATTACCACAAGTGTACTCAGAATCTCTTATTAGCAAGTAGTAGTTGATCACATGTGCAAGTTAATCACATGTGACTAATATAATTTAGCGCAGAGGGTACCCTGGTTTAGCCACAATAAACTTACATTATGAGACTACAAGGGTAAATAATTGCCTGTCTTTCTTTCTTTTTGTCCTTTACCTCATCGGGTGTTAACTATGAAGCTATTAAGCCGAGTTCTCTACATAGCAGAATTGTGTCTTAAAGTGAACAATGAAAGATGAATAGAAAATTTTCAGTTTTCTGAAGGATACATACAACTGATCGAAAAATAATCTTCCCTTATAATTACAACATAATCCTTCTATTGTACTAATGACTTCCACTTATAGCCCCCGTAAATACATGCATCAGAAATGAATAACTTAATTATAATTCGATTACTTAATTATTTATAAATTGTTATGAAGTCAAACCATAAAGGAAACATTTCCAATTTTGTACTTCATATGTTCTCACTTTTACCGACTACGCATGCATACGTATATATGCCGCATTTATTTTTCTTACTCGAGGAATTCGTGTTATATTAGTTAATAATATTCAAAACAACTTACTAGCTGAACTCCAAGCAGACTCTGAATACCAAAAACTACACTCTCCTTAGTACAGAGCTAATACCACACTAACTAATGACTAACCATTGATTAACGAATTATCTCTGAATACCGTCCAATAATATTTAGAAACAGAAAAGAAAGAATGGAATATATATATATATATAAAAAATAATTCCAAGCAGTGTGTAACTTGTGTACTTTGTAAGAGTACTTTTCACACCATGTTACCAGAACTATATTAAATTTTTAAGTTTTACGTCCCACGGTTACGACGGCTAGGCTAAAGGAGGTGGTGATGATGAGAAATGAATGAAATGGTGGAATTAAGAAAGTGGTAGGAGACGGGAGAACTCCGAGAAAACCCATGCACACAGTGTTTCTCCATCACAAAACTCACTTGGACCGAGCTGGGATCGAACAAAGGACCAAATGCACTAGAGGTAAATGCTCTACCACTGAGCCACTGCGACCCCCAAGAACTATATTACTATCATATTTTTATTAATTTCCAATGATATATAACACGGAGAATTAGGCTAAATTTAAAATAACCCACAGTTGATCATCACTGACCTTGCTCGTTGTTGTTACATCAGTTTTTTTTATTATCGTCAGTGTTTTCCTCATGTTCCCAGAAATTTTAATTTAACGACAATATAGTGCAAGTAAAATGTCCAGTGATAGATTGCAACCTTATTCAGCAATTTTGCAGTGTGTAATTTAATGGCGAGAAATTACTTGAAAACAATAAAAGTGAGTACTTCCTTCAGGGCCTATAGTATATTGAAAACGTGAACATGTACTATTCAAAGCAATCTAGCTTAAGAACTATATGACTTAGCTGACGTTGGAGAGACTAAAAATTCGTCAAGTTTAATCTAGATCCTCAAGTTTAAAAGCTTGTCGAATGTTTACTAATAATTTTGCATAGTAATTCTAGATATCGATAGATTTCAAGAATTGTCCAAATTACCTATGTTGTTTGCTTATCCATTACTAAAATGCCTTAATAAAATGGACATTTAGTTACATGCAACATTTGTATTTTGTATAACTTTTAGAGTTACAGTATTTTAGAAATCTTCTTAGCCAAGAATTTGAACTGCGTCATATGCAACTTTTTCAACTTTAGTGTAAGGTTGGTTGCCTAATGCACTGGGGACTAAGTGTAAGTGTGAATGAATTCTCTCGTGGCTGTGGGTAGCGTCGCTCCTTTGGAATGGGAGAAGTTGGTTCAATTCGTGCGGATGCGCATGTGGTTCAGATCTCATAGTAAACTGTAGGTCAACGTCTTATATAGTCTTGCTGGTGAATGGCACGCTAAAATAGAAATCCAATTAAATCGAAGTGCGAGTAATTTCTACAGACGATATAGCAGTAACCTATTGATCTGACAAGGAGCGGACATGAACGTGTCATCCGGACATCCGAATCACACTTAGTTCATTCGATAAATATAACAAAGATATATTCATGCACAGGAAATTGGTGCCGTGGACAACGGAATAAGTCTCTGGGGCCCATTAACCTTGGTAGTATAAAGAAAATCGTAGACAAGCAGAAAATAGCTATTCGTCAACACTGTTCATTGGAAAGTCATGGTTTGTAGCTCATTCTCTTCAGCATGAAAAAAGCTTTACAGAGGTGCTATATATGGGGTACAGTAACAGACTTGAACAGGGAAAATTGTAAGAATGTCGGGAAAAATTCCTCCAGAAACCCCTCCCATCTACTTTGGCCCCCTCTAGAATGGCTACGGGTAAAAGCATACAATCCAAATGTTCTCGAAAAATGCTATAGGAAATAAGAAATGATTACCAAATTTTGTATTGATAGACGGAATAGGTATGAGGGAAAAGTTTATATACCAATACGGTCTGTACATACAAAACTGAACCTATGACCTGACCTCTGAACATAACATAATATAAAAAATATAAACACAATACTATTTATCCTGATATTACATTAAACAGTAATTTTAATCATTTCTGCTGTACTTCGTACCTTTTGAGAGATTTCTACAGACGATACAACAGTATTCTACTAGGGTGGGTCGTTTTGCCACTTTTTCTTCGGAACGAAATGTAATACCTGGCAAAAGTGGCCAATCCACATGGACATTTCAGGTATAGATTTTTTTTCAAATCAGATAATATCTTCTGTGAGAACTATTGCCTCAACGTTTCAAAATTTCACTGAAGATTGCAAAAAAATACCAAATTGTTCATTTTTTGTTATGTTAAAGTAAACATATTTTTGGGTTTATACATGCCAGATGCTATGAAAACTGACATTCCAGTCTCAAAATGCCACTTATATGCGCTTGGGGGGCATAGGGGCCTCCTCTGGGGCCGGAAAAGAGGGTAAATTCAGTACAATTAAGCGTTTCTACAACTTTTTTCGCCCTTGCCTTTTACTTCGGGACCTGCTGGAGCAATATGAAGATGAACGTGACTTTTCTTTGGACAGCATCGTCACTGGAGATGATACGTGGTGTTATCGCTACGAGCCGGAATCCAGAAGACAGTCCATGGAATGCCGATTTTACAAGCGCGACATTCAGGCTCTGGTTAATCGTTGGCAAAAGTGCATAACAAATGGTGAGAACTATGTGGAAAAATGAGTCTGTAGCTGAAATATTGCTCGATTTAACTGTGCTGTTGTTAGTTGTGTATCTCCATTAGTTTCCATAAAAAAGGATGCATTACTTTGGGAATGATTTTCGTAGATTTTACTGAACCTGTTATGATTGCTCAGAGATTCAATGTAAGCGAGAGAGCTGGGGCACATATAACAACTGTGCTTCAGGCAGCTTCAAAGGCTGGAATTATAACTTCTCAAAAATCTAGCGACATCACATCTGCTTTAACTGTAGACAGGAACAAAATAAGGCCTGCGAAACTTAAACTTGCTCGGAATTTGAAAGAAAGTTCTAGAAATGATGATCCCATTAAAATCCTATACTTTGATGATAGAAGGGATGACACTAAAACATACACAGGCGTCGTTAGAGAAGAGCACTCATCACTTGTGGCTGAACGTAATTCTCAATACGTTGGCCACGTGACACCATCCTCTGGCTCTGCACATGACGAGACCAGAGCTATTTTCGAATACATCATGAACCAACTCAGAGTTTGCTTTGATAAAGTTGAGGATCTTGGGTGTGATGGAACATACACTAACATGCTTGGAATGGAGTTGTTCTTCGAAAATTAGAGGAACTAACAGGAAAACAAATGCAATGGGCTATTTGTCTCTTGCATTTTAATGAACTGCTGTTCCGAGCTCTCTTCACGTATATTCACGACGCTTATTCAAGCCCCTATTCTTACACACGTCCCATAGTTTCAAAACTATCTAACTGTGAAAAGCTTTCAGTGTGGCTATGCAAACCAATAAAATGTGACTTACCTCATCATAGTCCAGAAGAGCACAGAAAACTCACAAGTAAACCTTACGTTTTGGTGAATCGAGTTGCTGACTGAGACACATATGAGAAAGTAGTACTAAATGTGGTCAGTATTTCAGTGAAGTTATAGGTGCGAAGCTCCAGGGTTTTAGGAGATACAGCTACCAGAACATCACATGGAAGTACAGAATAGTATTCATATAGTTGGAGGTAAAAGCCCTTTAAGACCTCTTTTAACGACAAAAGGTGAATAACAAATATATGGGTACATATTAGGGCTAGGGGAAAGTCATATAGTAAGGGTATACCTGACGGCGGCCATCTTGAAATCCGTCATTTTGAATTAAGGTTAAGTTTTTAAAATAGGAATAGGGTCATGTGATACATGATTTAAGGCGCAAATGTAATCAGAAGAACAATGGTGACGTTAATTTGATTTACGCGCAATTGGTAAAAAGTTACAAGGAAATTAAATATTGTTGCAGCATATGTATTAGTCCTTTACCCAACCTTGTAAATTTTGTGTTAATGATAATTATTAAATAAAAAGCAGGTGGATTAATATTGATGTTGTCGTGTGTGCGTGTCACAGACAAGGTGAGCAATAGTACAGTGAGGACAAGAGCGAGCGAGAAATAGATGTGAACAGCATACAAGAAAAAAACGAAATGGCGTGCAAGTATAGCATCAAACAACTAACATTGTAACGCCACCATTGTATTTCTGATTAACTTCTAGCCAGAAGTCATCTATCCTGCATTACTTTATTCCCATTTACCTTTGTGCTCGTTAATGATAAAGCAAAAATGGTTATACCCTTGGATTTATGGTAAAATTTGCTATTAATAAGGTGTCACTGTTATGCGTTTTGTTTAAAACTTTTGTCTGATTCAAAATGGCGGATTTGAACATGGCCGCCATCAAGGCAACTCTTACCATAGACCTAATATTTATCCACCTGCTTTTTATTTAATTATTATCCTTAACACAAAATTTACAAGGTGGAGTAAAGGACTAATACATATGCTGCAACAATATTTAATATCCCTGTAACTTTTTACCAAATGCGCGTAAATCAAAACTAACGTTACCATTGTTCTTCTGAGTAAATTTGCGCCTTAAGTCATGTATCACATGACCCTATTCCTATTTTAAAAACTTAACCTTAATTCAAAATGAAGGATTTCAAGATGGCCGCCGTCAGGTATACCCTTACTATATGACTTCCCCCTAGCCCTAATATGTACCCATATATTTGTTATTCACCTTTTGTCGTTAAAAGAGGTCTTAAAGGGCTTTTACCTCCAACTCTATGAATACTATTCTGTACTTCCATGTGATGTTCTGGTAGCTGTATCTCCTAAACCCCCGGAGCTTCGCACCTATAACTTCACTGAAATACTGACCACATTTAGTACTACTTTCTCATGTGTGTCTCAGTCAGCAACTCGATTCACCCAAACGTAAGGTTTACTTGTCAGTAAGGACCTGAGATGCATGTTCCAGATATCTCAAGTATTTGACTCGAGAGCATGCCCGGAAGAGCTTGTTTCTATGTCTCCTGGCAAACTAAACAAAGCTAGCTGGTTGACTAGTGCAAAAAGAATTTTAACATTGTATATTGCAACAAAAACCTATCAAGAAATTAATAGAAATTGCGACATTCATACTTAGAGTCTGTGTGGTTATACAATGCCGTGTCAGAACATAGTCTTTCATTGCTGATGGTCCTCTCACGTCTTTGAGGCCATTCAAGGTTTAGATACTTACCAAGGGAATACCAGGCTGTAATCCGTTCATCCATTCAGACGAATGCATTCTTTGCACTCCCAGAAAATTTCTTCTCGCCATGATGACTGATGGTCGACTTGCTGTCCGACAAGATGCATTACATAAGATTCTTAGTGCTCGAGAATACGAAGCAGGGAATCTCCATAACTCCATTAGATATAACATCATTCCCAGACTGAATCTTGAGGCAAACGATTACACTGCAATGGTCTTTTGGGAAAGCACTGATGTTTCAATAACTGTACTACCAGTAAGTTCTATGGACGGTACCAAACAAACAGCTCATGGTCAAACTTTCACTTCCTGACAACACTATGCCAGAATGGTCCTTCACCGTCCATCCGTGCCTCACGGTAGCAGTAGAACGGATAGTGAATTTGTCACTGAAGAAGCCTGCATAGCTTCTTTTTAGGCAAGCTGCGTCTAAATTTCAATCAAAGTCCCAATTTGTGACAATTTTTCCTGACAGTGACTAATCGGATCAGTTCATCCGGCCCAACATATGGTTGGTTGATTGGATAGGCCTAGCAGAGGAGCCCTAGGTGCAGCCACCTGTACATGGTGGGCTTTGGGTTACTTGGCCAGGCTATATTGCCAGGTGAGCGAGGAGCTGCACAACCGCTTAACTGTACTGAGTTTGCCTACTTTTCTGGCCCCAGAGGAGGCACCCCTATCCCCCCAAAGGGCATAGAATATAACTGGCATTTTTATACTTGAATGTCAGTTTTCATAACAACTGACATGTATTTAACAAAAAAATATGTTTACTTTAACATAACTAAAATTAATGAACAACTTTAGTATTTTTTGTAATTTTCAGGTAAATTTTTAAATTTTGAGGCAATAGTTCTCACAGAATATATTATCTGATTTGATATATATTCCGAGAAAAAAGTGGTGAAACGCTGCACCCTAGTATCCTACTGATCTGAAGATATGTTTTCTAGTTACTAGTAACAGGGAACTTTCCTCTTTAACAATGGGGGAGATGTGGGTAAAAAGGCGGTAATAACTTGGTGCGAGTTCTGTGCTATACGGAGGACGATCGAAAACATCCAAACGAAGGATCTATAAGAGTTCATGAGTCCAATTGGCCGAGTGCGGACGGTCGTTGTCATAAAACACCAGGTCTTTTGCAGTCGGTTTTCCTCCGCTTGTTTTGAATTGTTCCTCGCAACTTCTGTAATGTTCCACGACATTTTTTTATCGGTAATCGTCGCAACTGCCAAACAAATCAACTAGCTGTACATGTTTCTTTCCTATCACAAACCATAGTAGCCATAAGTTTTCTTAGAGACATCGTTTGCAGGAATTTTCTTCGTTTTTGTGGTGAGTAGTGTGTCCTTACCCCATGGATTATTTTTCAGTTCCAAGTAACAATACGATAAATAAAAGAATCACAGTTTTTGTCATAGGCCTAAAAGAATTTCAAGGTAGTTGCCGTTCGCTAAGTCTTCTGTCAAAAGTTTTGGAACCTATCATACATAAAAATTAGGATAGCCTAACTGTTAAGTCACAATCTCGCGCATTAAGCTCGGTAAAATTTGCTCAATTGAAACGAGAGTTCTGTTATCATTAAACACCGATTTTCGCAAGTTTTCTCATTGATTTTTGCAACCAGTTTACCTGTCACAACGCCCGGTTTCCCGGATCTTCATCCTGAACATTTATTCAGTTATATTGGCACATGATACTTCAACATGTGCACCATTACCTCACTCTACGTTCACTTATCACATCTTTACCGTAAACTTCACACATTTGTCGGTAAATGTCAATCGGTTTAGTGCTTTTGCAAACAAAAATTGTATAATCGATCACACTTCACAATTGATGGGATTTTCAATTGGAGAACTCATGTTAATAATATATTATGAAGGTGTGATATTATTATTCTGAATGTACATATTCCAACAGAAGATAAGGATGGTGATATAAAGGACAGTTTTTACAAAGAAGTATAACTTCCAACTCTCACGATACCGCATGAAAATTATATTAGAAGACTTAAATGCGGAGCTAGGACGAAAATATATTTTAAAACCGATTATAGGGAATGAAAGTCGGCACAAGAAAAGTAGTGATAACGGCGTTAGACTCGCGAATTGTGCAACATCCAGAAACCTTATCGTGAAGAGTACCAAATTTTCACATACCGATATTTATAAATATACTTGGAGCTCATCTTATGAAAAAAAAATAATCAAATTGATCACGTTTTAGTAGATAGAAGAATTCAATAATTGATATTCGGTTGTTTAGGGGAGCCGATTCTGATACAGACTAGCTTTTGCAGCAGTCATAAGAGAGCGGTTATCGTTGAAAAAGGGAAATAATCAGTATCTAATTACGCAGAAAGTTAATGTAAAGAAATTAGAGGAGGGCTAGATAAGATGAGGATACCAGATTGAAATGACGAATATATTTTCGGTTTTAGAAGAAACAAAACAGATTAGTGTTAAGGATGCTTGGCTTAAAATTAGGAAACAGTATAATCGTATTAAAATTTCAGTAAGAGAAAATCTTGGACAAGCGGATATATATATATATATATATATATATATATATATATACAATATACGATCAGGAATGCACTAAACTAGCAGAGAAGAGAAAACAGAAAAAAACTGCGTTGGGTACAATGTCGAAATAGTGGAACGGCACAAAACTTCATCGACATAAGATGGGAAGCTTCCAAAACTTTTAGAACAAAGAAACATTATTTTTTAAAAGCTAAAATTATTGAACTTGAAGATAACAATAACTTTGTTATTGAACTAGAAGATAACAAAAATTGATGGAACATGTAAATGCATCAACGAGTTTAAGAAAGGCTATCAACCTCGCGCTTATGTATTAAAGAAAGCCGACGGTACAATCCTCACGGACACAGATAATGTTTCCTTGTCAATTTGCAATTCATACAGGACCAATATACACAAACTCGTTCTCCTCGTATGGAACAAGGAGAAATTGCCACAAGATTGGAAAGAATCAATTATTGTTCCATCAATCATTATTTGCAAGAAAGGCCACAAAGTCGATTGCAATAATTGAAGAGCTCAATTCCAAAAGAGCCAAAGTAAAAAAAGAAAAGTAAAATTTCAGGAGATGAATTTTTTGTGTGTGTGTCCATCGTTTTATTTTTTGAAAGAAAAGTAATCTATATAAAAGAAAATTATAATTGCCTACTTTTCTTAAGGTAACGGTGAAATTGTCGGTTTTGTAGCAAGAGTTTTATAAGTGTTTTAGGCATGAGTCAGAAAATAACTTCAGAGAATACTGTTGACTTAGGACATTTTGGAAAACAACACTGTTTTCTTTTTCCTACAATTAATTCCAGTTATGAATTTTGGCATGAAACTCAGCTTAATATATGGAGATACTGAAATGTAACTTAATAGAACCAATATCTCAAAATTGAGAAAAATTGACTTATGCTCTTTTGGAATCCACCCTTTCAATTGTTGTCAACAACCCAAAAAATCCTCTGAAATAGTGTTAGCAAGATTGAGCCCGTTGGAAGATAAAATTATTGGAGAGATTATTATTAGATTTAGGAGAAAGCAATCGACTTTCGATCAAATATTTACCATTCGCCAATAACTCGTGAAGAAATGGGAATACAACACCCCGGTACATCAATTATTAGTTTATTTGAGATAGGCCTAAAACTCGGTTTATCATTATCATCATCGTCATCATCATTATGGGTATTCTGCCATTATTGGCAGGTCACTTGTCACAACTGAGAAGCTTCCAATCTCCACGGTCTTCCGTTAACTTCTTCGTCTTCACGTTACGACTTGATTACCAGGGAAATGTTGTACAATATTCTGACCAAATTTAGTATACCAAAAAGGCAAGTTCGATTAACGAAGATGGGATTGGTGAAATCCAAAGTAAAGTATGGGCAAGGAAACACTTGTCCACAAGCTTCTATGTCGAGAATGACTTGAATGAACCAGATGCATTATTGCCGTTATTATTCAATTTTGTTCTAGAATACACCAAGGAAAATTAATATCAGTCAGGGTCTAGAGCTGAATGGCACTCAAAAGGTTATGGATTAGTCAACCTGATAGAATATTATATGAGGACAATATAAATAAATGCATAGGTTTTATTAAACGTCTGCAAGGACATGCGTTTAGAAGTAAATGCGGAGGAAACCAAATACGAGGAAATTATCTCGACTCTCGATTCCCATGACTCTCGAATACTTCAAACTGTGGATACCTCAGGATATCAAGTAATACTTTCGACAAAGTAGGTACTTTCAAATTTCAAGTACCTAGGATCAACATTAAGAGACCAAAACCATATATTAACGAAGAAATTAAATGTAGATTAAATGTAGATTGTAGGGAGTTCGTGCTATTATTCAGTCCAAACTCCATTGTCTTCGCGAATTCTGTCGTAGAATGTGAAGCTTAAAATATACAAGACGATAATTATGCCTGTTGTGCTGTATGGTTCCGAAACATGGTCACTTACTTCAAGGGCAGAACGCAGACTGAAAGTGTTTGAAAATAATGCCCTAAGGCGAATATTCGAACCCAAAAGGCACGCGAATGGGAAATGATAGAAATTTCATAACGAGAAACTGCATAATTTATACTGTTTACGTAACATTGTTAGGGTTATTAAGTCGTGGAAGCTCATGTGGGCAGGTCATGCAGCCAGAATGGAAGGAGGTACAAACTTTTTCGAAATTATAACTAAAACCCCAACCAGAAGAATACCATTAGAAAGACCTATGCGCAGATGGTGGGACAATATTACAATGGATCTCGCATTAATAATAGTACTAAGTAGAATATGGATCCAATTGGCTAAGGACAGAAGTCAATAATGAGCTCTTGAGAATGCAGCATTAAACGTCCGGGTTCCATAAGCCATAGGGTTAGGTAATTGTATGTAATAGATATATCTATACGCATATCCAAATACACCCTGAGAGACCAGTTTAATGGAATTGTTAATAATGGTAGAGGAAGTTGAGAGAAGTTGCTGAAGGCTTACACAGTATTTAAATGTACCATTTCAGCATTCTTTTGGATGAATATGAAGAAAAAGCTCTCGAAAAATCTCAGTATCAGGATGGCAGGTCACCCAACTCGAACCAGAATCTTCCGATTGCAAATCTATGGGAAGAGGACCATTAGCCCATGCTCGGTATTCACTAAGAGAGGGAAGAAAGAAAAGAAACAAATAGGCAGTTTCTTTTCCCTTTTTTCTATATAAGATTCTGGTTTCTTTTCTTAACCAAAACCTATCAAAAAACTCTTCAAGGAGAAGAAAATCACTACTATATGTTTTTTCTCAACTCAGAAAGCTTTTTCATATGAAACATATCCCATGCCCCTTTCACATTTATTTATTGATAATTTTTTGTGAAAAGTTTTAAAAAGTATTGTATAAAAGTACAAAAAAATCTGAAAAAGGCTTAAAATTGGATGGTTTGACAAAGTTTTTGTTACATGCTTCGTTTGGTTTTATGGTGCTCGAAATGGTTGCAATGCATGGATCATATCCATTCTTTGCATATAACGGGAGCAAACGGGTTACAAACATTCTCTCTACTTTTTACCCTCTTTCTCTCTCTTTCTCTATCCTATTCCTTTTACTCACATTTTTCTCTTTCTATCTTTTTCTATCCTCTTTGCAACCAAGCAACAAAGAAAAAAGGTTCAACTTAGTTATTATACGAGAAAAAAGAAAAAATTACACAATGTGAGTAATAGAAAAAAAACTTTAATATTCTTTGATAAGATTAGAATACTATTTCTATTCATAACAATATAAAAAGTACGTTATCTTTAGTACTATCTTCAATTATAATGAAAGAAAGAAGAAAGTACTTTTTATCCAGTACTTTGTTTCTCTCGTAAAAAAATATCTACTATGAAAGCTATGAAATAACTTATTAACTACTATGCATGCGTACAAAATTATGAAGGCATGAATATTTAGCACGTAAAAATTGGTCTACAAAACTTGGAAACTAAACACATTCTTTGTCTTTTAAGTAGCCTGAGTAGTGCTATTATAGAGTGCACTGATGTATAAAAGTAATAAAAAAACTTAAGCCAACAGCTTTTTTTTTTTTTAAAAAAAAGACTTTCCCGAAAATTACTTTAGACTCCAGAAAATTACTTTGGTATGAAACAACGTTGTTTATCTAATAGAAAAAGAAAACTTAGGCCTTTAAAGATATTTGTGAGAACCAATTGCAGTGGTATTTCATATTTTTTTTCACTCTAAAGAAATAGTGTGGATCACTGGTGTTTGAGAGTAAAGAGTGATGTAGTAGTACAACATTAATTGAAGATTTAACATAATTGTTGGATTTTTTCTTGATTTTACCTCAATCTGAAGAAATAGCCTACCATTACTGTTTGAGAGTAAAGATTACAATAATAATGCAAAGTAAACTGGAGGTTTAGCGCCTTCATTTGTATAACATTATAAATTCAGAAATGAATATTCAGCCAAATAATAAAAAGGACACTACACAGTTTGTGTATCAAGCAAACTCATAAAACCTCACGCTAATAAGCAACCGCCCTGCCTGCCTGCCGGAAGTTAGTAGAAGTAGCAGGCAGGAAGGCAGGCAAATCAAATTTTGATTTAATTTTATTCTAGTTTAGAATCCCTTTCATCACGGAGGTTATACGGGATGACGTGAACCTACAGCTTAATCTGAAATCCGAACAACATAGGCTCACATCGGAAATCGAACCCGGTTTCCTCTCACCAAAGTTGCGCACGCTAACCGTTTAGGCACCAGAGAGCTCAGAAGTTGCAGGTGGCATGATTTAATTGTAACTTAGAAACAATACTGTTTCAATTTAATTATAATGAGATTTGAGCATTAATATTTGAGTTTTTAGTGTAACGTCCCACGTTTAAGCATCGAAGCAAAGATAGGCGGTGACGATGGTAATGAATGGAATGGTTGGATGAAGAAAGTAAGAGGAAATTGAAAAATTCCGATAAAACTCACTTGGCGCGAGCTGGAATCGAACTAGAGAGTTCAACGGACGTAGAGGGATAGCACTCTACCACTGAGGCACATCGGCTCCTAATTGAACCTACTCTAGAGAGGGTAAATTCTTATGAAAGAATCATTCTTCGCTACCTATTACCGTTTATGGCCTATGAAAATCAATACTGAAAACAGAATTGAAAATAGGTTTCTACTATTACCAGTTTTTGCTGCAATACGTTTAGCATTACAGCCGAGAACCTGTTCTTGAGGGAGTAATTTGTTTTATAAAAGAGTAATTTCAAGTAATCTATTACCGCTTACACTGTATAGGGATCAATATTGAAAACGGAAGTTAAAGTTAAATACATTCACAGGTATAGCCAGGAAGCTGTTCTATTTTTGGGGCATGAGTATCTCAGGAAGGGCTGGGTTTTTAAAATGTTGAAAACAAACCAAAAGACTTCTTTCAGAACATGAGCGTATAACTAATTAAGTGAAGTCTGCTAAAGTGAAACATGGGTCTTGACAGTGCATGAAATAAAGTTAGAATCACAGATTGTAGGAAATGCACGAACAAATTATTCATAAGGAAGTTCAGTTGTTTGATTTTGCGTAGATGTAGGTGTAAATTATGTTAAAATGACCCGAAAAAAGAAAAAGATAAAGCTCTGTTACTGTTATGCAATAGTATGGTAATACACTTGCAATTGTGTGCATCCAGTTGGGTAAATGAGAGTAACAGAGAATGTTAATTTCAGTTCGTTAGTTACGTATTTTAACGTCCAAATGGTTTATTTTTTAATTATTCCTCTATTTTTTTTAAACCTTGTATATTTGCTGTAAGTATTAAACAAGTTTAGTAAATGCAGAACAGATGAGCCCCATTTAGGAACCAGAATGTCGTTTGGAGGTCTGGGCCTCCGTTTACCACTCCGTGTCTACACCTCTGAGTAAATTACATTAATTGTATTTTCGGCAGAGGTTTAGGAGTGGATATGGCATTTTTTTAGAATGCTTAATCCAAATAAGTAAAAAAAAGTCTTTCTCTTACCATTCTTTGTGAATCCCCGAGAATGGAGAATTTTTTTTGCCAGTTTTGGTGACAATAGAGAGATTAGAACCGATATTAAACGTGTCTCTGAAACATTAAATTCATATCAGAAGCGGTTTATCGCTATTTATTACCTTTTTCTGTTCTGCGATTATCAATACTGAAACTGGAGATTGTAGGCAATTTCAAGAAATTCCGGTTTAAGTAGAATGATAACCATTCAGCATTCTTAAAATTCTAAATCCGTAGCTGTATATATGCTAAATGTTTATCGTTCTACTTAAACCGGGATTTCTTGAAATCTCTTACAACTTTCATTTTTTGTATTTATCACCACAGAACAAAAGATAATGAACGAATAGCGACAAACCGTTTTTGATATGAATTAAACGTCTCAGAGACAGGTTTAATATCGGTTCCAATATCTCTATAAAAGCGTTTCTTGATATCGTTTACCGTTTTAACTCTATTTCGAATAACATTGAAACTGGAAATAGCGAATTTTTACGAATTCCAGTTGAAATAGTGAGATATGGACAATGGCAGATCCACGAAGAGAGCAGCGGTGTGACTACCTCTCCGAATGTTATAATGTTTTTCTTCTAAGCTCATTTTGTTTTGCGATACACAGAGCCACATGTCCCTTTCTCAACTAAGGCCTGTGACAAACATCTTGGCATTTTAGCTAAACGAATAAAACGCAAGCTCTGGCGTGACGTTGCCAAGTTGTAAAGAGGTGTGGCTATGGGTGAACAGACAAACTACAGCGCGATCAGGTGACAAGGGATAGACGTGGATGTGTGCAAAATAAACGTGGCAATACTGCTGGCCTCGCATTTGCTAGCAGCATTTAAATGGAACTTGGAGCGCCGCCTTGAAATGCCAAGATATTTGTCACGCCGTTTAATATTAGTTTACCAGAGTTCCCTACAAATTGTATAAAAAGCTTTCGTAGTCGATATGTATCTCTATCGTTAAAGTGCGCTGCACACAGTAGTTGATATAACAGTTTACGTACTGTTTTCTTTTAAATAATTATATCCTAATATACATACAGATGGCGCGGAGCCAACTGACACATTTCAATTGAATATTGTGCAGGCGTGATAGCTTGGAATGCGTTACGACTGGGAGATGAAAAGTGGATAAGATGCCACTTCACAAGAACACTGCAACGGTTACGATGGATTTTTAGAGTAATGTCGGGTGACAATGAAATGTCTGAGTAATCGCTACACATTAATGAATGACTTCGTTTCGTAATAAGTAAAAACACAGAAAACACATTTCTCAAAACTCCAACGATGTCAATGGTAACTGTCATGGTACTCCCATCATCTTAGTATCTTCCAATCTCCCACCCGTAACTTACTCCAAGCTATCTCGCTTGACCAATATTAAACTTTGGAATGTATCGGTCGGCTCCGCGCCACTCCGTAATTTAAAAAAAAATGAAGAGAAGGGTATGAACTCTTTCCTACTTTTCTTGGCCTATTTCGAACATTTCATGCTATACGGCCTATTAGTAATTATCAGCATATTGCAATTAATTATTATTGCATATAATAGATATACAGCATATGAAAACAACTACAAAAATATTTTTTGTATTATTTGTTGAAAACGTTTATTATAATATACATATTGTATAACACTGCACAACTTTATTTTGTTTTGATACGTATAGAACTCCGAATTTCGAGCGTATGTTCATCGTCTAGAACCCAATCCACCCTCTCCATACGACGTTTCTGGATCCATTCATGGGTTTAGTCAGAGACAGAACCTATTCTAAAGGCTCTGAAATTCATATCAGAAAACTATTTCTTGCAATTTCTTAACCAGCTTCGCCCTGATATCTGTCGACAGAGAAACAAACAGATATAGCGCATTCTATTACGAAGGTTTCCCATAATTATCCACAGAATAGTTTAGAAATATAAAATTTTTTAAAAAAATTGATAGATAAAAAGATAGGAGGACACTATTTGTTTTTAAGGAAATCATTTATAGTAGCCGAACAATTTTAAAACGGCGTTAAAACAGCTAAAAACTTTATTTTAAAAATGCTAAAAAAAGTTTTAAATGAAAGATTATTGGTGAAAGATCATGTGGTGTACCACCACACACGATAGAACTTAATTCTTCACACATAATTGGATTAGAAGAGGGCTATTGAAAAAAAAAAGAGATTCATTGCATCTATTCACTGAAGTTCACGGAATGTCGTCGTTTGTGGAAAAATTAAATCATCACACTCATTAGTAAAGATTACTTTTTTTTGTCTCCCTCCTTTTCCCACCAATAAAAAATTATATAAATTGAGACTTTAATTTTAGTAGAACGTCAGAATGGATTGTAATTAATAGTTCCTAATATCACACTCTTGGATACCATTAAAAGTATTGACATTCTGTTTTTTTTAAAAAAAGGAAAAAAGAAAACAAGGGAAAACAAGATAAACGCGAGTCATGAACATGACTACACGGTACCTCTCTTTTTTCATCTCCACGGGTTTTAATGTTAGTAAATATGTCAGCGTGTCAAGATACACATTAATCTCAATATCACAGAATGTTATTACAATATCATACCAACTGAGCTAAAGCATTTTTATAGACTCAAACCACCGTTGTAGGGAAATACGTAATTTTTCACTTGTTTTATGCTCTTAAGAGTGGATAGGAATTAAAAGAATAGAGATTATTTTTAATACAATGCTTAACTATTTTAGTTATTAATGACAATTACAAAAAAAACACTTTTATTACTGTACTGTGCACAAGAGACCTGAATGTCTATTACTTTTATCACCTGGGACACTGTTAGCAATCAGAATACTTTGGATTCAAACCTGTCGGCCTGTCATTCCAATTAACGTTTCTCAATCTTAATTATGCCAACGAGATGAGATCAGACAGATTTTTTTGTCTCGTCTCATTTCGTAAATTTTGAAGAAGTTTTATCTCGATTCTCAAAAGATTTTTTTTTCGTATCGTCTGAATTCTCGAGGACATTTTTTCGTTTCATTTTGTAAATGTTTTTACGAAATCTACTACCTGATTTTTCTCCTAATTTATTCTAGAAGTCAGCAGAATCCTTCATCTTTACGAAAGTGCATGATACAATATAAAGTAAATCTATCTTTACATGCGCGAGATAGGTGAATAAAGTAGTCCAAAAGTACGGAAATACCTTAATAAGTGGTAAACGCTGCAAAATATAACGAAAGTAGCGATACAGGTGAGGAATAGGGATGGATAGGATATGTTTGAAGTCACATCATAGTGACGTCTGCCACCCTGAATTTTACGCAATTGTGGTCAGTAAAGCCATAGCATAGCACTTATCATTACGAAATTATGATTGTTTCCTTGTTATGTCCCCAACAGAAGATATTATTCATCTGGCAAGGACCACACACTGTGCAGGGCGTGTTCAAAATGAAATGAAATGAAATCTTTGAGTTTTACATCCCACGGTTATGCCGGTTAGGCTAAAGGAGACGGTGATGATGAATAATGAATGAAATGGTGGAATGAAGAAAGTGGGAGGAAACAGGAGAACCCACTCACACGGTGTTTGTCCACCACAAAGTTCACTTGACGGGGCTGGGATCGAACCCGGGACCCCAAGCACTAGAGGTGAACGCTCTACCACTGAGCCACCGCGGTCCCAGGGCGTGTTCAATGTATTCCCCATTTTGGACGATTGTCAAATGCATTCTGACTTCCCAATTACACAAAACCTTGCGAAAATTGTCGGTTGTAATGTTGGAACATGCGTCCACAATTCGTTCCTTGAGGCGCTCAATATCCCTAATTTTCACCGCATACACAACAGACTTCATATAGTTCCATAGGTAGTAGTCCAGTGGCGTCAGGAAGGGAGAACAAAGAGGCACTCCACATCACTTCGATGACCAATTCATGTATTAGGAAACTGTTGATCGAGGTACCATCGTGAGATAGGCACCATTGTAATGAAACACCTTAGGGAATAACCCATCTTTCGACTGTAGTGATGGCAAGATGTCTTCTAACATGTGCCGATAACCTGTTAGGGTCCCGTTGATAAAGAATGGGCACACAACACGAGTCTCCCATGCGCCACGCTATACCATCACCTTGCTAGGAACATCTGCGGATGCGTCAAATCTATGCAGATTACTATCCGACCAGTAGGATACGTTCTGCTTGTTAACCTTGCCCAAAACGCAAAAGTTTGCCTCACCAGTAAACAATACGTCAAAGGTGAATGGGGGATTTTGTAGTAGCTGCTTACGGCCCATCATGCAAATTCCAGATAATGATCTGGATTATTTTCTGTAAGGTGTTGAGGTTGCAGCTTACAAGGATGTCACTTATTCACTCGCATAATGTGCATGATTTTGGTGCAGTAACACCACTTTCCCGGTATATACTACGCGTGTTTCTCTTGGAATTTCTACCCAATGATGCCAACACTGCTACTTTTGTTGCCTCGTCTGTCACAGTGCGTAGTCTACCAGTCTTGGATCAGTCGGTTTCTTGGGATTTATTCAGCACTTACAACACAGTACCATTGCTGATGGGAATCCATTTCGGATGACGATGGATAAAATCATATCTATTCCATTAACAACGAACCATTATGTCCATTTCATTAATGTATATATACACACCATTAACTCTTAAATCTTACTTTCTGTTCAACTTAAATATTGTCCAATTATAAGACATATATCAGTCGAGAGACTGCATCAAACTGAATAAAATTTTATGCTCGAGGATAAATTCATATTCGAGAAGATCGAGAAAATGAACTTTCATGGCATTAAAAAGTGTGATGTTTATAGTCACGATGACAAAACGAGGAAAGAAGGAAACTGTTCACTGAGCGCCCAGACCAACCAACAGACTCTTTTGTTTAATTGCAATTGAGTAGCGGGCTTTAAAACATATCTTGATTGCAATTGAAGCGCCTAATAAATGATTGTTTCCTCCCTTGGCGCTGATTTTGAAATGTCAGGGAACTCAGCAAATAATTCAGAAATCGTAATCGTAATCTACAACTTTGACGAAGCACATAATTCATGCGTTGAGTACGATCGTCTGTCAAGACAGTTTTCCACCCTTGGCTGCCCTCCTCTTCGTGTACATCGGTAAAAGTCCTTACTCTCTGTAGCAGTCGTGCGTCACCTACAAAGTTCTCGCCGTAATTCTTTTTCCATTCGACGATGAACTGCAGTTGTATTATGCAATTACGCCTGGAGAAATTTAATTACATAAGTTGAATAAAAAGTAGTGGTAACACTGTTTTCATATCAGAGAGCTATGTCTCAGCATTACAAGAGTTCTGTGACTGATAACGGAATGTGAAACAATGAAATGTGGCGAGTGGTAACAACTGAGTGTTATTCAGTGAAAAGCAACAGTACTGTAGAGTAGAGGACGAAAATGCATTTTGCCATAGCAATGAGTTTCGGAAAGGCGTGGATGAAGAAGCGGAACAAAATACGTGGATGAAGATTGAAATGGCACGTGAGCGCACTGGCGTTTTCAGGGACATCGTGACGACCTTTTCGCCAAAATGAAACAAACTGCATTACAACACAAGAGAAATCATAATCTATATGTCATATGCCGATCCCTGTGGGATATCGACGCTGACGGTCTATGTCGCCTTTCAAAGTTGCAGCAGAAGGTGATAAAGATGGGAAGCGATTACATTGAAGGAATGTAACAGGTGTTTTTCTATGCATAAAGCTAGGCACGAACTATAACAGTGTTTCAATTGCTTTTCATCCAGCCCTTGTACATCGTGTAGTTCACATTTGGCGCGCGCTTCGATTGCACCCGAAATGTTTCCACACTCGCTACTCCATAATGACTGAATTGCAGAATCTGTCTATTGTTGTGGGGGATAGGCGACGTCCAATGAACAGCTTTGTCTAATTCCCGTTTCGTCATCTCACGTGGGTCTCTCCTGGTGGTTTAACAGAGGTTGAAATAAGAAAGAGCCCTCTTGTATTGTGTATTCAGAAATTGATAAGATCTCACTGTAGCTCTCCTCGATAGCCTAGTGACTATAGTGACTGCGACGACTTGTGAAGCCTATTCTTCTACACAAATCATAGAACTGCTTTTCTCTCACGTGTGATACATCGGATGAATTCGGGACGATTCGTGGAGCTGCCTTCCGAAAGCACACTTGAGAAAAAGTGAAAGAGTAGAAGTGCTCCAACAATGTTGCCAACCTTAGGAAACATTGCAAACGAGCGACAAAAAATAAAACTCAAAGAATTGTAACACGAGCACTGACAATTATCGAATTAAATGGTAATAATAATAATAATAGCAAAAATATAAAATAACGACCATAATAATAACAACAAAACAAAACTTAGGCGACAATCAGGCAACACTGTACCCTCAAGAGATATTCTACGTATAGCGCGATAAACAACACTAACAACATTTCATGGGTGGGAGTTGACGACCGGGTCACACCCTCGCGTACTATTGGGTGGTGAAATTGGTAAAGCTTGGTCAAGCTTCACGAGTTCTCACGATCACTATAGTGATTAGTGAGCGCATCTTTGGTGCAGGTGGTTCCGTGTTCGATCTCCAGCATTGTAGTAGTTCGGATACTACCTTAAGTTTTGAGTCCACGTCACGTATAGCATTGGTGCTGAAATATGGTGCTCGAATATGGCGTCAGAATATCAACAAACAAATGCTTTCACTGTATATTGGAAATTTTTGTGTAGACTTACGCCCGTCAGTTAAAATTGCAAACCAATTTCAACTAACTCTTGATACAGTGTTAACTTCGCGGTACAGATTTTTTTTAAAAAAAATCGTGGGTTAAGTCAAAGTTCAAAATAAGGACAAAAAGTCAAAATTTTAAAAGTAATTCTTCGTTTCTACAACCGTTTCTACAGAAGTTCGTATCAAATTGTGGGTTGAACAAGATTATACAGATCCACCATATTTCGTGCAAAGAAAAACAATTAAATGAAAGAAAACACTTTCTGCACGATTTGATGGTGATTACATATATTTGAAAAAAAAATCTCAGATGGTGAACTTCCATAGAAAAGAAGAAAAATATATTGAAGTAAACAATAGTAATAGGAGAATTTTAAAATATTGACGAACAGCTGTGTTGTCCGTCCTGCAACTATGGGAAATAATCCCTCGAGATAAGTATTTAGAAAAAAAAAAAAGAGAGAGAGAGAGAGAAAGGAAAAAAGGACTTCAGATATTCCCGATCCACAACTCGAAAATTATCTCTATCTTTCTCTCTCTCTCTCTCTCTCTATCTCTCTCTCTCTCTCTGATTCTTTCCTCTCTTTTTGTAAATGCAGATTCCCTTGTTGTTGCTAGTACTGACTTTTTTTTGTTTATTTGTGTTTTTCTGTTATTTTTTTTATTTTTTGTATTGATCTGATGGTCGTTGGCAGTACTTGAACTGTTAAATGATTCAAACGTAGAATTATAGAGAGAGAGAGAAAAAAATGCTTCCCATCTACGTAACCTTTAGAATCACTTTTTTTTTTTTTTTTTTAATCTGAAGCGTCTGTCGTCCGTACTACGTATAATACCCAACAGGAAAATAGAACGAGTATGGTTACGTAGTCTCTATAGACCTTAGCAAGGCTAGTCCACATAAATAAATACACATACATAAGACCTGTGGAGGTCATTGACACAACGTATGTATACTACTATCTTAATGGGAGCATGCGTCATTTACTTTTCTAAAACAGTGATTTTTTCAATGTTGCCAACTAAATAAACTATTTAGTAAACACTTGATTTTTAAAAATCTTCTTATGGCATATGAAACTAACATAAATAATTAGGATAATGAAAAGAAATGTTTTAGGTGGCACCTAAAGAGTTTTTTTATGGTCTATTTGGGGCTACTCTCGACTTTATCCTACTCTATTCTATTCTAAATTCTGGTTTACCTTATTCTTCTAATTTTTTTCATAAAACATTTTTTATAAGGCCGACTATTGGACAATTTGCAATTGTTTGGTGTATTATGCGGGAGTGCACCCACTTGGGGTCCACTGGGTCAGGACCTCCTTCAAATCTTTGTGATTCGACACACATTTGTACAGTTTCTCAATAAATCTAATCTTGTTTAACAGGGAAATGATTGGTTAAATCCTTAAGTTTTACATCCCACGATTATGCCCACTAGGCTAAAGGAGGAAATGATGAGAAATGAATGAAATGGAAAAAATGAAGGAAGTGGGAGGAAACGGGAGAACCCCGAGGAAACTTACGCACAAGGTATTTGTCCACTACCAAGTTCACTTAGCGCAAGCTGAGATCAAACCAAGGACTCCATACACCAGAGGTGAACGCTCTATTACTGAGTCACCACGGCTCCCTGGGAAATGAATTATGTAGCATGAAAATTTAATCTTACGCCTTAACTTTTACTTTTTCTCCTGTAAAAGCAATCTAGATCTGTATATTTTTTCTGAAAATATACGTAGAAGTATTTTACAATTACTTATCATCTTTGTAGGTGCAGAATAATATCCGCTCAGTACTACATAAATGTAGTGGCTGGTAGCATTGGCCTTCCACTCCCCCCAAAAAAAGAAGCTTGGACCCATCCCAACAAAATTCTGGGTGCGCCCCTGGTATGAATAATATCAAGAACTGGTAGAAATTCTACATTATTATTAGTGTTGAACGAGAAGAAAATGTTCCAAGGCCAGACATATACCGATCGAAAGATCTCAATTTAAATTAAGAAAATAGCATGGATGGTGAATAAAACCTCATGCTTAGTTTTCGACAAAATCGAGAAAAATATTTTTGTAATCGTAGAAATTGATACTGTTCTACAACCACGCCATATATTAAGGTGAATCTGACACTGAAGTACACTAGCAATAAGATCTTCAATATGACGTTAAGATAATGACTATACACAGCGTGAAAAATGACAAATGTACTAAAGGCACGATTAATTCTTAATTAAAAAAAACTAAAGTGTTGAATTTAAATACTAGTCAATCGATAAATCATACCGATCTGAATAAGAATGCTTGACTGTAAATTCTCATGTGCAGGTTTCGAGAAAATTGAGCAAAATGAAATTTTATGGTGCTCAAAATACATGCCTTACGTTGCCAATAAAATGTGAGATTTTTAATCGGAAGTGGTTAGGAACAGCAACTCCATGGTTCCTCGTATTCGGAATAAAGTGTGCTGTTATATATTTTATCACAGGATATTTCACGTCTGTTTCATGTATAAGCGCAAAACAAAACATTGTAGCAAGCGTTATTCCAAATACGAGAAACCGTGGAGCTGACAGTCTCTAATACTTCGGACTTCCCGCCGAAATATACAGTCTCTAACTGTTGTCAAGGACATCTTTTGCTTACTTTATATCCATCTCGGAATCAGAGCATATCCGATAATTATATTGAGAACTTGTCTGCTAGTTACAATATGTAGGAAATCCCTTGCACACCCATTGCCCTGTGCTGAAATATACATTTTTGGAAATGAAAATGAAATGAAATCTCTAAATTTTACGTCTCACGCTTATACCAGGTAGGCTACGTAAAAGAGACGGTGAGTATGAGAAATGAATGAAATGGTGGAATAAAGAAACTAGGAGGAAACGAGAAAACCCCGTGAAAATCCAAGCACACGGTGTTTATCCACCACAAAACTCACTTGAAGCGTGAAGGGATCGAACCAAGAATCCCATGCACCAGACGTGAACGCTCTACCACTGAGCCACCGCGGTCCCATGTGCATTTTTTGATTGCGTATGGATGACTTGCTTTATGCTGGTATAGACTATAGACTGTCACTCCATGGACAGCAGCCAACAGAAGAACACGAGTGGCCAATCTGGCGATACTGATATCGTCGAATGTGTTGTGGCTTCTTTTATATCAAATCTTAGTGAATCCTCAATGATACTCGTGAGTGATGATGTAGTCCTCTTCGGGTCACATTATAACATTCGTCGTCTGCTGGGTGTTAATTGTTTTTTTTTGTGGTATAACTTTCAACTGTTTCGTTTGATTATCGTTAAATGCTGATAATATTGTAGAATGCCACGGAAGATAATCGTGCCGTTTCGGAGAAAGAACGAGTGGTCAGTTAATTTACACGAGAGAAGAAAGTAACATTTCAAATTCTGTATTCTTGTTTCCACTATACATGTAGTTCTTTCCTTTTCAAAAGCAGAAATTATGAACTACACACATGAAAAATCTTTTGGTAATGTTTAAATTAAAATATATGGTTGAAGACAGGGGCGGATCCAGGACGGACGTCGGGGGGCGGGAGGGCGCGGTGAGTTGTAATACTGGTACTTAGAGCTACTTTTAAGAGCTCCAAACTCTGGGATGGGTTTTATTTAAATATAAAATAAAAAATTTCCTCTTCTGGGGGGGATGATTGCCATGAACACCCCCTGAATCTGCCTCTGGTTGAAGACAGTGTTCTCATCTACCGCTCTTTCATCTTGAATAAGTGTGATATTACATGAGGCACATTCTTTTTGAAAGAGAAAATGTCTGATATCCAGGTTAATATCATGACAAAAAACCAACGTATTTTCATTTATCTAACTTACACTAAAATACAAATGCTGAGCAAAGCAACGTTTATTATAAAATAATAAAGTTTCAGATATCTAACACATCCTTTTTCAGACACTATCGAAAATCTATCTAATTAATGAAAGATGGTAACTAGGATAACAGAAACAACAGACTCTACCACTGGCGCAAAACCCTGGGAGATGAGGGGGAATGTCTCCCCCAATCTTGGAACTGGGGGACTGTCCCCCTCCGCAGTAATCCGATATGAAATGCGTTTTCTGGGGAGAAATGTGATTATTTGTGTCCGACTGCCACAAAGGAAGGTGAGATGAAATTGATGTTTCTTGGCTTGTTTCATTTTATTTTTTAAAAAATAAGAATCGTATTCTTATTATTTCAAATTGAACTTCGTGTCCTGGTCACATCAATCTGAATTAATTCCGCTCCCGATACTTGGACACAAATTGTAATAAGTGACAGAGGAGGATATGTCCCTCTTCTCACGCTGGAAAATTGTCTCAGTTGTAGATACGTGTACAAATCCCGGGGAAATGAGGGGCATATCCCCCAATATTGGAACTGGAGGCTCCCCCAATAACATCTCTGCTCCCCTAATCCTTCACAGCGTTGTTTTTCAACTTCATAAATATTTTGAACATCACTTAAAAATGATCATGGGAATAATCTTACAAATTCGCCTTCCCCCAATGTTGAAGACAGATTTGCGCCGCTGGACTCTATTAAAGCGTGATGGTTAGTAGAAAGTTAGAAGGAAAGTAGGCTAACGCAATTAGATGGGTTATACGGAAACAAACTATTATAGAGGATCTCAATCAATTTGACCTACAAATTGCAAGAAGTAATTCTTCGTATCATAAATTGAAAAACAAAATCATTTGGGAAAAGTGAATAGTGTCATAGGGCCGTCCAAAAGCGTGAAAAAATAGGTATATCGCAGCATGCGTTATTTCGAAAACGAGAAACTGAGGAGCTGGTGTGTATAATATATCCGACACATTCCGTGTTCACTAATGTCAAAATTTACTTTTTGCCTCTTTGGACCCAAAATGTCTGAACATGTCTGCCTTATGCCCTATGCGTAATCCCTTACAAACCCTCTATGGATTTTACGTTGATGAAATATGCATTTTTGAAATGGACTGCTACTCCAAGCTTCCTGATGTTTGAAATAACACATGCTGTAATGTATTTTTCCACACTCTTGTATATCTCTGTTTCATAAGCTATAGGCACTTTTCCCAGCTGGCCCATGTGGACCTTTTCTCTTATTTTGATTTCTGTCATATACTGCACCTGTAAAAGTGTTCACATAATCACCGGTGGAAATTCTTGCTTTAAGAGTAATAACAATAGAACTAACGAAATATCATGATTTTCGTCTATTCCAGCAAAGAAACGGGCCACATTTAATGCTGGGATGTAAACAGTTTAGGAGCATAGAAGGTGGGAGTAGATAGCTCAGATTGGTAGGTGGAAAATAGGAAGTCAGGAGCATAGCAGTGCGAAGTAGGTAGTCCGAAGCAGAGTAGATAGCTCAGAGCATAGTAGGTGAAAAGTAGTAAGTCCGGAGGATAGACCCTAGTAGGTGCAACGTAAGTAGTGAAAACATCGTAGATGAGAAGTAGGTACTTCAAGAGCATAATAGTTGGAAAATATGTAATCCGGAGTATAATAGGCGAGAAAGAGGCAGTCAGATCATAGTAGGTGGGAAGTAGGTAGTTCCGAACATAGCAGGTAGGAAGTAGGTAGTTCAGGAGCACCGGAGTAGGTAGTATGCAAACTTGTCCGAAAGATGAAATTCATAAATTACCAGTAGTAAATTATTCATAATACTATAGTTTGCAAGAAGAGTACAAAAACATGGCAGTTAGATTTACTTTTATTCTCTTTCAAAATTGTATATTATTTTCCAGACGTTTCACTTTCAAGAAATGATACGAGGGAAGATAGGTCTAGGAATTAATTCGTGCGGGTGGACAAGAGATGGCGCAACGAACGGAGCGTCCCACAGTTCCGTGTATCCACACATGTGTTGCAAACCCCTGTCATCGCGTATCGTTCGTAGTATAGGGCAGTGGATTAAAGCGTCAACAACACCAGTTTGTAGTTAAGTGAACATGGCGCAATTTGTGCCTGATAAAGTGTTTTTGCGGGGTGTCCTGCTGCATTACTTTAACATGCAGAAAAGTGCGACTGAAAGTCATCGTATTTTGGTGGAAGTGTATGGTGACCATGCTCTACCTGAGCGAACGTGTCAGAAGTGGTTTGCACGGTTTAGAAGTGGTGATTTCGGCTTGGCAGACCAAGAGCGAGCTGGACAGCCAAAAAAATTTCAAGACGAAGAATTGACAGCATTGCTCGAGCAGGATTCGTGTCAAACGCAGGAACAACTTGCAGCAGCATTAGGCGTTGATCAAACAACAGTCTCCAAACGCTTGAAAGCCATGGGAATGATTCAAAAGATGTCACATTGGGTTCCACATGAATTGAAAGACAGAGACGTTGAAAGACGAAAAACCATTTGCGAATTGCTGCTTCAACGACAGAGCAGAAAGGGGTTTCTGCATCGAATTATTACGGGGGACGAGAAGTGGATCCATTACGAGAACCCTAAACGAAAAAAGGCCTGGGTGAAACCAGGTGAACCAGGTCCATCACAACCAAAACGAGATATTCACTGTGCAAAGATTATGCTGTGCATATGGTGGGATATGAAAGGTGTGGTGTACTATGAGCTGCTGCAACCGGGTGAAACTATGAATGGAGAACGTTATCGACGACAATTAATGCGTTTGAAGCAAGCTCTGGCCAGAACACGACCAGAATGGGAGAACAGACATGATAAACTTATTGTTCAACATGATAACGCTCGCCCACATGTCGCAAAACCGGTCAAAACCTATTTAGAAAATGTCGGATGGGAAGTTTTACCCCACCCGCCGTATTCACCAGACGTTGCTCCTTCGGACTACTACTTGTTCGATTGCATGAACAACGATTTGATTGGACAGCGGTTTACTTCTTCAGAAGATATCGAAACATGGGTCTCTGACTGGATCGCTTCCAAGGATGAGGACTTCTTTCGCCACGGAATCCGTACATTGCCTGACAGATGGGCGAAAGTGGTGGCTAGCGATGGACAATATTTTTCTTAAGGAATTTATGTATTTTGTGTTTGTACTACAGCTTCAATGTGTGCGTACCAACCGCACGAATTAATTCCTAGACCAAATAATCCGGAGTATAATAGGCGAGAAAGAGGCAGTCAGATCATAGTAGGTGGGAAGTAGGTAGTTCCGAGCATAGCAGGTAGGAAGTAGGTAGTTCAGGAGCACCGGAGTAGGTAGTATGCAAACTTGTCCGAAAGATGAAATTCATAAATTACCAGTAGTAAATTATTCATAATACTATAGTTTGCAAGAAGAGTACAAAAACATGGCAGTTAGATTTACTTTTATTCTCTTTCAAAATTGTATATTATTTTCCAGACGTTTCACTTTCAAGAAATGATACGAGGGAAGATAGGATGATGATAGCAAGAAACGTGGAATGGAAAATTTTAACTGATTTACGTTTTCAATGACTTCGACATGACAAGAAAGAGGTTTTTGATTTTCTATTTATCTGTTTGTCCACCAATACATTCTGATGTATGTACAATAGTCTAGATGCTATGCTATTGAACCTATTCGGACCAAATTTTAAACTTAAGGTTTTTATGTAATTCTCCACATTTTCTTTATTCTTCACATCCCAATAATGATAGTTTACTCGAAGGCGAAAATAAAAATTTCTCAAACACGACTCGAACAATTTTATTTGTATTTGATAAAACAATATTCCATTAGGAACCCTACAACAAGATGTAAATTGTTTTCCTACAAAGAGTACTGAAAGTATAGTTTATTCTAGGCATAAGTAATTATCGGGTGATTTTCTCTAAAATGACTCAGGCGATTTTGTTAAAATTTCATAAGTACTAAATACAAGAAAATATTAATTACTATGCATATGGCATAAGTAATTCACCTGAAAAAGGGCACAATATATTCTTTATTCTTGGTGTGAGTTCTCTTCGGATGAAGATTTTTCGAAAACCCATTATAATTTTGATATATATATATATATATATATATACTTTATTGAACAAATCGCAAGGATAAGGAATACCTTTATATCAGCAAAATGTTACCTCATAGTCAAAGAGAGTACCGTCATCATAGAACGTTATTCTCTCGATATAATTCACAAGACACTTTTAAAAAAATACGACGCGTATTACTTGTAGAATAACATATTCCTTTTTTCGTTTAATAATAATACTACTATTATCAAAATATTTGTTACGTTTTGATACTTTAACATTAAAGTTCAATTTTGAGATTTATTTCTCAGGAGTTGGTAATACTGAGGAACGAAAATTTCGGATATATTCACAGGAGGAAAGAAAATGCATGTCAGCAGAAGGACATAAATAAAACAAAAAAAGGGCAAACAAAACAACAACAACCAAAAGAAGGACAAGGAAGTGAGAGGGACATATTCACTCACATACATAGACACACACACATATATATACCGACACACTTACATACACACATATAGCTATACTGAGAGAGACAGAGGGAGGGAGAGGAGGACTGAGAGAAACTTGTCTGTAACCCTGACGTGTGAAGTTGATGGATGCGGTAGTGGCGTGATACGCAAGTGACAGCTTTCAGTCCTCAGTTTTCCCTACGAACGGCCATTGCATCACTGGATCCAATGGGAGCACCCAACTCACACCATACATGCACATGACACACACACACACACACACACTCACATGCACACTCCTGATATATTATAGCAGCAGTGGAGAGACTAGTTTTCGCCGAAGCTTTTGCATCTAAATTCACTCCATGCATACATACGAACATAGTGGCTCATATGTCACTTTCGATCTCGTACGCATATTACCATTAACTTTTAGAAATCAAAAAGGAGGGTCGTTCGGAATTTTAAATAAAAATACATATACTCACATGTGTCCTATATGTAAATGTAGAAAGAAGTCGTCTGTTAGGGTTATGCATATGTATGTATATCTTTTATTTCAACATCAAGAAGTAATATGGAAATCTTTTTCCCCCCATTCCATGTAATGTATTTTTCTGTAGTCACTTTTAGCAATTCTATTGCACTTCACAATATAAGTGTACATTAGCAGAAATTGGTTTGATTTGAGTTTGAGTTTAACGTTCCTTTCAGCAGCGAGGCTATATGAGACGTGGACCTACAGCTTAACGTGAAATCCAAACCACATCAGCTCCCACCAGGACTCGAAGCCGGGTCTCCCAAGCCAAAGATGAGAATGTTACCCACTTAGCCACGAGTTAGCACTATTAGTAGAATTAATACGAATCGCTGACTGGTATGCTTATACGACACCTTTGTAATTATTGATCACTGTTTTAATGTGAATCGTTTAATTGAGGAACACGGAGGCTCAGTGGCAGGGCGTTCACGTTTCGTGGAAAGGGTCCCTGGTTTGATATGAGTCCACGTTAATTTGTAGTGGACGACATCGTTTCTGTGGGTTTTCTCGAGATTTTCCGTTTCCCCGCATATTACCATTATATTAATTAGTTCATAATCATTCCCTTTCATTAGTAGTCAGTCTTTTAGCCTAAAGGGTCGGACGGGACGATACATTAAATATTTAATTTCATTTAAAAAAAATCACGAAAAGGTAATTTTATTTTACAAACCAATAATTGAGGAATCGGATTGTCAAAGGTCAAAGCATAGCTACTATGCCCTTACCGGATGACTGGAAATGTATAATGGAGTCAAACGTATAGAAGGCATACAGTTCTAAAGGAGATGGAGATTGGAAAAATAATAGGGAGAAAGAGTTTCTCCGTTCAGATCGAGCCTTCGATTTAACAATTTTAACAATTAACAATTACAATCTTCGAATTGTAAGTGCTCTATTACACTATAAAAAACAGCAAAAATGTACCAAGGATAAATATGGCTCTAGTACACGCCTGAGGACTTTGTGATGACATCGTACATAAATATTAGAAAAGAAATGAAAAATCAAACCTTTAGTATTACGGGTCTTCAGTACACTCCCTACAACTTTTGGAATCTTAACGTAGACAACAAAATTGAATGAGTATAATTTATAAAACTCCAATATTGAAACTAGAAATAATCAGATTACTAATTTTGGTTTACATATTAGAATAATTTAGAAGATTACACCTATTCTTCAGTTACTGGATCCATATTAAAGACCATATTTCTCGTGATCTCTTACCGTGTTTGATCTACGGATACATAATGTTAAAATTGTATTGACTAATCTGCCCTTTCTTGTTTCGACAGAGTGAAAAGAACAGATATAAGACATATTCTTGGGCGCTGAATCCATATCAAAGATCATATTTCTCATGATCTCTTACCATGTTTTGTCTATGAATACCCAATGTTAACATTGTAATTGATAGATCTGTCCATTTCTATTTCAACAGAGTGATAAGGGCAGAGATAACATCTATTCTTGGGCCACTGACACCAAATCAAAAACCAAATTTCTCGTGATGTCTTACTAAATTTTGTCTGTGGACACCTAATATTAAAATTACATTAATAGATTTGTCTCTTCCTGCTTCAACAAAGCGATAAGAGGAGAGTTAAGATCTATTCTTGGGCCACTAAAATTATATCAAAGATCATATATATATCGTAATATCTTATTGGGTTTTGTCTATGGATGCCTAATATTAAAATTGTAATTGTGAGATCTGCCCCTTCGTATTTCAACAGACTGATAAGGAAAGAGAAAAGATCTATTCTTGGGCCCCTGAGTCCATGTCAAGGACTATATTTCTCGTGATCTCTTAATGTATTTGGTCTATGGATATCTAATATTAACATTGTAATTGACAGATCTTCCCCTTGGGCCGCTGAATCCATATCAAAGATCATATTTCTCGTGATCTTTCTACCGTGTTTTGCCTATGGATACGTAATATTAAAATAATTGTAGTTGACAGATCTGTCCTTTCCTGCTTCAACAAAGCGATAAGGTCAGAGATACGAGCTCACTGAAACCGTATATGATCTTATGCCACTGTATCCATATCTAAGATCATATTTGTCGTGATCTCTTACCGTGTTTTAACTATGGGTAGCTAACACTAAAATTGGGATTGACAGATCTGTTGCTTCTTACTTCAATATAGGGCTTAGTGATAAGAACAGAGATAAGACCTATTCTTCTGGTGTTGAATCCATATAAAACAAAACGCTTCTGTCTATCTCTTACTGTTTTCACTTTGTGGGAAAATAATACTCAAACCGAAAGTTAACAAAGAAAGTTACCCCTTTCTGTTTTATTAGAGGGTCAAGGTAAAAATAACGACTTTTTTTTTTGGGGGGGGGGGGCACAACTTATACTTCAAAAATAATAAAAAATAAAAAGGTTTCTGCTATCTCTGTATAGGACAACTATTTTTGCTCTGAGACCAGTCGACAAACTGACGAATAAATGGGCAGTCAGTCAGAGCCATTTTGTAAATTTTCCCATGCTTATGCATAGTGTAGCTTGCGAGTCTATTGTATTGTAGACCTAATATTGTAAAATGTTATTAAATGAATTAATAATAGTAATGGAATAATAATACATAATTAAACCAATTGTAAAATTTATTAAATGAATTTCATGGCTTCTCCTGAAAACTCATCACTAGTGTCTGAATTTTCGTTAGTAATTTACATGAATAACTACGAAGAAATCCATAATATTTTCAAAACACTTTTTAAATGAAATGATAATTGTTTCCACACTGTCGGTCTCCTCTTATGAACAATAAATATGGTTTATGCTATCAGAATTGTAACGCAAATTTCTTCACTATATGTGAGATAATGAAAATATTCATTAGTTTATTTTTTTTTAAAAATTGTCAATATTAAATGGCTTCATATCAATATTGTAATATTCATTTCTGTTATTGACTTATTTACAAACAAAACTTTTAAAAAAAATGGTTGGAAGCATTGGTAATACACCCTTAACATTTTTGGAATCAGAGATACTCGAACTCGTGATCCCGGTCCTCGGGCTTTCAATTGAATGAAATTAAGGCAAGTTCATGTCAGCACGAGTTCTCTAACTGGAGAGTGAGCCAAACCCAGAGCCCGACAGTCCGATTCAACGTGAATTCGAATGAAGGTAATGAACGCCGGGGCAAGTGAGTGCGACTTTCATTGAAAATAGTGTGCCCATGTCCTTACTGAACATAAGTACTCGTACAATGAGGTTTATCAACTCATGACCCTCATTGGGATAATTGAGCACGAATCCCATTCATGAAAGCAAGCTCGAGCTCAAGCGTGTGTAAGTCTGAGCTAGCGTGAGTCTAATTGAGATTAATAAGCGCTGATTTCATTGAGTATAATAAGCCCGAGCTAAAACGAGTGTAAATCTGAGCTAGCACGAGCCTAATTGAGATTAGTAAGCGCTAATGCCATTGAAAATAGCAAGCCCGAGCTCGAACGTATTTAAGTCTGAGCAGCGTGAGCCTCATTTAGATTAGTAATCGCAAATTCCATTGAAAATAGCAAGCCTGAGCTCAAGGACGTGCAAGTCTGAGCTAGCGCGAGCCTCACTAAGATTAGTAAGTGCGAGTTCCATTGAGAATAACAAACCTGAGCTCGAACGTATGTACTGAGCTAGCGTAAGCCTCATTGAAATTAGTAAGCGTGAGTTCCATTGAGAATAGCAAGCCTGAACTCGAATATGTGTAAGACTGAGCTAGCATGAGGCTCATTGAGATTAGTAAGCGTGAGTTCATTGGCTTCATGCGAACCCGAGTGAGTCTCAATTGAAAAATGATCATAGCTGCTCCGAACTGATTTATCTTTCTCGTAGTTCCATGTTTTATCATTCTAGCTTTTGGTACGGAAACCCGTGTTCGATCTGCAGCGTATACAAATTCTTGTACAGGAGGAAGAATGCTTTTATTTCAGGGGAATGGCAAAATAGTAAAAAATTCCTGTTGAGTTAAAATTATTCACCTTTTCACATTTATTGATTCTTCGTCTTCCAAGTGTCCGTATAGCGTAAAAATCACGAAAGAATCATTTGAATATTTAAGAATTCACCTTGACACTTGAATTCTAAAGTAATAGCAAAAAGTTGGAATTCTCATTTAATATTTTTTTGAGTAATGTCAACGTATTCTTTATAGATTTAGTTATTTCAATTATAATTGAAATAGGTAAAGTACAATCAGAACACAAACACTGAACTTCGGAAGATATGTTTGTGAAATTCTAGACCGTGGAAACAGAAGAAGAATTATCAATACAGAGCAATTCAAAATGATGGACCCGATTTCAGAAATTTATTCTGTGAAATCTATTTTATTGTCAAACATGTACTGTGTGTATTGTAAAACATGTATTGTGAAACAAGTCGGGGTAACGAAGTGGCCAATGAGGGAGAGGTCGACCCTCCACTTAACGCCGCTTTATTAACCTGCGTTACTCCCGCACAATCTCACGGTAAGGGCGTAGATTTTTTTGTTATTACATCGCTATAAGTTGGCAACACTTGCAGCCCGTTCGTATAGTTTCCCTTTATACTCCTCCCAGCCCACAGCAGCGAAGACAAACCTTCCTCGTAAACTGCAAATAAGGGATCGAAGAACTGCAAGAGTTCCAGATCATCAGCAACCTGCAACTGTCGAAGCTAATACTGGAAGATGTTCGTTTTGTTAAACAAATGTCGAACAGATAAAACATTTATAAATGTCAGTTGCAAGAGAGAATTTGTGGAGAGCATACTGGTCTAAAAGCAATGCTTTTTTGATAAGTTATTTCCAGTTAGACATTCCGGTTGTTTGTATTTAGCTACAACTTTTTAGTAGATATTTTTAAGTACCCCTCCTATTATAATCATATAATTACGTAAAACATGTAAGTACCACTAGCATACTTACTATTTTATGTCATATTAAAGTTTGCCATAAATTTCAAAGTCTGTTTTTCACTATAACCCGATTTTTGCAATAAAAAGAAAATACGGTTTCTAAGTCCGTGCGCGGGCATTAGTGCAATTTTCTAGCGCGGGTAACGCAGAGTTAACTGCTCGTTGCTGACTATTAACGATAGAAAGTTAAAAAAAATGCGTGGAAACTAACCTTTGAAAGTTAACCTTACGCAGCGTATGTCTCATAATAACATATGTTTATTACATTTCACAGGTTAAGTTTCTGAAATTGGGTCCATCATTTTGATTTCCCTCTTTTACAGTTTTAGTGAAATTTGTAAACATATAAATAATGTAATTAGTTAATTATGAGTAGTGAAAGAAGAAAATAAAAGATACAAAGAAAGAAATTGTGATGAACTCCAATACAATAAACATCCTTCAAAATTTCTTTCACAGAAATAACCGAATCTTCTAAAACATACAGGAATGAATGGTTAAAATTTGGAAGATTGTGAATATGCTATAAGAAGGTTTGGACAAGAGTGCCGTAAAATTGTCCTTCTGAGGTAAGAACAAATCAAGTGAGAAACTGGACAAACTTAAGATCTTGGCAACTGAAATGGGATACATTAAAATACCTAAAAGCAACTCGAAGACTGAAGGTAAAATGAATCATATGATGGCAGCCTGATCGTATTCGAGACTACTACAAAGGTTGGAATTTTAGTAATGGCAACAACGGTATATCTTGAGAAACAGAGTACTTACAAGGTTCAAAGTTTCACAGGTCCTCGATGTAATCACCAGCATTGTGAATTACGCGTTCCCAGCGATGTGGAAGCTGCTGGATGCTGTTGACAGTGCCTTATCTCTGGATAGTGCGAATGGGGTGATCGGTCACCCGAAGGAGATCACCAACTGTACGGAACCGTGCCCACGAAGTGGTTCCTTCATCTTCGGGAAGAGGTCGTAGTCGCAGGGACTTAAATCTGAAGAATAGAAGGGGGATATAGCACTTCCCAGCCCCAACGTTGCAACAAATCAGTGACCGCACCTGCTGAATGTGCCCTTGCATTGCCATGCAGAATGATAGGTGGGTTCGTCAATAAGTGACGTCCTTTTCGTCTTACAGCTGCTCGCTGATTGTTTTACAAAAAATTGCAGTAGTACTCTTCACTAACGGTGTGTCCTTGGGGGACGGAATGGTTTATGATTACACCATTCCAGTCGTATGTAATGATGAGCATAGCTTTCACATTGGTTGGGGTATTCCGAACTGTTGTTTTTCTCGGTGACCCAGAATAACGCCACTCGTTTGATTGCTATTTCAGCTGTGGTTCATACGCTCTGGCCCAGGTCTTATTAATAGCAATGATCCGCCGTAAGGAGACCAGGGTGTTGTCATGTGACGAGAAATGGGTCTTGTACGAAGCTCCACGGCACCGTCATAATTGGTTAGCATACCATGAACCGGTTTCAAAACATCCGAAATCGGAACTGCACCAGAAGGAGGTCCTCCTGTGTCTTTGGTGGATTGCTCGCGGCATCGTGCATTGCTAACTGCTATCACTGGTCAGAGCATCAACGCAACTGTGTACTGTCAGCAGTTGAGCCGTGTTCAAGAAAAGCTCAACACTCGGGAGCCAACACTTCTGAATCTCAAAGGGGACCTCCTGTTAGAGGAAAACTCTAAGTCCTATGTGGCTGGGATGACCCGGAACACCATTCTACGGGTCTGATAAGAAACACTATTGCATCCACCACACTCCCCGGACATTGCACCACTCGATTATCAACTTTTCCATTCCTTGGATAATCACCTTAGAGGGCGCCAGTTCAAATTCCTAGTAGAGGTGCAAAATGCACTTGATGCTTTTTTTCGCTTCACTGCCCACCAAGTTCTAACGTGAAGGAATCCATGTCCTTCCAGAACGTTGGCAGAAGGTCGTCGATGCTGATGGGGACTATTTTTGATCTTACAGGTACGTCTTAGGTGACATATTCATGTTCGAAGTTGGTGGGTGAAAAAGCTTACTTACGATGGTGGACGGAACTTACTTGGTTACCTTTGTAATAAATGGAATGTGTGAGATAGTTTTTACTTTCCAGTAAATGAATAATGACAAGCGTTTCTCCTGCACCTAGATCTATTGATGTAAAAGACACTGAAAATAGCAGATTTCTATTAACACTAAATCGTTTCATAAAGAAGTGTGTGGTAAATGTTCTTTATAATGGAAATAGCAATCATTCGTCATTGCATAAAACTACCAATCTCAGAGTACTAGCAATATCTCGTTCAAAGAGAAGTCAACATAATCATTTGCTATTAACAATTTAATGGCAAATACATTAGATTGAGGGGAACAAATAAGCATTATTTACATAGATTTTGTGAAAACATACAGTAGAGTAAATAATAAAGTATTAATAGACAAACTTCGTCTGTTTAATTTGTCTGGGCAGTTAATCAGTTTGTTTGAGTCGAATTAAATAGATATGTGGAAGTTAGTTTGTTATATGAGAAAGATACGTATCAGCTGAATACTTTAAATTATCTAGTGTTCCACAAGGATCAAAGCTGCAACCTCTACTATTGATAATGTTTATAAACCACCACCCTGAATAAATAAAACTTCAAAACCAACTTATTAACAAACTAGATTTAAAAAAACTGCTTTCACAGGCTTTTAAATAAAAGTATAGAATTGAAAAATGCATATAAAATTATATGTTGTAATGTAATACAAAAGCACGAATAAACATAAGTCACCAACGTGAACATATATAGAACCTACAAGATACTCGAAGAAAGCAGGAGTAATATTCATATTTATGGTGACTGTCTTACGAATTTTCAAAGTGACACTGTAAAATATATATATATATATATATATATATATATATATATATATATATATATATATATATATATATATTACATCATAAAAGATGTTCCCACTGCCATTGAGAGCAGCCCAATTATGTTATATTGTTATAAATAAATAAATTACTTCCAATTTATAATTTCAGAGGTAGCTTCTGCCCGCAAGTGCCAATTGGAGGCCAAACTAAGCTAGAAAAGCCTACACATACGTAAGTGAAATTTGTAAATGCATTTATCCAAAAAAAAAAAAGAAAAAAAAAGAAACGAGGTGTTTACACTGTACAAAATAGAATACATTAAGAAAAACATGCAGTGAAGTACATCGTATGAAAAGTTATGTGCATGTGAATGATTGTTTTACAGTAATTAACGCAGGACATTGAGTTGATCGCGTGTTTTTTATATGTAATCAAAAAGAAGAGCTTAGAACAGCAGAAGTGAGCGCTCTACAATTGAGTCACTGTAGATGTTATATATCACATAACAGCGGAAATGAACGAATAATGTTAAACAAATGTTTACCAATATTTTCTAGACGCATATTTTTCAGGTGCTCTACCTAGTGCTTTATCTAATTTAAGGTTCAAATTATTTTACACTATCTTGTTAATCGACCAAATTCACAAGCCTCAATTCGTGAAGCAGCACACTGAACGTAAGTTTGCAGAAGAGTATGTCCAAGAAAACGGGAGCCGATGAGTCACAATACTTTTTGGAACATGTGTTTCTTGAGCGCACAGTCTTAATTCCAAATGATTAGGTCAAACTCTTCCGGATTGCTTATGCACTGAAGGGATGGATTTACTAACAACGCTCTAAAGACAGGTGGGAGGCAGTATACAACGTATCACACGGATCAATCATCCCAACAGAGCTATGTTAAAATGTATCTTTAGTCCACTATAAGAAATTTTGCTGGGGGAGAAAGTGCAATTTGACTTATGTTTTATTTCTACTGTATATTAACAGTCCGAATATCCTTTAAAATAATGCAATTATTTGAGTGATTTTTTTTTTTGAAATCTTATATTGTTTTGTTTCTTTATGTTACGTCCCATTTTATTAGGAAGAGCTTATATCAGACAGATAACTACTGTTTGTTAATTTGTTTGCTTGGATTTGTTCCTTTCTATCACTGATACTATGAAACATTTGGACTAGTTGAACCTGGACCCAATCGAACCAAGTGTAAGTTCACTTCTAGAGAAAATCTAAAATATCTTACTTTACTATATTCTTGTACCCTTTAAAACTCGAAAAATACTATAGAGTAAAATATATATTCCAGTGGCAATAAAAATAGTTTTGCTTTTAAAACTAAAAGAACCATTACAGATAGCGCAATAACTGTAATAACTAAAAATTTTATTCCAATATAGATTTGCAATTCAAAAAATAAAAGATAACACAAGCCAACAAATTTTAATTTTTATCTGCAACATGGAACAAAAGTACTTTTCTGTAATAATTTGGGGGTGCTGATTCCCAATATAAAAGTAAAAATTTTCGCGTAAGTCATATTTTTTTTGAAAATATTAAAATTATGATAATTTAGACCAAAATTAAGTCTGGTACCTCCGTTTCATGGATTTAATATCCCGGTGAAACCTTTCACCCTGTTCATCACTTACACATCGATGGGAATAAATCGAGGTGCGAATGTAACAGATGTAGCTTGAGTGACATCCTCCATCCTAGTTTTCTGTACGCTTCTATTAGTTCCTGTACCAGCTATTTGTAGTATTTGTGTCTGTTGCTTCCTAAAAAGACCTTTCACTCCCGCTTTAAGAGCTAACTATGCCGCTCCCTCATTAGGTGACACTTTGGCAACGAATTTTTCGTCCTCTAGAATATTCCCGATGTCAGGCCCAACGGAGACACCCTCTTTCAGTTTGGCTTCACTAATGTTTTGAAACTTTTCCCTAAGGTACCTGAAACCTGTCCCCTCCTAGTCCCAGCTTGATATGGAGTGATGATGGAGTATGATAGCACTAGGGTTACGTAAGGGTTCACATTTTACGTTAGATGTTCCTGGCTGGTAACTTTCTCTGGTAGGCCACATTTGGGTTTCATAGTGTTTGTTCATTGCTCTACTATCCCATAAGCAGAGAAAGCAACAGTGCTTGGTGTAGCCACTCTACAGTTCCATCACAATGGCTACCACCTTCAAGTCTGCGCAAATCTGGCACCGATGGTTTTCGTATCCGATCTTCTCTCGAATAATCTCAAATGAACACTGTGTGCCACAGGAATTGACCTTTCTGTATTTCCGTTAGTGAGCAAAACGGCCTTAAAACTGGTCTTAGAGACGTCAATGAACAACCACCATTCTGTGAGGTTGTATGTGTGATCTATTTCTTCCATGAGACTAGTCACATCATGGCAGTAACACATCTTTTTATCTTGTGTGAAATACATGGATAAATTCACACTTCTTTTCTGAAAGTTGTTACTTTTGTGTGCGGCGAAAGTAGATTTCACTCTTTTAGTCGGGATGCCAGTAATTCTGCCTTTTCCTTGGAGAGGCTTAGTTGTCGCACCAGTTCATTTAGTTCCTGTTGCTGAATTAGATGAGGTTCTTTCAGTGTCACACCACTAAAACTAACATCACTGGTGGTGCGGGCACAGGACGCATCGCAGAAGGTACATTCTGATATGTAATATTACGTTTTTCTTCTTCTTAGTCATGCCTGAAATCTTTGTCCTGAAAAAATAGCAGTAATCGCAATGACTAATGTTGATTCATCACGCCATTGGTACTCCAAAACTCAAATGTTTATTTGTCCCTTTTAGCCAATCACACAAGTAGCTGTAACACGCGGTGCAAGAAACATGGGACATGGAATCCTTATCCTGGTCAGCAAGACGACAATGATAGTAGGCTATCTTCAATGTTTCTGTAATAGCACGTCTTTGTGTCTTCGTAATGTATTAACCACAGACGTAACAAAAGTTATCTGGAGAATGTACACAACCACGCCGCTTAACTACGTTCATTTTCAAACTGTTCAATGCTTCACAAAAGGAAGCAAAGAGTTCCAACAACAGTATCTTACAGTATACTCCCGACAACTAGTTTATAATCCTCACGATTTCATGTGCAGTGTTGTCAGGCGACAGTACTAAAATTTCTACCAAATTTGTACTTTTTAATAAAAGAAAACGGTATAACATAAAATTGTAACGCTCCACGCACTTTTCGACTTCAGATTCGTAATCAGCGGCTCGAAATCCTTAAGGAATGGCTACTCTATCGTATGTTGCAAAACGTGTATCGACTAGTGTAATCCAATTCAAATGAAAAATAATCATTTATGAACAACTCAACCGTCATTTTGAAATGACGACGATATTGGCCTGCAGAATTTTTTTCACTTGGCAACATTTAAATTTCGCGTAGCTAATATATACCAAAACAGAACAAATATGTCTCATAATGGTGCCATTAGAATCGCACGGTTGTGAGATTTTATACCACTTGCTTCTGAACTATATTCCTAACCATTCAGTAAGCCAATATTTTGTCTGTCTCAGTTCATCATTAAAAATATGGTAATGGCAATTATTCCATCCCTTAATTAAACCTCAAGGTCTGATGGTACCCCAATTCCGTTTAGTGGCAGTGATTCTGTAAGGCATTCAATAATGCAGGATAGGCTTTTATAAACCAAGACATTTATATCCCTAAAGAATCGTGTTCCCCCCTTTTGCTTTTTAACTTTCCACTGGTATTGCTCTGCTCTTAGGTTCAATTCCCGTTCTGCGCATATAATGTTTAGTGCATGACCAGCCATTTGCACAACGATTTATTTGAATTAAATTTCGGTCTACGAATCCAGGAACTTCGGTCCAGGTGAAGTAGGAACCGGTGTACTAACACCACATATGGCAGAACTAGAAGCTTCTTAGGCAGCCATAGCCATTCATAAGTTGTAATGTCAATATGCAAACCAAATATTGACTTGTTACAGCTTTTTCGCGATACGAGACACATTATCTAAATTTTATCATACTGGTCGTTAATATGAGGAATAATAATACCCATAAATCAATAAATTAGTGGTTTGCTATTATGTAGACAAAATCTTTTAGATTTGAAATAAAGTGGTCGTTTTAAAGGAATAAAATATTGTTTCCTGACAAAACTTACTGTGGTGGTCGATGGTCGGCAGAACATGTAATGTATTAATTAAAAGTGTTTCCTGTAATTACATATTTCTTCTCCTAAATACCAAGTACTGAAATAAAAAGAATGCAACTAAGATCTGAGTTATAAATTACATAAAAATACATGAAATCTACACGAAAATTCAAACCTGTTCGAAGTAAGTTTTGAATCAAAATCCACAAAAATTTCGTCAGTTGTCATTGCAATCTGGGTGTACTTGTGCAAGGTATTGAGGTAGGACGATATTGAGAGTTCAATTCAGAACATACATTTTAAACATGGCTGAATTCCAATGAGAGCTTGTGCTAAAACATTATCTGTGCAAATGCAAACAAATTTGAAAAGAAATACAGAGTAAAACGGTTCTGTAAGAAAAGTGTTTAATTACTTACCTTTGGCTACTGGTGAAATGGACAAAAAATTGACTAGAGAAGCCCCTGTTCCGTGTCCCATGAGGGTAACACGTTCTGGATCTCCACCGAAGGCTGGAATATTTTCTCGCAGCCAATGAAGCCCTGCCACTAAATCCATCAGCCCGTAGTTGCCTTGAGAACTGCCTTTCGAACCAGTTTTAAGGAAACCTGAAAAACAAAAATTTAAAACATTGTATTTTACTACAAGAACAATCTTCATTTAATTGATTTTTCAATATTATCAATTGAATGATAAGTCAAAAATTAAATTTCCTTACATTAGATAGAAAATAGTTTTACTTTTTTTTATCCAGTAATAGCTTCTTTCAGTTTATAAATTATAATTATTTTGTGTTTCTATGAGAGCCAGTAGCGTACGCTGGATTCGATCAAGGGAAGGTTAAAGCACTCAACATACTTTACATAGGCAGTTTGGAACTCCAACATAGGTAGTTTAGAACATACTTTAATTTGATTTTTACTTATTGAACTACTTGCATTATAAATCGGTAACGTTTCAATATTTCCTATAAAACGGAAATTTTGGTATACCGTGCATATAAAATTAGTATTACCTAAACCAAATTTGATTCATAAATGTTAAAATTTGTATGTTGCAGAAATAGATATTTAAGATTCACATAAATTTCGAGAAGAAATTACCAAAATGAAACTGCTAAAATCCGCACTTCTTTCGAAGAACAAAGAGTGGGGGGGGGCGGTGGCTCAGTGGTAGAGCATTCACCTCCGGTGCTTGGGATCCCTGGTTTGATCCCAGCTAGTTCCGTGTGGACTTTGTGGTAGACAAACATCGTGCTCGTGGGGTTTCTCGGTATTCTCCCGTTTCCTCCCACTTTCTTCATTCCATCATTTCACTCATCTCTCATAATCACCCTCTAGTTTAGCCTAACCGGCATAACCATGGGACATATTTAATAAAACTCAAGGATTTCATTTCATTTCGAAGAACAAAGAATAATACTTTCTCCTCATACGTTAATAGACTGAAAAATTATAGCGGTAGTGTTATTCAACTGCCATTCCATGAAGTAAATGGAATAAATGCCATTTTCTTAGTGATTTTTGATTTAGTACACTTCATGAAATTGCTTATAGTATGATATGGCATCACATATACGTGTACATACATAAATATTTTTCTTTATTTTAATGGAAATCAGATTGGATACAAAATCTGTCCTACCCAAAAATCTTGTGGGGGCCGCGAGGGCTCAGTGGTAGAGTGTTCACCTCTGATGCGTAGGGTCATTGGCTCGATCCCAGCTCCCGCCAGTGAACTTTGTGGTGGACAAACACCGTGTGCATGGGTTTTCTCGGGATTCTTCCGTTTCTTCCCACTTTCTTCATTGCACCATTTTCTTCATTTCTCAAAACCACCGTCTCCTTTTCCCTAGCCGTCATAACCATGGGACGTAAAACTTTGCATTTTCCAAAATTTTGGAAGACGAAATCTGACTTCATAATAATAATGATTTCTTTAACGTTGAATAATCAATATATTGTTATAAAGCAGGTGTATATAAATATTTTATATATATATATATATATATATATATATATATATATATATATATATATATATATATATATATATATATATATATATATATATATATATATATATATATATATATATATATATATATATATATATATATATAATTATTATTATTATTATTATTATTATTATTATTATTATTATTAGCTTATTAGGAATGTAATGTTAGAGCTTTTGGTAGGTTCTCGAACAATTTCAAAATTACACACTATAGCGTGTATACCTACCTCCATATACATTTGTTTTTCTATAAATTCAAGATGAGTATACGCTGGACTATTAAAATAGTAAGTAGGTATCCGTCATATGTAAGTCATTAGACCCTGAGCATTATGACAAATAAAAAATTCATGAGAAGGATATTAAAAGTGATTTTTATTAATTTTACAAGTAAGTAATTATAAAAAAGAAATATAGGCATAGAGTAATGGAGCCAGTTTCTCTATACATTTTAGGGAACGTTCAGGTTTGTCAGATATAATGTAATAACACATCCATGAGGAATTTAATATAAATGTAAGCTCAAGAAAACTTCAAGCGTCTATCAAGCCGCTCCCTCCCAGGGTCGCTACCCATGGCATAGAGCTTGAATTCATTAAATCACAATTTTATACAATTTTGCAATAAAGATGGGTTCAATAGTTGAGACGCAGAATCAATATCAAAATACAATTTCTCGTTATTAAAAGGAACAAGTGATGTCTATCGACAAGCGGACGAACGGATGAGGAAGCAGACAGAATTATCATATAAAACTTCGTTTTATAATTATGCATAATGACGTTTGGAAGTTTAATAATGATTGTTGATTTAGCATTCTGAATGCCAACATTTCATTGTAAACTTAACATTTAAAAAAAATTACAGCACGGGCGTCGTTAGCGCGGGGTCTGGGGGACGCGCCCTCCTGCTTTTAGTCAAATGTATTTAAACAAAACTAGGATAACTTTGTATACTATATAACTTTTGCCGGAAAGAGAATTTTGATTTTGATTGATCGGACCTCCCCAGATTTAAAAAGCTAACGACTCTAGTGCTTACAGTGTATATAACTACAGTTTAAAACATCATTAAAAGATTTTAATTATATTTAATTTTCTGATGAGTTAGAAACTATCTTAGAAAGACAAAACTTATTACTTTATATTATTATTAGACCTTAGTTTATATCCACAAAACTTTCCTTTATACAAATATGGTGTTATTTCATACACATAACGGATAATGATCGAGATTTTTTAACAATAATAGAATGTGAAATTTCCATGTAATTTGTGCGTCACTGTTAGGATTATTGCAACTTACTTAATCTGCAACTTAACACTATATATTTTCATATACATTAACTACGTAAATAAACAAATAAAACTATTTCAGCAAATTAAAAAAAAAACTATCAAATGCATAAGAGTAACAATGAATTGGACCACAAGGAATCATTTCTTTAAATTTTGTTCAGCTTATTCAGTTCTATGGATTGGTTAATGTCCCATGTTTCTACAATTTATTTTTGTTAAAAGCTAATAATATTGAAGAAATGTACAGAAAATATCTCTTAAGGTGACTTCAATGATTAGAAATATTCCCTATTTTGAAGTTGAAATTATAAGAATATTATCACCTCGTTGACAGTAGAATTTGTCCTTTCCACATCAGCGTTGAGAAAATAGTTTAATAACAGACTTTTAAAAAAACTATACGAAGAGAGGTCAGAAAAGTCATGTATAAAATATTATGTGTACTAAGCTAACATTCTCTGGCCATTACACAAAACCAGTGTTCTCGGCATATTGATTGGTTGAGAAACTTTTTGGCATTCCTTCTGTGCTGCAGATAGGACGTGGAGTTGGCAACTACAAACACTGCATTGGAAAGAGAGTTTATTTTTTCTTTTTTTCATCCTGACAATGTTCAATACTTTTTTTACTATACAGTAAAGTAACAAATTAATACTTTAAAAATTTATCTGGTACGATAAAATAAGAGTGGATAAAGGAGGGTCTATTAAACAAACAAATTATATGTAATAATAACAACAACAGGAGCCAGTGACGTGGATCAGTGAGTGTATAGACAAGGATCTATTAAACAAACAAATTGCGTGTTACAAAAACAATAACAGCAGGAGCCAGCGACGTAGAGCAATGAGTGGATAAAGGTGGATTTATTAAACAAACAAGTTGTGTGCAACATAAACAATAACAGCAGGAGCCAGCGACGTAGATCAGCGAGTGGATAAAGGTGGATTTATTAAACAAACAAGTTGTGTCCAACAAAAATAATAACAGCAGGAACCAGTGACATGAATCAGTGAATGAATAAAGAAGGATCTATTAAACAAACAAGTTATGTGTAACAAAAATAATAACAGCAGGAACCAGTGACATGGATCAGTGAATGAATAAAGAAGGATCTATTAAACAAACAAGTTATGTGTAACAAAAATAATAACAGCAGGAGCCAGCGATATGGATCAGTGAGTGGATAAAGATGGATCTATTAAACAAAAATAATAACAGCAGGAGCCAGTGATGTGGATCATTGAGCGGATAAAAGAGTATCTATTAAACCATCAAGTTGTATGTTACGATAATAATAACAGCTGGCGCCAGTGACGTGGATCAGTTAGTGAACAAGGGAAGATCTATTAAACAAATAAGTTGTGTGTTACAATAATAATAACAGCTGGAGCCCATCAACCCTTACTCAATATTTTGTGAACCAGAAATTTTTCAAAGAATATTTACAAAAATAAATCGAAGGATAGTTATGAAAAAACGATTTCTCAAAATACTTGGGAACAGTTGGCGTATTGGCGCCGTCAACTAGAGTGACTTCGGACACTTTTTGAAGCTTTTAAACATTACAGTCCTAATATTAATACTATTGCAACCTTAAAAAATATATTTTAAAATATTAATTACTTACGTATGAGTTTACCTACTAAAAAATAGCGTACATGCTATTTCAATAATGATTTTAAAATAATAAACAATGTATATAGTCTTCCCACAATATGCGGTGCAAGGCATTTATTAAATTCATTTACCGGTTAAAATCATGACGCACAAAAGAAAATACTACTGCTGCAGCAAAATTAAACAAAGATTAAACAAACGAAAGGTTTGCAAATGATAAAAGAAGCTGTTTTCTTTTTCACTTTCAATCTTTCTTAAATTTGAAACACTGATATTCCTTGCTTGGAAATGCTGCATCCTTTGTGTGGCCATCTTTTACAGATGTGACATTGCAACCAATTTCCTCCAAACACATTTTATGCCTACTGCTGGCTACAAACAATAGATAAAGCATCATGATCATCATCACTTGAACGTCTTCGGAAGAAGAATCGGAACTTGAGCTTGAGTTCCTGCTGTTCAAAATCTTTGAGTCCTATACTTCTTCTTGGAATGATTTTAATGCATTTCCCTTTAGCCTTTGAACTGTTGACATAAGCACTGAGAATATCACTAAGTATTTCAACGAATGCGTCAGTCCAAGCTTTCTCTTACTCGTTATTATCTTCAGTTCTGATAGGCGGATTTAGATCAGTGCTCAACACGTTTCATAACTTAGTGTCTAGCACGTTGTACAATATCAGCAGCTCGAAATCAAGAAGAAATGTTTTGCGGACATGTCGATTTATATTATGGCTTATTTCAGAGCACCAAGGAATTCTGTCTTAGGAAGACATCCACAATTTTATCTCCTCTGTTCTTGCAGTATCTTCCCCAACTTCCTTTAAGAGGCCTGAAAAAAACATTGTCCTTGGTTGGGTGAGATGAGTTGAATTTGGTGGGAGAACACATTCAGTTCCCGTAGATTTCTGTATAACATGATGTGAAACATGACTGTAAAGTTGTTTCCAATCAAAGGATTTCGACCTACCAAGCGATTTAAGTAAGGTACGTACCATGAAAAATAACAATCCTGAAGCACACTTTAGTCAAACCAACCAGACTTTACAACGATAACGTTGTATATAGTATTTGCAATCTGTGCCAGCTTATAAAAAGGGGATCAGAGGCGAATTATTTGAGCAGTATTATATATAAAGAAAAGAAAGACACGTAGAGATGTCGAGAGATCATTTTTGTAATCGTTAACTAGAAAAAGAGTTGTTGCTATGGAAACGTAGTAAATAAGTATGTATGTATGTAGACATCTTGTTAAATATGCATAAAGTTGATTATGTACGCTTCTCATGGTTGAATATTAAAAATCAGCTAAGAAAGTGATAAAACGTATGAATTATTTTGAAGATTACTAAAATTGAATTTACGAACCACCTTCTAACTTCGATCTGTTGTATCGAGCACCATCACGACCATTTGCAATTCCATGTTGGCTAGAGATATGGTGCCTTATATACCACGTAAATAGTGGAAGAGAACCACCTGCTGAAGCTACAAACACTACAGATGTGCTTAACGTTCAATGAGTTCATGATTAAGAGTGTTTCGATGCTCTTTTCATAATTACTTTGATTTTTGCAGGGTCATCCGTAAAGTTAGTGTCATTGTAATTTATTATATTTGTAGGTGAAACTCATTGCGGGGCTTCTTCAGATTGTCAAAATATTTATTCAGAACTTTCTAATCTAAAACAATATTATTGTTTTTTATATTTTCTCCAAACAAGCAGGTAAGTTCGAGATGCCGACGAAGGAACAGTTTGCATCATTCGAAATGAAACGAAATCTTAGAGTTTTAGTCCCACGATTATGCCAGCTAAGCTAGAGGAGACGGTTGCAACGTTCGAGTCTGTGGCAATTATCCTTGAATCGTTTTCAGACTCAGCTAATTCTATTTAGATAGCTCTGTAGTAAGAGCTGGAAGTCTGTTGTTATAAATAGGAAACCCTATTTATCATATTTCAAAACCACAAGTACATTTCTTTCCTCCTCACCTGTCAGATATTTCTGACTCCATATGACCTGAATCTTTCTTTTTTAATTTTGTCACAGAAAGTATCTTGATAACTGATATTTACTTGCATATTGGCTAATCGTCATTTTCACTGAAGAAGCAACACAAATACCTTTCTGCAGATCCTCATTGTTATATAGAAAGGGCCGAACGCCTACAGTCTTCTTGTATGTTCGAACCATGTCTGAAGTCGCTCCATACTACACGGAAAGTTTCAGTAAAGAATCTTCGTGTCTCGCCGCCAATGGCTAACAAAGAAGTGCACTGTTACAAATACTTTCTTAAATCGAAGGAACTGTTCCTCATCTGTACACAGAGAACATCTTTTATCAAGAAATAAGAGTTTGAAATTCTCATTAATGAGAAATGAAGAAAAGTAGAGGAGGTTGTATAAAACAGAACGAGACGCCACACTGTTGCATTTTTTATGAATGAGAATTGCTAAATCTCATTTCTAAGAAAATATTGTTTCGATGCACAGATACGAAACAGCAGGGCCGGCCTTAAGTCGATTGGACCAAGTTCTCCCAATCGGGCCCTGCGCCTAAGAAGGCCGCGCGCTAGTGTCGTTTACTCTGCTGTCCAGTCTAATCTATTTTCCAGTGCCGTTTTAACAGCATATTATTTTCCAGAGCAAACAAGTCTATTGTGATCTCTATGACTAAATTTTGCTCCTAATGCACGTAATTAATACGTGTCATTCTGCTCGCGGGGCCTCCAATGCTTGCGGGGCCCTCGGCCAAGAGGCTATAGTGCTGTTAAGATGGTTCTGCTGCTCTCGGTTGTCAAGTACACACAACATATTACAATACAAGTACGTCCATGGACTCCACAAGGGATTGTATGACCTTTCCCTAACAAGTAAATGAATAGTTTGTATTGTTTCCGGTCATAAGCAAAAATTGTTTGAATTTAATGCTGCAGTAGTTTCTTTACTTTTTTACGTTTACAACTTCTATTGTAAAAATAGATATTATGTCCAGGGATTATTCTGCACACCCCAACACTCCTAACACTCAACTAAATTTCCTTACATACACCCCTGGGCGTAAAAAAATTGTTTTCTTTGAGTTTGTGTAAAAATTTATATCATTATACCCTGTTTTATTTTGAACACCCCACTAAGTGAAAATTCCTGCCGTTCTTACTGATGTGATACTACCGCGAATACGGAGATGGTATTAAATAAATCAGCCTCAGTGCGACTTCTTTGCATATCCTTTCCCTTATTTCAGTGGCGCAAATCTGTCTTCAAAATTGGGGAGGACAGGTAGGACCGTTCCGCCCATAATCTCTTTTATTTAAGCGATGTTGAAAATATTTATGAAGTTGAGAAACAATGTTGTGGGGGATCAGGGAAGCAGAGTTGCCTTCAACATTGGGAGGCGGGCAGAGGCTTATTCTGGGGGGATGTCAATTTCATCTAATTTTCCTTTATGGTAGTCGGACACGAATTATCACATTTCTCTCCAAAAAACACATCTTAAATCGGATTATTGGCGGGACACTACCCTTAGTTCCAAGATTGGGGGACATGTCCCCTTCATTCCCCCGGTATTTGCGCCAGTGCTTATTATAGCTATATTAAAAATACAAAACCAGAGGACAAACTTTGCCCTCTCCTGCGAAAAGTCCCGTGATTGTATTTAAAAAATCAATTCAAGAAAACCGAATGTATATTACTGCGTACATTCCGGCTGCTTATGAAAGTTGTCTTCTAACTCGAATAATTAAATGGAAAATATGTCATCCATCTCCCATCAGTTCCTCAAGGTTTGTAATCGTCTCATCACCATTTCACTTTGTCTGCAGTCGATAACAGTTTCAAGCTGATTATACCTTTCATAAGCAGCTACCAATGATGTTCTCACTAGCGTACATTAGGTTTTCCTGACTTGACTTCTTTTCAGAAAGACACAGCTGTTAAGAAATCTTTGAACCAACGAATTCATATCAATGTACATTTCATTATGTCTTACAAATATAAACTTATGGAAACATAGACTTCACCATTGCATTTATCGTAAAATTCTAAACCAATTTGATATATTGCATGACCTTCCTATTTAAAAAGTCAAGCGAGATACAAGATAAAACCAGAAATGGTTCAAATTAATGATGTTTAATTTGAACGTTTAACGCCATAGAACAAAAACACTAAAGTATAGGGAGTAATGGCTTTCTGATGTGGATTCAGAGTGAGAGACAGATTCTGTCTTTGACCTTATTAATCTATTGCAACCAGTAGATGTACTATTTCAAGATTAAATATTGAATTCCCATGTTGGAAGTCTATTGTAGTTTCACACTGTCAAACAGAAGTCGTCACTTGTTGGAATGTCAATTTGTGGGATAGCTCACGTTACTTGAACACTTTTTTTAAAATTAGTGCTATTAGTTTTAAAAACGTTCTAATCACTTTTAGTAATTACAAATTCAGGGGGAGTTATTCAGGAGGAATTAGCTAATTTAAAGGAATTATTGATTTACTGTTTACATTAAATAATTATGTATTTTGGAAACTAAGCCTATTAAAAAGTGCTGTCAAATCATTATTTTTAATTCAACAATTCCAATTTCCACATAAGAGTAAAACTGTATGCATGAGTTAATGAGAATCTTTCTTTTGTGCGTGTGTTTCAACCAAAGATTTCATATGGTTCTCGGGCATCAAGCCGCTTGAGACCTGTATCATATAACTTGAGTTTAACAAGGTATATTCGCGAAGTGTCCCCTCGGGATTCGTGTAAAACTGATTCAAATGCAAAGTTCTCCTCGGCCCAATGTGTATTGTACCAATTTTAGCGGCCCATACCGGTAATTTGCATATTTATGGGCCTTCGTGTATCTGGAATTCAATCATACACTACTATAAAGCTCGGGCACAAAATTGCCTTTAGTGTCTTTAGATATAACTGAACATGAATGTGGTCATATTCAAAAACAAATTAGATCAATTACTGCTTCTCTGACACGTGTTACTTAACTCGGACTCCATCTTGGATTCGCTATATTGGATTCAACTTTCGGTTTTTCAAATAGGAATAGGTGCAAGTGATACATCAAACTCATGTACATTTTTGTTGGAAATTCACTGGTGTAGCGAATTTTATCATAGCTTGTACCGTTTGGAAGGTATTAAATGTTAAATTCCCCCTAGGCACTTCACCAATAGACATTGCAGAGCACAGTTACGCTTACATCCTTTTTTATGTTAACAAATCAAAACAATTTCTAACTGGAAAGATACTGTACGTATAAACAAACTCTTTACATCATTGGTGTCAAAATCTTATTACATTTCTATGAGCCATTGTTATTGCTTCCATGTTATACTATAACAAGGAAGTATTGTTGAGTTGATTTTGAGTTTAACGTCCCTCTCAGCAGCGAAGCTATATGAAACGCTGATTAATGTGGAATCCGAACCACATGAGCTCCCGCCGGGAATCGAACCCGGGTTTCCCACGCCAAAGGCGCGTACGCTAACCACTTAACCACAAAGAAGCTCAGAAGGAAGTATTGTATTACGGTCAGAATGCCTAATGTATATTCAGAGACGATCAGATTTGGGTGAAGATACACCATTTCCGTATTGATGTCTGTATATGTATGTTCGTTCAGAGAATATTTCGTCACCGATAAATTACGTAAAATATTACATATACACACGAGGCTGAACTTTCTATTTGGTTCAATATTCGTGAAATGCCTGACATTTAACATGCAATACCTTGCATATAGTACAAGCTGGAGTAAAACTCACTACACCAATGAATTTTCGAGAAAATTGTACATGAATTTGATTTATCACTTGTACCTATTCCTACTTGAAAAACCAAAAGTTGAATCCAATATGGCGGATATAAGATGGCGTCCGGGGTGAGTAAGATGTGTCAGAGAAGCAGTACTTGATCCAATTTGTTTTGCATATGTTCACATTCATGTACAGTTACATCTAAAGAAACTAAAAGCAATTTTGTGTCTGAGCGTATGATTGAATTCCGGATATATGAACAAGGCCGTCGCGTGGGCGGGGTGACCAAGGGACGCCGCGCCGGAACGACAAATCAACAAAATGTAAGGAATTCAGATTATGTTGGTGCCACGGTTAAGTAAAGTTTATTTATTATCTTCATAAGGACAACACAACAGTCTTAATGCTCAGTTATAATGTTGTGTAGGTACCGTAATTATCTATTATACACTATTATATAAACACAAACATACGTCGTTTAATTATGCAGAAGTAATTGCTTGATAATTATTTTGAACTTGTTTTCGGACATACTAATTACATCTACTACATGAAATCTAATTACGTATTTCGTTGTATGAAGCGTACATTCTCCATACAGGAGACTTATATAATATGTTAGTTCTTGCTTTTCTACAATAGCATGTCGCAGTGTTTGCTGTTCTACACTAATACTTCGCTACACTAATAATACACTAGTGCTTTGCTGCCTATTGGAACACTAATACTTCAGAAACTAATTCTGGATAATGAATTTTACCCTTTAATAATTTATGTAAGAACAACAAATAAAAAACACATCTACTTTTTTCTAATATTCTAAAAATAAAATTCGTTACTAAGTCTTCATAGGGAACATACTTTCGGTAGAAACTGCTTTTATTGTATGCAAACATTTTTAAAAATGTAAACGGTATTTTTTCTAGTGCATCAGAGTATTTAGTGACATTTGGTATCCTAACAGTGCAACGGTATTCTAATTTTTACCTTACATACGAAAAATGTAACCTTATAAATGTTGATTCTTCTTAGAAATCCTGTCCTATCCTATAAACAAAACCTAGGTTTCTATATGAAGTACTCGTTATTTCGTCAACCTGTTGAGCAAAGGTTACTTTGCCATCGAATATAACTCCTAGATCTTTGATAGTATTTGGTGTAGACGTGAAAGTGCCACTTATTGTATAGGTAAAGTTAATTGGATTTTCTTTCCTCGTGAAAGATACAGATTTACATTTGGACACATTAAGGACCAATTGTTTCTTATTACACCATATTTGAACTTTTTGTAGATTCTATTGAACTTTCCCGCAGTTATCAATTGAACTTACTTTGGAGTTTAATTTGAGACTGTCGGGTAAAAGATGTTGAGAAGTTTTAATACACAGAGGAATATCATTAATAACAAGAAGAAACAACAGGGCACCTAGATTAGATCCTTGAGAGACTCCCGATAGAATGTGGAACTTGAAAATTACCGGTAAAGTAATGCATCGTCTAAGATTATTGAACTGTAACTCTCTCCAGCTCTGTGGGAGAAGAATTTTTTTTCTATCTTGGAATTTAATGTTTGTATCGTTACAACAATAGCACTCGATTTCAATAATTCAAAATCTGTTTTCATTAACTTTTATATTTTAACTGCAAAAGCCGTTCACTTTTTAAAAAATTGACATAATACTAACATATTTTATCTTACATTATGATCTTATATTTCATATTTAAATCTAGGAGTACAGAATAAACTCTGGTTGTTTCTCAAAACATACTGGAGGATGGGGAGCCTTGGAATTCTCGCCCCAGGCGCTTACAATCCACACGACGGCCCTGCACATGAAAACCCATAAATATGCAAATTACCAGTATGAGCCGCTAAAATTAGTTAAATGCATATTGGACCACGGAGAACTTTGGATTTGAATCAATTTTACATGAATCCCGAGGGGCAAATCGCGAATGTACCTTGTAAGACATAGAGTATCTGCATTTGTTATCTAGTGCTCAAAGTAGATGTTTCTGATACACACAAAATCCAAGTGAGGCAACTACCCCCTTGCTTCCACTGTAGGTGACCATGCTTAAGGAGCTTTTAGATGTTGGGAACTGAGCCTATCTCTCTGCCTAACTAGGTAAATGAAAGGCAAAGGTATTGAAATGCGCAACTTTATTTGTGTTATCACAAAATTATTTTGGAATATAATAGATAGCACCAACCATCATATTAGCAATCAGAATCCAAGCTTTTGCATTTTGATACTAAGTTGTAATTTATAATTACAGCAAAAGCTGTATTTTATTTTCTTCGTTACAAAATTTGAATCGTAATTATCTCGTAATTGAAAGTTGAATTTCTTATTCTTTTACTATAAACCCTATTAATTACTGTATGTAAATATATAATTATAAGATAAAATCGTAGTAGCAGTATGAACGAGAGAAGAAACAGGATTCACTGTACAATATTTTTGCAAAGGGATATTCAGAACTCCTTTATTTGGAGAACTGGATATTTCGTACTTATAAATTTAATTATTAGAGTAAGTTGATAAAAGTATGGGAAACACATGTATATAGTTTGTTTACTACGTTACGCCGCCACCAATAACCATGTACATTTTAGAACTTTTCATTCCATATTTAACGCGCTGAAATTGATTGAAAGTGATGAAAGCATGTGAGAGCTGTGTACTTAAGTAATGTGCAACCTATACCTACACCAAATTTCAATTTGATTTGCTTCAATAGATACTTTTACTGTTCGGTTACATATCTGTCAAAATATATTGATATATTTAAAAATAGCTCAAATAATATTGATTTCATCCCAATATCTAACTAACAGTATCAGTGTACACCACGTAAAGAAGTTTGGTTTTGTCTCACGTTAATGTAAGGAACGTGAAAACTGATGTTTGAATTTTTTAAGGACTTAACAATGGAAGTCTCCATGTCCGTGTCTCACGTCAGTGTAAAGAACGTGAAAACTGAAGTTTGAATTTTTTTAAGGGCTCAACAATGGGAGTTTCCATGTCCCTGTCTCTTTGTCAATAATTCTTCGGATTTCTGAAAGCCCATTGTTTCCTAAGCAGAACCAGAGGCATACCCACGTGTAAAAGGGTCCACCGGATCTACAAAACCCCCAAAAGAATTCCTAACAAACATTTTTAGACTTTCTCAATAAAATTATATTCGCTTAACAGGGAAATGATGGATGGGCATGAAAATTTGATCTTACACCTCATCTGTACTTCTCTTACAAAAGAAATCTAGTTACATATATATATATATATATATATATATATATATATATATATCTGTCTGTCTATCTATGTGTGTGTGTGTGTGTATGTATGTGCGTGTGTGTGTATGTGTGTTCCCTAAAATACTAGGAATGCAATGGATGTACCCGATTGCAATGAAATGAGCTGAGCGAGCTTAAACTACGTAATCATTCCTGGCCATTATGCAATAATAAATGCCATTTTTAATTGTTGACAAAAATATCGCGTGAAAACTTTTTCCCCATGTTAAGTCTATGCAAGCGTTTTTCGGTGATTATTCCTCGATGGTACATCGGATTTTTGATTTCGACCTATGTTGTCACTCAGCACGACATACTCTATCAGCGTGCTAAGTTTGGTTGAGATCGGCCAAACGGTCTAGGAGGAGTTCGCGGACAACCAAACGGCTAACCCGAGTATAAGAGCTTCGCTTCGCTCAGAAGTCTATGCAAGCGTTTTTCGGTGATTATTCCTCGATGGTACATCGGATTTTTGATTTCGACCTATGTTGTCACTCAGCACGACATACTCTATCAGCGTGCTAAGTTTTCTTGAGATCGGCCAAACGGTCTAGGAGGAAGCGTTTATCGGTCATTATTCCTCGATGGTACATCGGATTTTTGATTTCGACCTATGTTGTCACTCAGCACGACATACTCTATCAGCGTGCTAAGTTTGGTTGAGATCGGCCAAACGGTCTAGGAGGAGTTCGCGGACAACCAAACGGCTAAACCGAGTATAAGAGCTTCGCTTCGCTCAGCTCAATAAATGGAAGTATTTTATAATTGCTTATTTACTTTTCGGGTGTGAATAATACCTGTTCAACACTACATAGAAGTAGTGGCTTGTATATTAACCCCCTCAAAGTTAAGACACCTCCCAAGAAAAGTTTCTGGGTGTGTTCCTGGCAAAAATCTATGATATAATCCTACTACTGATAGAGGCCTAAACTTAAATTGTCATGCCGTTTCCATTCTACTCTCAAATTTCACCATCCCCTACTGAAAAACTTTAGTGTTGGCTAGGAAACAAAATTTTATTATATTTAAGGCTTACTAACGGGTTGAAAATTTTGACATTTAAACCGGGAATAGTCATAGAATTCTACCACTTCCAATTTTAGTAGAGAAATTCGATTTCAGATGGAATATGTTCTTGGGACGCTTATTTCATTGCAGAAAAACGTTTCTTGCTATATATTACCGTCATAACAATAAACGGTAAAACAGGAAGGAGTTGATTTCTACCATTTCCGGTTTGAATAGTGTCAAGAAACAATGTGGTATCTATTCTTAGAACTCAAAATTGATTTCAAAAATACCACTAGACCTACTTGTTTGTCGTATTTAATATGTCACTTTTAATTTATTCTAGTTTCAAGGGAGGGGGACAAATCCCTTCAGAAGTATCGTGAAAGGAACACTGTTCATCAGGATACCAATAATGTGACATTAAGATTCACATACTATACTATGAGTGGAAGATAGTCAGTGGCGTATTTAAGGGGGGTTTCCGTGCTTAAGCAACCCCCCTTACTTCTTACTATAGTTAAGTATATGAAATATCTTGCAGAATTTTCACATTTTCAGGCAAAGCCCCCCCGAAAGTTAGCAAACCCCTTCGAAACAAAATCGTAAATACGCCAATGAAGATAGTGAATAGTTATAAGCGGCAAGATCCTGCATTAATCTCAAAGATCTTTGCCATAGAAGACCTGCTTCATTTTGTCTGTTTTTGGAAAGATGTTGTCTGAAATCACTTTAAAATGCTCAACTGTGTATGTGCGTACTGCGTGGGGCATGGCTGCAGCAATTAGAATAAAGAGGATGTTGATGGAGACTTACATGTACAGTAACAAGAAGATTCAAATGAACATACACCACAAAGGAGTGCTATGAAGTTATTATTCTTTGAAGTATGAGGACCGTTTCTTTTAACCTCTGTTAAAACACCAGAGAACCACGTGAGACGGTGAAACATAAATATGTCAAATCTGTTTATTGGCGGTCACCCATTCCCCACACCAAAAGAATCTGCCGTTCAATCATTGTGAAACAGCAAGTGTGAAAACATATCGAATTGAATAAAATCGCACGCCAAGTGTGAACTACGAGATTTTCCAGACGTATGCTGAGTTTCTTGAAATTCCGGATAGTTCAGAAATCATGTTCTACCTTTCTCACGAATCATGTGATTCACTGTTCATCCAAGGTCGCTTTCCACTCTTGGCTACTTTCATCGCGTCATCTTTCTTTAAAATTCCTGTAGCACTTGCGAACACAGCAAACACTTACAAAGTTCCCGTCGTAATTTTACTCAATTCGACGATGAATTGCGGCTGTCTTATGTTCTTCTGCCTGGATAAATCGAATGACATATGATATAATTCACACTTGGCAGGCGCCTCGATCGCACTCGATACAGTTTCACGTTCACTCCACGATCATTGAACACCAAAGTCTGTCTTTTGATATGGACGATTTTGTGATCTCCACTGAACCGATGTTGAAAAAAAAAAACAGTTCTCGTAATTTACGACTTTCTTTATTTTACACTTATTAACTTCTAAAGCATGGATTACAACTAAAATATAATAAATCACAATGTATACTTTCCATTTAGAATTTAATTCTGTATCAATATTCTAAAATAAATTGGATAAATAATATTAAATCTTCAAAATGGCAACTATCGCATCTAACAAAATCGACGTAGATTCTGTGGCTCTTTTAACTACTTGATGAACAGGTCGCTTTAGATCATTTTGAAAAATATTTGAATATTAATTTTTGAGTTTGATCAAAACATAATTACACTTTTTACCAGCGCTATTTTTTTGGAAGTTATGTTTTTCTGTATGAAAATTTGTCACATTTCATTAATTGTTGTTAATTTTCATACAAAAGAAAATAATGACTCGAAAGAATAAGGAAAATACATAGCACCGAGAGCAATGGGGAGCAAACATTTTAGCATAATTTTAAAGCTATTGAAATGACCTATAAGTACAATATCAAAACTTTTAATATTACTTTATCAGTAAAATTACACTTTATAAATTTTTAGAATATTTACACTTAAAGATTAAAACCTATAATAAAGATACATTTTTTACACTTTTTGTTAATATATCCAAATATATGTCGCATATATATATATATATATATATATATATATATATATATATATATATATATATATATATATATATATATATATATATATATATATATATATATATATATATCACTTTATTTTCTACATTGTACAGTTAATGTCCTTGATGTTGGTACAAAAATGATTTTTTTTTTCAAACTCTACTTAGTGAGAAGTTATACCCATCCAAAGATTACTCTAAAAGTTCTGACATCGGCCATATTGATGATATCACTCTCCTAAATTTTCTACTCGATTCATTGAGACTTTCTATGAACAATATCTCTCAAGTAGCACTGCAAGTTCCAGCAAGTTTCTACATTAAACCTGTATCCTCAAATATGGTTAATTTCCCTGTAGTATTATGAGTACGATGTAACATCCTTCACAACTAAGATCTTATATTCTATTTGTTTATTTCCTAAGCTATTTGTTGGACTAAGACGTATTACAGAAAACAGGAATCCTTAATATAGAAATTTTAATTTCTATTTTATCCAATTTTAAACGTGATAAATTTCGATTGCATTGGTCTCATTGTTAGACCTATACATATATAAGTTACGTGCTAAATTGGTATTTAACCCATTCAGTATGGGCGTGACAACCGGAGGTGATAGTAAATTTCTACCACGTATGGGTCCAATACAGTAATAAGATCGGAAATAAAGACTATCCCTAAGCATTGAATCCATATCGAAAAACTACTTTTCGCTTAAGTTTTTTTCCATTATGACGATTAGTGTTGAAACTGGAAATGGTAGTTTCTCACCACTTTCGGTTTGTATAGAAGGCTAAAGATCAAGATGACATTTAATATTGAGAACCTGAATTCATATCTAAATGTCATATATCGTTATTTCTTACCATTTTTGCTCTATGTGAATGACTATTAAAAACGAAAATGGAAGTGAAGTTCTGCCAAAGGACCCGGCGTCGGGATGTGCAGCCCCCATCACCCAATTCTTTATAACTGCAGTCACCCACTGGTCCTCCAGGTTAGGGGTTGTGCCAGGCCGATTACCTGAGATTTAAAACCTGCGATCCAGCACAGTAAAAAGGTAAAAAGATAAGCCTCGGATGTGTAATTTTCTGTTTTTGGATGCCAACCTTGCTATGACCTGTTTCTGATAATTTGATTTGAGTTTGGAAGACGAATGGACCCAGAGCCATGAGGTGAAGAAGTGAAACGAATGTGCACCCACCAAACTGGATAGAGTGGTGCCTTAAATTGTTGGTGGGAGTCTTGGGAAGTGGATGGTCAGTGGACGCCTTTCTCATTCAGAGGTGGGAGTGCATCCATCCCAGCCGGTTGTTATGTGCGTTCAGTGTTCATTTTGTCCCGTGTCCAAGTCTTTGAACATATAAAAAAATACAAAATAACTATTAAAATATAAAAAAGTAAAAGAGAATAATTAAAGCAAATCTGTAGATTTGTGGTCTATCTCTTGTGGACTTCTATGGTCTATCTCTCTATTCAAATTGTTTCTTCCAGTTCCAATTCTTCTTTCTCCAGAATCACTCATTTCTGTCGACGGGAATGATTTTCTTGCAACCTCATTGCCCTTGACAACGTTGGCTCCACGCTGATCCTACAATGAGGGCGTGCTTGTGGAATAGCCAGAGGAGTAGCGTAAGTTCTCCTCTCAAGCGCCCCGGTGTGAAGTTGAGGCTTTCACACACATTCTCTCTTTATAAATGTTTATTTAATACCAACTTTTTATGGATATTAAAACTTTAAAATCGGGTACGCATTCACCCTCTCGCAAAAAGCTCAAACCAAATGAAAGCGAGGCAAACTCTCCAGGTGTAGATAGTGTGAAAAGACAAGTATCGTGATGCCTGTAGTCCGATATCTTGCAATTAAAGGTAAAGATACTGATAATGCCAAGGTTGAAGCAAGTCGTCCGAATGTTATTAAGGGCTTGTCCCCTTAGCTCAAGTTGTAGAGCATTGGCTTTGTATTCGGGAGGTCGTTGGTTCGATTTCCGCTACCGATCATCCTGACTGAGGTTTTTCAGAGTTTTCCTCAGTTCTACCAGGCAAATGCGGGATGGTACCTAATAAACAGAGCCTGGCCGATTCCTTTCCAAATCGTTTCCATTGTTATTGTTGTTGTTAGATATCCAGTATAAAATGGCCTCTGAGCTGTATCTGATGCTTGTTAAATAAATAAATAAATAAATTATTACTTATAACGCAAGACAGGTTAAAGATATCAAGAAATTACGGAATGGCTCTTTATTTGTGAAAATTGTCGACGACAAGCAGTGAAGCTATTCAAGTTGACTAACATTAGACTTAGTGAACGTGTTGGTAGAACCTCATCGTCTAACGAACGTCTCTCGGAGTGTGATATCATATTGGAACCTCCTAAACATCACCAAGAAGGAGATTAAATCGAAGCTGACTGACCAATATGTTGTAGTAGAAGTAGCTTGTATCAAAAGTAAGAAGTCAGATGAACTCGTTGCTACTCAGTCAATAATTCTTATTTTCTATTTGCATACATTTCCAGACTACATGAACTCTGGTTAATATCGATTTAAGTTCTGTCCCTATATTCCCAGTCCTCTATGTTGCTTCAAATGTCAACACTTCGGACACACCAGTACGTCATCGACTTAAGGTAGCAGCAAATGAAGACAGCTAAGCTTTTGGTGTGCTAAATTTTTTATAGTAACCAGTTTCTTATTAGGATTCAAAGAAGTTTCAGAACTAAGTTTCGAGAAGAACCCCTTAGCGGTCACAGTATTCGTAAATTGTACTTCGATTTTAAAGCAAGAGAACACGTCCGCAAGAAGAAATCGCCCGGCCGCCCATCGGCAAGTGCGGAAACAGTGGAGCGTGTTCGGGAGAGTTTCACCAAAAGGTGAGCTGCGCAACTAATATATCAGCTTTGAGAGACACTAAAAGGTTTTCGAGTTTCTCTTTCATGAATGTACGCGTTTAAAAGCATGAGTTATTAAAATTTGTAATCGGGACCATCATTTTGAATATCAATGTATATTTAATATATGAAATAAAAAAAAACACCTTCAAATATACTACGTAGAATACAGAGGTTGATTCATTTATATTGGGTTAAAGTCAATGTGCAGCTGGACCGAGTATGCGCAACCCATTGCAGTAAGATTGTCACGAGGCAAGTAAAAGTAGTAGAGAAATGTAGTACTAACTCACATGGTAGAGCAATGTAGTAGAGCGTCGTCTGATGCCACTGAAACTGAAGAAAACTGTAAAGCGTTCATTGTGGCCCTTTCAGACGCTAAGTTCACGACGTTGTGCATCGTCAAAATGTGTCAAATGCGTAATTTTCGTGTAGGTCATGCCACTGTGAGTCGTATTATACGGAAATATGCCGCACAAAGTCCTGATCCCACCACTTCGACAGTAGCGGCGGTCCGTGAAGAGGACACCCCCGCTATTGTGTGTGGTTCAGTGTATGGTGACCTCCGAAAATCCCCGCAAAGCGTGTGATAGCCAGGAAACGACGCAAACCCCAGGTGGCAATCAAGCGCGCCATTCTCAGGAGTATACAACTTACGGTCGTTTGCAAGAAAGGTATGCCTATCTTGAAACCGTGTCATGTGACAAAGCGAAAAAGGAGCTGTAGGAGGCTGCATGAACGCCATCCCGCTCATGATTGGTGGAAGTTACTTGTTACTCTTTAAGGCATGGATTTACCTCATAGACTGTGGTAAAGCTCGTGCCATTACATACAGATCTGTTGATTTCTAGGGCTGAAGTATATTCTTCCGCCAGTACGCAGAGAGTTTTCCAAAAGTGCTCATGATTGTGACTGGTTTCTTGTACAATAGCAAACTGTGTCTGTGTCTTTCTAATGGGACAGGTTCTTAACGCGAACAATGTTTTCAGGGTTGTCACACAACTCGAGCGACGAATCCTTAACAAATTATCCATTGATACCCTCTCGTGAATTCTAAAACAACTTCCAAACAGTATTATTTGTGAGTGCACTGTCTGCCCACATATTCTTCAGGTGCCGGTGAATAACCACAGTCTTTTCATCTCAAGCAGACAAAAAACATTGTGAAAACTCGTTCGTCCTCCACAGTAAAATCCATGATATTATATCAGAGGTTCTCCTCATCGATGCATCTGGGTAAACCCTGCAATTAAAAATATAATTTGTCACATTTATACTCTGAAGTTTAACGGTAAGTTCAATTACCTACAATTGCATTAAAATGCTCTCACGCGTTTTGGACCTACAATCAAACGGCACGTACTTCTGAAACGCACCTCGTATAGGTGTAACTTCAGATTAACCAACCTTATACTAGCCTTGAAAAGATTCACAAGATATTATCATTATTGTGTATTATTTCAGAAAAAGATTAAATATTTCAGTAAAATTTTTTCATTATATGTTTGTTGTTGAGTAGATTGTTCTAGTTGCAGCCATGAAAGATATGCGCACCGGACATATGCCCAGGGGTGGCCTACTCCTGGACAAATTGCTTATTAAATGTTGATTTGAATCTTATGAAAATATACCTTGATTAGCTACACTGAGAAAAATCCGTTATCTGGATAGCGGTACATTGTACAACTACACGAAATCCTTTGTTTACTATAGAAATCAGTATGGAGCATGTTATTCATTTGCTACACATATACTGTATTTTCCCGCACTTAGATGTTACATCATACCGTTGCAGGATGTCTGACATCTGTCTTCCGTAAATTGCATAAGTACGTACGTCACATAGGTCAGCTGTATGTTGCATCCATCCATCTGTATGTGAATTCCTGATTGCCTATATAGAGTTCTATCGTTCGTACGGAAAGTACTTTATCCGGACCACTACACAAAAAGTTACGTATAAAATATATTTTTTAAAGTTATACGTTTGCTGTACGCTAAGTCCAAAAACAACAGAATTTACACATGTAATCTATGTTTTACGTATGCTACATGCGTTTTTTTCTCAGTATACGTTGTAAATATGTGCATAAAAATAAATAAAGAAACCCTTGTTATTCATGTATTAATTTATTAGAAGCTACATTAGTAAAATATCTATTTATTATTAATTTACTTATAAGTTGAATATACGTAATAACGAGAGTAGAATATTATAATAGTACCTAACGTGTTGAACAGATAATTTCATAATTCATCCCCTTTTTTACATTTAATATTACAAACAAATTGTAAAATATTTGATAATTCTACACATTTTCTTCAAGGTTTATCTAATAAAAAATATAAGAAAAATCCTGTAGTGACATCTAGTGATATCATTAGTGTTTACCCCTGTCGGGATTTTCATTTTGTTCTTTCTATTATTTTCTCGCCACTAGGGTACGCCCTTGCAAGTCTCGTATATATCACTGTTTCTGACATTCATTACACTTAGTTGTCTGCGTGAAAATAAAAACTTTTTCCTCTTGTTTGCTGTTCCAAGATATTCTTTTGCCACAAAAGGCAATTCAGTATAATTTAATTTGGACCCTGTATAAGTAATTAGTTGCTGCCGAGATTTTCAGAGAAGCTAAAAATGTTTTCCCTCTTAGCTCTTTTATGCAATTTAGTATAACAGCCGCGTTTCCACGAAAACAAAGAATTATTATTATTATTATTATATCATGCTCTTTCTTTCATTATGAACACTTTGAAGTTTACATTCATTAAAACAAAAGTTTAATAAATCCTGAACAGAAGAAGGGTACAAAAATAATAATGAAAATGGACAGTTCAAAGAAAATTTGGACTGAATTTGCTAACGTATGTTAAATAGGTCACTCACTGTCTTCAAAATATCTCTAGTTACAGATATACAGATGTAACATATTTTGTAACGCTCTCTTTATTAGGATCATACTCGAGGGTTTTTAGAAGATTGGATATTAGTACATACGTCCGTTATTACACACGATAACTCCTGAACGGAAAACAATTGACTTCTGTTTTATTTTAATTTTTTTTTGCAATAGATAGCTAGAGAAACTATCTCGCTAGTGCGCTAATGAAGTCAATTTGTTACCATTTTCATGGATAATGGTGACATTCACGTTGGATATCCATATCTCATTCATTCATAAATGATCGTTTCGCGTCATCCACACTGTCCTTAGCAGAGTTTATAATTTACGTAGAATTTTTCATCTACAGTAAAGCCTGTCTGTGTTGATTACCATAGATTCTATTAGAAAGTGGCTAATTAACATATAATACTTATTTTAAAATAAAACCTATTATAGATCGTAATGAGCAGTTTTAATGTAACAACTATTATACACGATGTACCAGAAAGGACTCTACAACTTTGAAAACTCATATTGATTTATTCATTTTTCTTACAGACATGGTTTTGGTGTGTCATTTTGTAACAAAATACAAGTTTTGACTCACGTAGTACACTAGTTCAGAAATAATCCACCGCAAGCGCTAGCGGCAGTTGCAGTAAAGATGGCTTCCTTTACTGGTTCCGAGCGTGCTAGCTGTATGTTTTGATTTGAAGAATCCAAGTATTCGAAAATTGTGCAGCGTAATTTTCGTACAAAGTATGGTAAATATTCTCTCAGTAGGCCTACAAGCTATTTATCAGTGGCATAAGTGTTTTATTGAAACTGGATGTTCGGTAAGACACAAGAAATCTTCAGGCTGTCGCTGTACGTCTGAAGACGTTGCACAGCAAGTGAGACAAAGCTTTGTGAACAATCCTACAAAATCAACCCGGCGTGATTCTCGACAGCTGGGCGTCCGACACATGACAGTTTGGCGTGTGTTGATAAAATTGTTGCATCTCAAACCATACAAATTACAAATCATGAAAGAAAAGACACTGATAGAATTGCTCGTAAGGAATTTCGTGTGGAAATGCTACAAGAAATTGACTTTAGATAAGACGTGTGCTGCTTCACCAATGGAAGCCACATTGAACCTCTATGTATAATGCAAAAACCTTGATATATTTTGCTACAAAATGATACCAAAACCATGTCTGTAAGCTAAGTAAATAAATCAATATGAGTTTTCAAAATTGTAAATTCCTTTTTGATACAACTAGCATTTATGGTAGTGTTTCTTATATATAAATAATCAGGACCGCATTTATGTATTTTGTTTCTACTTATTTGTTTTCATCCAGTTATGTGTAAGCCAAGTGTGTGTAGATACTGCATATGCCTTCAAAAATGTATAGGCACATCCTTTTACGTTACGCCATCAGGAAAGAAGCGTGGCGCACAGAACCAAATGCTGGCTACAAATGGTTACGCTGGCATCCAATAAGCGCTAGTATCAGTTACTTCTAGTGCCAGTAGCGCTGTGATATCAACTTCGTTTCCAATATAGAACTTCCTTAAGTTTATATCTTGTGAACAGCTTCTTTTTTTCCGCACACTAAACTTAATTATCGATTTTTAATATGCCGCCTCTGTAAAATTGTCGCCCTTGGCGGGGTTCAATGTGGCCCGAGCGTAAATACGGAACTGTAAATAATATGCTGTATGATAAAAATGGTTTCTGCATTAGGAAAGCATCATATGTAATAAACATCTGTTAATCAATCACAGACATACTTTAGGCCATGTAATTTCAACATTGTAAAAACCTACAAAATATTACGACACATTCTCCTTTCTTGCACCTGTAAAGGAAAGAGTGAATTTCAGGAAATACTCAGAACTGTCCCACTACATGTTAAGGTAGGTGCAGGTAAATACCCCATGTTTAGGATGTTGGATTTTTAATGGCCTTAATTTTCATGAAACACAAAGAACAAGACATGTGCGTTGCAGAGTAGCCTTTTCCGCGTGTAGAATAAAATGTGGCAATGATGCAACTCACTTCTGTTTTGCACCCTAGATAAAAGAAAAAAAGTGTTACAATGTGGCGTATTTACCAAAGCGTGCAGGTAATCACGCCAAGTCTAGGATACTACTAGAAACCTGTAATAAAACTTGCAACTGCTTACATCGTCTGTATTATACGAACTCAAACATTACTACACAAGATGGCTGTAGCAAAAAAATTGAATAACCAAAGTGCAAGATGAAGATAAAAAGATAAAATGTAAAAAGGATAATATCTTAAGCTAAAGTGAAGTTCCAGACTGAAAAGTTTTAGACCATAAGAAGATAAACAAACAGCGTCACTTTACTGTGACTTAAAAACACTACATTGGTATTACATGAAACATGTTTGACAAATGAAAACATCTTTGTCCTCTGCAGTCAGTCCCGCACAAGTCCTGGCGTATTTCGCTGCACCATGCTTGGTATTGATGTAGTAGCCATGGAATCACAAATACTGAAGTTAAACTTACAAAACAAAATATTACTAGAATTGCACGAAATAAGGCGTTCATTGCTGTAAACAATTGGCAATGTTCTGAGTTAACACTTTGCTAATAACGGATTCTTGCCTCTATTGAAATAATAACGTCCTTCCACGGAAACCTTCCCGAAGCAAACAACACTGCATGCGTGGTGGTCTCAGTGTTGTCTCCCGAAGTATTCATCAAATCGAACTTGTTCAAGACCGTGGCACATATTGGAGGCGCATTTTAGTGGATTTCGTCGAAAACGTCCGAGCATTGCACACTTGTAGTATTTAGCTGCACTGGCGTATATACCTGCAGTTACCTTATTCAAAAAATACCAACGAATGTAAACTGTTCTCCTATCTGAGTTGGCTACTTTCCAACTGAACCAGTGGCGGAGAGATATAACTTATATTTTGTGACACTGGGGCACCCAGGAAAGTTTGATGCTCCCCCAAACCATAAGAGAAAAGAATATTTTTTCATTAAAAACAAAAAACTAAGTGATCATAAAACTAAAGGCATTCGTCTCACTTTGCTCGGGTATGGGACCGACCATGGTATAATTATTTTTTCCAATAATTTAAAATAATTCATTATTTTATATAATTACATGAAAAACGAAAATAAGGTGTATCATTATCTAAAGAGTGTAAGTGTTAACATACAATAGAGCACTAGCAACACTACCAATACAGTAAAAATTATAGTAAAATTGTGTCGAGAACCAACCCCTCGAGTGCTCAACACTTTGCGGGGGTTTGCACGTTATCCTTGCAGAAAGTCTTTACTACTTGATTTTATAACTCTGACAATGTTTCCGATTCTATATACAGCATAGGTAGTCCGCTCATTTTGTTTGAAATTATTTTGATCAGAGATAGTTCTTTATGATCTTCAATTTAGAAAAGCTTCTTTCACATGATGGGTAAAAATATGAGTTAGACTATCATAGTGTTTAACATGATTTCAGGAAGGTCGTTAGAAATTATACACTTCAGGACCTTCTACAAACAAGTCAAAATATGCTTTGCTTAATTGTTCACAAGTTATTTTTTGATTAACTTGTGAACCCACTTTAGGAAGCATAGGAGCTCTTCTATATTGTCCGTAGATATTCCCCCACAGTAGTATTTGCTTTGTTTAGAACTTTTTCACCTCCTCTTAGTATGTTCGCCAAATCCTGCAATGCAAGAATTATACATTGTGTTTAAGACCTCAGCTTCAAACTTATTTTGTCAGGAAAGATGGGTTTATCAGGCCGTATTCCTCTATTCCCCACTTCTTACACATGGCCTGTGAATGGTGAGACTCCTCTATTTTTCGAATAACTTTATTCTTCTTTCCAATATCGTATTGACGTTCGAGATAGGTCGAAGTCGCACTTCTTGTAAAGCATTTTCTTGTAAAATTGATTTCCTTCCAGACTTGTTCCCAATCATAACAAGGATGAGGAATTCGAATTTTGAAATTGCATGAAGACTTTCGTTATAAGCTTTTTCGTTGGAATTCCTTCCCTGTTCTCAAGAATGATTTTCAGAGTATCACGTATTTCAGGAAAAGGTTTCAGAACAGTAGAAACTACGGTACACTTTTTCTCCTATCTTCTTGTCTCACAAAATGCATTTACCCTTCTCAGTTTCAGTAGCTGTTGTAAAGAATTCCATTATTGCCCATCTTTACTTGGTACTAATAAAAAAAGATAGGCCTACTGAAGAACGTGATGATTTCTGATGCTTCTTTGGCTAATCACAAACCACGAAGTACATCGAGTGTGACGAACAAGACAAATAATGGACATTTTGGTTCAAGTCTGAAATCTTCATTAGAATATCCTGTAGATTCCTTCGTGACATTCCAGTCGCCATATCCCTAGTACTTAAAACCCTCTAGCAGCATATTTATTTTCTCCAATTAACTCAGATTAAAGCAGAAAAAGGTCGTGAAAGTCTCCGTCGTAGAAATCCTTCCCGCACTTCCACAAAGCCTAGAAGTGATCCTCTGGTTTCAACTTTTTCAGGGGACGTAGGGAACAATTAATTGTATCTAATTGGTGTATATACATACTAGCTGAACCTGCGCTCTTTACGCAGCGCATCATTCATATATGAGCATGAATCTTCTTGTTATTCCTCAATCTGTACATGTCCCTTTGCAGACACAAGTAAAAAGAAGTCTTGGTAAAAATCGGCAAGAGATACCGTAAAGGGGAGATTTTTTTATCGATTACTTTTTCAATATCTCGTACCATTTGCAAGATTTGATCCTACTTCCGGTTGGAGTTTTTAATTCATGTACGATCTGTGTTTTCTTTCTTCTTGCATGTAGTATGTAATAAGCAAATACATAAACTAAGTAACTCTGTGGCCTATGGAACCCGGAGGTTCAATGCCGCGTTCACGAAAGCTCTCCACTGACTTCTATCCTTAGCCAATTGGATCCAGTTTCTACTTTGTATTTCCATTTCTGCAAGATCCATCTTAATATTGTCCTCCCATCTGTGCCTAGGTCTTCCTAATGGTCGTTTTCCGGCCGGTCTTCCAGTTAAGATTTTGAAAGCGTTCCTAATTTCTTTCATCCTGGCTACATGACCTGCCCACCTGAGCCTCCTAGATTTGTTGACCCTAACAATGTTGGATAAACCGTATAAATATGTAGTTCCTCGTTATGAAATTTCCGCCATTCCCTATTCCCGTTTCTCTTGGGTCCAAATATTCGTCTCAGGATCTTGTTCTCAAATACTTTCAATCTATGTTCTTCGTTCCGAGTAAGAGACCATGTTTCGTAACCATACAAACAGGCGTGATTATCGTTTTATACATTTTAAAATAAGCTGATACATTACACATACAATCAATTATAATGTCAGTGATATATGGTGTTCATCGGGCAAAACACTCCAAACAATAAAGATTCAACTTAGACTGCAAAAATGGTTATCCTTCGTTTTTCATTATAATTTGGCCATGAAACAAACACTTGGGAGATATGCAGCCCCTGTATACAATTATATGGTGTTGGAATGTATAATATGTAGAATATGATGCTTTAGTTTTTTTTTTTATTTCAACACTTCCAATGTATCCGTAAAAATGTAATAAATAAACAATGGCCATGTTTTTTTTTTAATATTGAGTTAGAACTGGATAATCTACGCAAAATTTGCAATCGATCAGTGATAACGTCATCTTTGTAGATAGAACCTGTAGTTTCTGAGATCTCACTGTCGAAAGGATTTGTCACAAACATATAAACGTCAACAAACGTATAGTTTAAAAAACTCCAGAGATGGTAGCACAATTCATTTGCATTTGTTTTGGAGAAGGCTTATTAAAATGCAAAGGCTTTGAACAATAATTTAAAAGGATAAACTTTGTCAAAAAGATCTCTTTAGGTAATTTATTTAAAGTACATCTTTTTAAAAATATTTGCTTTAATTATAAACGCGAAATCACAAATAACCATAAATCAAAGGTTTGAAAGCTAAAGTTATAGGTTGGAGCTCAGTCGGTTATTGCTATTGGAGCATCTATCTATTAAATAAGAGATAGAGTATGACAAAGGATGAAATGATATTTGGCCCGTCGTATTTCCTCCAAGCTCCAATAAGTTTTTGTCTGGATTGCTAGCAATTGGAGAAGCTCATTTTGAAACATATGCTGAAAATATTTATTTATTCCTTCCTGGACCACTAATGTGAGCTTGCAAAACGCTGTGCTTTGGTAAAAGATTCAGTAAATCGAGACAATTTCCGAAATTTTGCTGATATCTTCTTCGTCATGACCTAAGAACTTCATTTTTTTTTTTTTTTTTTTTTTTACACAAAATGTAAACAGCCAAGCCATGTCTATAAGCCAAACAATGTTTCCTTCATGTTCATTTGGTGCTAAGATCTCTATCTATCGCTCCGGACACTCCCAAATTTTCCACTACACCTTTGACGTCATGTGAATACGTGACTATCCATGGATGTATATTCGATCCGTCAAACGTTTCCACTTGCAAATACCTTTCCCACAAAAGGTTGATTCGTAACCCGTTTCGTTCAATCTCGTGAACAACAGAGCATGGAAAGCAAAGTACGGAACCCATACTACGTGGAATAGAGTAGTGACGCCATGTTCTTGATTGCAATTAACTATTGCCAAGTTTCGTGTGGCAATAAGAATTGGAAAAGTTTCGTTTACCTTCGCCAATCGGAGAACTATTATTATTATTATTATTATTATTATTATTATTTGGTACAATGAAGATTATGGAACGGATGAATTGTCGTTTGCTTGCAGAGCTAGGGGTTAGATTTCCTGTTATTATAATGTTCTATATCACTTGACCAGGGTGAATTGATAAATAAAGTATCTTTTCAGCTGAATTTTGTGCTAATAAAGTTCTTTTACTTAAAAAGTCCAAATCTTTTGTCATCACAGCAGCTTTTCCTTATCCTCTCCTAATATTATATTCCATACTTCCTGCTTGGCAGACATTTCTCCCAATTTCAGTGTATTCAGTTGCAAATCTATATCAAACTTTTATGTCTCGAGGTGTAATCCTGATCCTGATCAATCTTGTCCTGATCAATCATTTCATTAATTCGTAAAAAAAAAAAAGAATTAATTTGTGAATCTTCTCATTTTCTTTTGTATTTTCTCAGGTTTTAATAATCTTGTGAAGCAGACGTTTGGTGTCTTTTTTTTGGTACCGGTACCTTGAATAAACACCTGTTTAGTAATATTGTTCTACAGTAGAGCGTCGGTCAACCGAACGACCGCTTAACCAAACTGTATACTCGCTCGCACCTGTTACTCTCCCACCCTACCGTCCATCATCCCCCTCACTCCCAAACCAAGTTTCCCACAGTAGTCGCCGCACTGAGCCACCGCTGGCGGAACATTGCTTCTAATGGGGCCTTCATAAGGCGCTGCTGACCGGCCAAGCCGCCAGTCGCTGTGTTTCAACAATCAGCACACTTCTGTCGGTTTGGCACTGGCTGTAGAAGTAGCGGCAGTATCAAAGCTGTTCACAGCAACAGCTGCGCCAGTTTAGAGTTGAGGCGTGCCGCTCCGCGCAGTTTGAAGGATTTTGCGCCCCCAAGAAGAGCTTCTCACGGTGCAAACAGTAACCTTCAGTTCGATTATCCGAACAAACCAGTTTTCCGAACACCCATGTCCCCCAATTACTTCGGATAATCGACGCTCTACTGTACTAAGTACATCGTGCGACTCCGTGCTTATTGATTGGTACTAGTAGCCTTGAGCAATTAGCCAAATCAATAATATGAAAAAAAATAACACCCATTCTAGCTTTGAAACTTCTTGTGTAATAAAGTAAAAGACAAATTCTAACCAAAGCATATACTATTTAATAAATAATAGCGTTACAGTTTCGGTAAAGTATCTTTGTTTTCATCAGACACATTATAAAATATTTATAATGTATCTAGTCTGTAGTGATCACCGTTAAAATACAAAATGGCTGATTTCTACGCTTAATAGTCTGAAGAGAAAGTTAAGAATAAAAGATGATTCTTAAAACGCTTCTTGCTATCTCTTCTCGTTTTTGCTAGATCAATATTGAAACCGGAAGTTGTAGTGAATTTCAATCCTTTCCGGTTTAAAGATAAAGTTGGATGGAGATGAAATATGCGTATTCTTGGGACGCTTAAGATATTGTAGGAAACACCTTCACATAATTACCGTTTTTGCTCTACAGTGATCAACGTTAAAAACGTTATAATCGAAAATGATTTATTTATACCCACTTCCCGTTTAAATATCATTTTCATCGCCGAACCCGATTCGTAACTTTCAACTTTGTACAGCCAGGGTCAAAAGTGTTTGCCGTTTGGTAAAATTTATTTTGGGAACAACATTGGTAGGGTTGGGACGTAAAACGTTGGTATGCCTCGAACGAACAGAAAATTACATTCTTTTTTAATTTACTGAAAACTGTGCTCAAATTTTCCTTGAGTTCTGAAGTTATTTATGAAAGTAATTTCATCAAGCAGAAAGAAATTTTGTCATTGAGTGTACATTCTGGGCAAAATTGATAATGATTCATCAAGTAGGTCTTGATATTTTTGTCTCGAGGATACATACATACACACACACATACACACACACACACACACACACACACACACATGGCACATGGAGTTTCAGTTGGTAACCAAACTAATTTAAAAACATATGTTTCTTCGGATTGGAACTGGTACAAAAGTGAACGGGTAGCAGGTATGTGTAGGGATGGTTGCTTGCAGGGGCGCCGATTCTGGTTGACCGGGGGGTCCGCTCTCCTCAAAAACTCATGTGGGCCACCGAATTGTTTTTATGAATATACTATATTTGGCATAATTTGAATTCAATTTGTCTTAAAATCCTCATATATGCCCTCTCCATCTGAATCGGCGCCCCCAAAGCTACAGAGAAATTGGCGTCCTTGGTTCCTTGTGTCCGATTTGGCTGAGAAAATACTTAATCAGTTTGTAGGTAAATCCGCGACAGAAACTCATTTGAAAGAAAAATGATACTTGTTCAATGTGTGTGTGTGTGTGTGTGTGTGTGAAAACCATGAACCTCGTATATCCTCTCCTGTTCTTCATTCAAATACGTTAACCTTATGTCCTCATAAGACCATAAACCAGGTAATTTCATATTCGGAAAGAAAATAAACGAGAATATGTTTTCTGATCATAAAATATGAGAGTATCCTTGTTCTTTCTTATTAAGAGCCGGCTTTCAAATAAAATTTTACAGAATTGCTTACGATGTTGGGTCGTCATAAACCACTCTTAAATAATAATAATAATAATAATACAAAGAAACAAAAATGAAATTTATGATCCAAACCGATTTCTCTTCCTTTCACTCTGCCCCTTCTCCCTAGAATATATAACATTTCTCTTGTAAAAACAACTATTGAAGAGAGAAAGAAAAGGAAGTGATGCCTTCATAAAACGTTTATTTAATAAGCTTTGCTCTTGTCTAACATACTTCGTACTTGCTCGCCTCACACATGAACTGAAAAAGAAAAAAAAAGATCTATTATTTTAGCACAATAAGGATCTTCCAGGTAACAATCCTATACAAAGTAGCAATAATAGTAATAATAACAGATGGGTTTGGAGCTTCGTTGATAGATGGCGCTCTTCAATAATGTATTTACAAAAAGCTTCCTACAGACGGCAGCACTAGTATTATTAACGGCCTAGTATCCTAATGAACAAGAAAGTGTTCTCCTTTTAGAATAGGAGGAGCGATGTCAAAGGCAACGTTCTCCTTCCAACCACAACCCTGTTACGTTCGCACTGTTTTAATGTTCGTTCACAAGATGTATCTTATGTTGTACAGATGGGGGGTTACCCCCAATAAAATTTGAATGCTTTTAATGACTCGCATTTTGTTACTTACAAAAGCGTGTTTATTCACAATCGAAACTGCTTTTACATTTAGTTAACGAACGTTGTAAAAGCAAGTGCTCAGAAGCAATGTTGCTAACTAACTTATGAAAGCAGATTTTTTTTTCAAATTAATCAATTTAATAATGTATTGTGCCCGGTAGCTTTGATGATAAACTTCCTGTTGCTTACGAACATGCAAGGGTGCTCATCGGGGGGCGGGGCAAGGTGGGGCGCTCGCCCCCTCTAGAGGAAATTGTACTTCGGAAGCTCGAAAATCCAATAGATTTTTTTTAGAATAGTTACCACAAAAATTGAGACTACATTTGAAATACTTGCCCTCCTGGAAAACAACATTGGCGCCCTTGCAAACATGCGCGTCCGAAGGGAAGCCCGCTCCACTGGCTCACGAGAATGTATACGTAATTATAACAAACCACATATGTTAAATACCACAAATACCAGACGTAACATAGCAACCATGGAGATGGGCCCCTCTTTGAAAATTTTCTTCGGGCGCCCCTGCTTACGAACGCATATAACCAACAAAAGGCTGCTAATTGGATAGTCTGAGGTGAGCCATAGATATGCCGTGAATTAAACGGCGACACCGAAGTCAGTCTACCGGCCCTTTCCAAGCAAAATGATGTTTATATTTAAGATATAGTTGCACTTCGTGTTAAATGATATATTTGTGCTATATAGACTTGGTCACATTGTTGTATGACTTTGGCAACAGTGCACTCGTTACTATTTTGTTCATGGTTGATGCTCAGGTAGGCTGTAACTTTATGTCACACAGTTATGACCTATAGAATATCATTTACAGCGTATAATCAGGGAAAAAATTGGTGCAATGAGACTGTAGAGTAAAGCGAAGAAACACAAGGAAACTTACCGCTATGGTGTTCACCACAAGCTTACATGGCCTGGGATAGAACCACGGATGCCTTGCAAAAGAAGGAAGACGTGATCAAATTAAATGAGTATTTAGAGATGCGAAAACTGAATATTCGGTGTCACGATTGTCAAAACCTCCGAAGAAATGGTGAAGATAGAAGAATTTTATAAGGATGCTTCAAAATTTCTATGACTTTTTTCGCCTGGCTGTGGTGAAAGTAAAAGAAAGTTGGTAGCTATAAGCATATTAGATTTGTGGAAACTAAACGATTTCTTTATTCGTATGTGGAAACTAAACGATTTTTTTTTTTAGAATTTGATAAATGAGATGTCGATAGATTCTTCATAACCTCACGACTGACACTTGATATGTGGGGTCACATTTTCTGTTAGATATCAGATTAAAAGATAAGTCGCGAGGATTCAAATGATAGTCTAATGGGTGACATAGGAAGTAAACGAATAAATCCCTTATTCAATAAATAACTAAAGTCAATAGTTTTCAACTTCTTAAAAAAAAATAAACCATTGCTTGTTCCGAACATTATCTGGCATCTCATGGAAAAGTACATGGCTATGAACGACGCTAGATGGGCAAAGGGATGAACCCTTGTGATATCGTCCCTACCTCGACTGATCCCGGACATGTAGTCTTGTAATGTAGGTCAAATAAAATAAAACTATTATTTCGTATTTACAAAAAAGTTGCTGTCCCCAAAAATATTTCTTTCCGTTAGTCTGTCTCCTTCAAGAAATAAAGCTGGTCCTTAGAACACTGAGGTCGTAATCTTCATATTCGCTTCTTTATTTGAAAAGATTGTAAAATACGGTAGTGAGAAAGATATAGAACTTGATTTTTCTTACAGATGATATCATAATAAATTCCATGTTTCGATATTCAATAACCGAACTTGGCTTCATAATCAAAAGGTACACGTAAATTAGATACTTCCCGCTCGAGATTCAAATTCATGGATATCAATACGACTATGACTGTTCTTGGCACAGGCACGATTTCGTAATAAAAGGGGGGAGGGGGTCGTGACATGAAATACTGTGGTTATCACACCAGGGGCTCGATCATTCTAAATCTATTTTACTGGCAATATATATTGGTTTGTTAGACCAATAAAATGAGACGCAAGTAAGTATTTTAACAAAAAAAAAAAAAAAAAAAAACTATGAAGGAATCTCGAGTAAAAGAATATAAAAAAGTATTGAAAAAGATTTTATAAAATCTACGTTCCTTCCTCTGCTCATTCAAATATAACAATTTTCCTTTCATTATGGTCTTAACTATTATAAAAAGTACATATTCACTATTATAGAAAGTACAGTAGAGCGTCGATTATCCGAAGTAATTGGGGGACATGGGTGTTCGGAAAACTAGTTTGTTCGGATAATCGAACTGTACATGTTTATTTGCCAAAAAGAAGTACTGTACTGAAACTTTATTCATAAAAAGAAGTGTGCTGATTGTTGAAACACAGCGACTGGCGGCTTGGCCGGTCAGCAGCGCCTTATGAAGGCCCCATTAGAAGCAATGTTCCGCCAGCGGTGGCTCAGTGCGGCGACTACTGTGGGAAACTTAGTTTGGGAGTGAGGGGGATGATGGACGGTAGGGTGGGAGAGTAACAGGTGCGAGCGAGTACACAGTTCGGTTAAGCGGTCGTTCGGTTGACCGACGTTCGGATAATCGACGCTCTACTGTACATACTCAATAATGTTTCGTAAAATATTTTGCAATATCTGCGTTCCTTTTTCTGTTGAATCAAATGTTAACAGAACTTTCTTTCCATATAACATTTTCTTTTTATTATTCCGTCAACTACTGCCTGTTCCAAATGACAAGTTAAAAGAGCAGTAGAAAACTGTTTCTGAGATAACATGTTTGATTCTGCAAAGAAGCGATGACGAAAAATTATGATAGAAAATGTCCACACTATTACAGAACGTCACTATGTTTCCGAAAGCTTGAAATTTCCCTGACTAATAGCAGAATTTCTGAGAATTCCGTAACTTTTCTAGAAATTTCAAATTCCCTGACTTTTTCAGGATATCCCGCTCATTCGTCACTATCTATTGCAAGTAATTCGGCCAATGCATTCCTCGTAAGGCTGGAGTGGAGAGAAAACAATGAAAAAGACACATGCCGACAACGCTGTGCTTAAGTTTACGTATCATTGGCTACTGCTTATTTAACAGACAGTAACACACACACGTCATAACTTTCTCATTCTGTATGTAACAAATATTTACAGAAACAACCTCTTTTTCCCTCTTCGTACCATTAGGTTTAATACCTCGTCAGGGTTGAAAGGCACGTGGTAGCGGGCAGATATCTGAGCCAAGTCAGTTAGACGTTCTTGCCCCATTTGGTTTCGTAGGTAAGTCTTTATTCTTTTCAAAGTTGAAAATGATTTCTCTGCTTCACATGTCGGCACTGGTAACGATGCCAGAACACACTCTTAAGTTCTACCTGAGGGTCTATCTGATACAACCGGTTTATCGATCGTCATTTGTAGTTCATAGGATTGGTATGGAGCTAGATGGAATTTGGAATGCTCCGTTATAACAATATCCATTTTCAACTTTTAAAGTCCCAATCCTCGTTTAGTTCACACAAAGCTTCTCATAAGAGAGAGTAACCAAACGCTTGCTGTAACTTTATATTTTTAACGTTGATTCCTATTCTTTTCGTTTCTTTTTGTTTCAATCTTCCTTAATTTTTTCATTTCTGGTTTAAAAAGGGGGTCCGAACCCCACTTGGCTACATGCCTGCTTGGCAGAATGTCAAATTAAGTCAGTTTACTATTGCGTCTTCCACATTTAGATTTCCAATAGTTATGCTGTTTTATGAAACAATTATATCCGTCTGCCTATCTGTCAATAGTTATGAAAATAAAACCTGTAAGAAATAAGAAGAAAAGGTATTCTGTAATAGATTCAGCATTCCAAGAATAGGTAATACATCCTTTCTTAAGCGTCTATTTAATCAGACATTAGTAGAAATAAACCTATTTGACTTTAATGGAAGTTATCATAGGGCAAAACAGGCAATTATCAAGGAATATTTTGTTTGTTTATAAGTGTCCCATTTCAGCACTGAGGCTTTTTGAGACGTAAACGTACAGTCTAATAAGGTGGAACCTGAACCATTGCAATGCGTTTAATGCTCTCCCACCGTGAATCGAACCCGAAATTCCGTGCATCAAAGCCGTGAGCCACGAACACTCGCAGCGGGGGAAAAAGGAATCATTTGCCCCTCAGGAAATACATATTAAAATATATTAGACTTGCTTACTAACACAGTACATTATTTAATATATGTACTATAGATAGTTAACAAAGTTATTCAATGTGAGTGTATAATTATTGTATTGTATGAAGTTTTGTATACATTATCACCATGTGTATATTCTTGAATCCGCTGTGTTGGTCTTTTACCTTCCTGGATAAAATCCTGTGGGCATAACTGGCATGAGCGTTATTCACTAGACCAACAGGATGAGCTGTAGGGCTCTCTGTTTCACTAATGAAGCTGATTACATAAGGAAATTTCAACAATATTCTAATCCAATCAAGGGTTTCATAGCAACAAAGCTGAATACTACTGTTGTAGAGCAGTATTTTCATTCGATAGCAGTATTAGATAATCTGTCAGTTATTAACTAAAGAAGAAACGAAAGAAAAAAAATTGAGTTCTGAAAGGTTTTTTTGTCTTCAAGACAAGAAAAGCCTCTACAAACAGCGGAGTAGAGTGACAAAAAATTACATGATTTATGTAATGTCTCCTTTCTGTGTATAAGGTGAATTCTCATTTCCTTATTTCAACTTAATCCCCGGAGGGTAGTTTTCTACGATGTCGAGACAAGATACGGGCGAGAATAACGTCATCTCAACTGCATCTTCCGCGCCTTAACGATCACCTTCCAGAACATACATGCAGTAGAGCCTTCCTTCAGACCAAAATAAGTACGCTTTGCCATGATGAAATCACGCTGATACGTGGAAGTTACGTTACGATTTGCTACTTCTATGTATCCTGATTTATCTAATATATGATTCTTTTCTTTCCGTCAAAAATACACAGGCAGAGAAGCACACAGCGATCTACATATAAAACATTTTAGGAGAATACTAAGCATGAACGAGTATCTAGGATTTCGACGATCAATCAATACAAGTTTTATATTAATTTTTGTCAAAGGATTTGGCTTCTAGACACTATAAGAAGTCAGATCAGAGTACTATGTTAAATTACATGAATTATTTGTTGACGTGTTCAACTAAACATCTGTGTAACGAAGCTTTAAGTATATAATTCTCGCATATGATATCTCTTTTTTCTTTTTTTAAATTTTAAATCTATTCTTCCTGTGCAGTCTGTTAATTGTGTTTCAAATATTCCTTTCCGAGTAACACGAGAAAGAAAATAATCACCATGCGCCTTCTTTGCTGACTTAGAGGTCACACCGAGTTACGTTAGGTTTGATTTATCTATATTATAAGTTGAAATCCCTAACACAGCATTTCTTGAAGTTGCTTCAGACAAATTGTTGGAGCAAAATGAATGAAAGTTTAAATGGAAGCTTAACTAGAGGAGAGGCAGGTGCAGATAAAATACTGTTGCTCCTTTTAAGCAAATATTGGACCACATGCTAGAACTGTGGTAGATAATAGGTTCCTTCAATTCTCAGAAGTAAGGGGCCATGGTTCGCCTAGTAAAATATCCTAGTTACATTAATGCATTAAAGCACACTAAAAATATTCTTTTTTTATTGGATTACTACGAAACTAGCAACCTACAATACCAAAATGAATGCTGTGGCTTTTGTCCATATCCAGAAGACATTTCAGTTTTTTTTTTTTTATTATAGCCAGGCGGAAATTCGCCGTCGAAAATAATGAGAATTTAGTTTTTTCCTTACTGTATTACTGTACCTTTGATTAAAACATATATCACTTAAAATGACGGGGGCAACCGCTCATTGGCACCTCAATGACGTCTCTACACATATCCATCTCTTTCAGATGAGGATATATTTTTATGGAGGTCATTTGTATCTTAATTTTGCAGTCGCTGAGACTCAAGTGTTTACCAGTTTCAGCAAAGAATTTGGCAGGTTTCAACAGACATTTTTGTAACTTGAAAGTTAGATTGATCTATTGTCCTTTAGAAAGAAACCTAACAAACTTTAAAATTAGTAGGAAAATGAAAGCAAGGAAAAGGAAAGAAAATTGTTTAGCAAATCATTTGTGTAAAATATCACTAGTTTTTCCCAGTAGTTTTTTTCCACAGTGAAATTGTTGTAAAGTTTACTAATTATGTAAACATTTAGGATAGAAGTTCCATAATGGAAGGTAGTGCGTTTCTTTTCTACGAAATAAATATTGTTCTTTGTTGATTGTTTTAAATTAAATCTTTATTATAAAGGTATAGAGGATTTACAACATAGCTAATCAAAGCATCTCATCAGTTAAGGGAAGTTCCTCTAAGAGCGCGCGGCCTCTAAGAGTACGATCAACAATTTGCCAGATCTGGCAACGCTGTACGTTGTTTGTTTGTATTCCTGCAGAAGCGTCGTTGTATGAAAGGTGGTTGTACGTAAGTTGTCTGCTGCCAGCATCTGTGCCCTACGTTTTATTGGTAAATAAATATTTTTGATACTTCCAGTGTAATAATTGAGTTCCCACTAATTAGTGTGTGTAGTTGAATACAGATGTATTCTGTTTCTAAACTTAGTATCAAATATTAGGTGTCACAATCAAGTTTGGGCATAAGACAGATAATACCATCATATCTGGAAATTACTGCACACTTGCGTTAGATTTGTAAAATGAGTGCGATTCCTCTAAGAGTACGCATTTTCTTTCCTTCAAGAGTACGCGCGCACTCTTGGGGACCGGCGATGCCGTACTTTTGGAGGACTGTGTAGACAATTGAATTTGACTATCAGAGAAGATCACCTTGTTAGATTCTTTTCCAATTCTGACACTGCGGGATTACTTTGAGGCAAAATGAATAGGTTTCTCTAATATAAACAATAGCAGTGTGCATCACTGTTGATTCGCATAGCCCGAGAAAGTAGGTAGGCCTAGGTATGATGTGAATCGCTGGCGATTTACATGGCTCACTGAAGTAATACTAATGTGAAATCACCAATGATTTACATTATAGCAATGTGTAATTACGCTATTCCTGAAGTGAATGAAGTAGGATAAAATCTCAGAAAAGTGGGTATGATTAATTTCAGGATCAGAAAGTGGCAAATTTGAACCTACTGCATGCGAACTAACCTCGGAAAAGAGTCAACTAACATACTGCAATGAATTTTTAATGATTTTTGTTTAGCTACAGTTCCTTTTTTAAAAAAAAATTTCCAGAAACTGTCCCAACGTCCGTGCGACGGATAAAGCCAACATTCAGCCCTCTGCAAGAACAAGAATTGGCTTAGTACGTAAGGGACCTTGATTCTATGCTTTACGGTATCACATGCCAACAATTGATGGACTTTGCGTTCGACTATGCAGAGAGAAATCAGATCAACACAACTTCAAGAGAGAGAAGAAAGCCGGAAAGAATTGGATATATTTAGTTTGCAAAAGGAATAATAACACTGCGCTCACCGGAGAAATGCAGCCTTGGAAAAATAATTGGCTTCAACAAAACTCAATACACGATATTCTTCACAAACTTTCAGGCAGTGTTACAAGACAAACAATTTCTCTCTCATAGAATGTTTAATATGGATGAAAATGGAATTTTAACTCTCCCAAATAAAATTCCAAAAGTAGTTTCGGCAATTGGTAAAAGGCATGTGGGTAAAGTTGCCTAGTTAGAGGAGACAGACGATTACTGTTCTCTGTTACATGTCTCCAACTGAGTTTACGTGTCTCCAGCCGTCATATTTCTCAGAAATAGAATGAAAATAGTGTTGTATGAAGATGGGTCTGAAGGAACTTTACCTCTGGTCTCAGATTTTGGATACATAACCAGCGAACGTTTTTCGGATTGGTTGAAACATTTCTCTCACCTCGTGAAGCCAACTCAGAATGATGAAGTGTTGCTCGTTCTTGATAACCACACCACACACTGCACTTTGGAAGCAGTGCTGTATTGTAGGGATAATTACATTACCTTTCTTTCTCTTCCTCCGCATGCAAGCCACATGCTGCAGCCCCTTGACAAGGGGTTTGGGCCTCTGAAGACTGCCTTTGCAGCTGAATGTGACAAATGGATGGTCAATAACCATTGATCACCCGTGGGAAGAATAACACAAAGGGACATTTCCGGCATCACCCACATTGCATACGAAGGGATTGCAAAAATTGAGAAAGCTAGGAGTTCGTGTAAGCTACAGGGATTCACTCTTTCAATCCTGACGTCTTGAGCGAAGTAGACTTCCAACTTTCGGCACTGATCGATCAACAACTGTGCTCTGCTGACAGCGAAGAGAATGGTGCAACAACATCAGATGTTCCAAATGAACCAGTTGCAGTACATTATCAGCATGTCTGCCTCTTCCTAAACACTCAGGTGTACAGAGCAGGGAAGAAGTTCGACATTATGACGTTTCCGCCGTTTAAAACAAACTTGAAGCATCCACAGAAGCAACGTTTAGGTGCAGTGTCATGCCTGCAGGAAGTGGTGGCATGATGCCTGTTCAAATTATGAGGGCCTCGGGGTTTTTAAGAGAGACAGCTGCTAATGATCATAAAAATGTCAGATTTTAGATGCATAATTTTATTGTAATGTTCTATTTGTTTTATTTGCGCATATAAGTTTCTGTTTAGTTTAAAAGCAGTGTCAATTATACTTTGGTATAATTTGGCAGTTTTCAATTTTATTTTGTAATTGTAATTGTAATTGCAGTTTTCAATTTTATTTTGTAATCTAGGCCTAGGTTAATTGTAGGCTATATTTTGGTATCCCTCATTATCAAGAATTTGAATACTTTTGATGTTACACTTATATTTGTAACATAATTTATATCAATTTCTCGCAAAACCAAAAAAACTTTGTACCTCTTTTCGTATTTCTGTCATAATTTTCTTTGAATTGTGTAATATCATCTTCGTTTGCTGCCTTGTAATAGTATTATTCTCACATAGCAAATGTGTACTCTTAGAGGACACATTGCGTACTCTTAGAGGCATAGTCCTTCAAGAGTGCGCAAATGCATTGTTTTATAACAATGCGTCTATTGTTGTAACTATTGCGTCACTGTCTTTATATTTGCCTCCAATTTTGACCTTAAGGAATGAATAAAGATTTGTGATAGAAATTATCACTCTGGGTGATTTCCCTTTTCTTCGTTCCGTGTTTAAAGACTAAGTGCGTACTTTTTGGGGAACTTCCCTTATTTTCTTACACCTCAAATTATGGCTTCATACCAGTTTTTTAAAACTTCATTTTAGTTCTAAATAGCAATTTAAAATAGTTTTGTATTTATTTATTTATTTATTGAAAGACATTGACTAAGTGCATAATTCGAATACCAGGGCCTGGATACCATTGTATTTTGTATGGTGCTTAAAAATAATTATGGCTAGTAATTATATTTGTTATTTTTTATTATTTACAATTTTTCAGATAAAAGTAACATAATTTAAACATCGACCAACGGAAGTGGATAATCAAACAATACTGGAAGAAAAGAATGCAGAAAGTGCTCGACGGAAATTGGCCACAGAATTTGACACCTGCACCAAGTACGGATTACGTAATAAATTTAATGAAGCGGGCTCCATTTTTAATACACCAAGAGTGATCTACCAATCAGTGTTACTACCCCGAACAACGATATGTTAGTTACTCAAGCATTATCCAAAGCCACCAAAAAAATCAAAGAGCAGAGCTTCTCCTGAGTTAGACATCTCCCGTAGGTCTTTGAGGCGTCTGATGCAACGTTTAAGTTTGAAAATGTATCAGCTAAGATCACTTCATGGATTATTAGAGGATGATCCAGATCGACGATTAGAATTCTGGAACGTAATGTTGAATATAGAAAGATAAGGTGATTGCATCATTTGAAAATTGTGTTGGTCAGACGAAGCGAATTTTAAGCTTTCAAGCATTGGTAACAAGCACCACTGTGTCTGTTACCCAACAGAAAACTGTCATGTACACTTGAACAACAACTGAATTACAATTTGGTGAGCCTTTAATTTTCTTTAAAAAAAGATCATTGGACCTATCTTTTTTAATGGAACTTTACCCATGACCTGTATTCAAACATGCTACGGGGCATTGTTATTTAACAATTGCGGCGACATGATATTGATGACTTTTATTTACAACAAGATGGAGCTCCTCCCCACTACACTGTAACAGCGACCAAGTTTCTTGATAACGAATTTTCTAATCGTTGTCGAATTTTCCAGGTCGACATTGCCATCACGATCATTAGACATCACCCCAATGGGCTCTTTTCTTTTGGATGCTGTCAAAGATAAAGTATTTTTGAGGAAACGACGCACTATTGACAACATGACAAATTTCATAAGAGAAGCGAGCCAAGAAATTAATAACAATAAAAAAAAAACACTATGCCAAACTGTGTTTGAGAAAAGAAATTAATTTACGGGAATGTGTAAATGCTGAAGGCCAGCACTTTGGGAACCTCAGAGATTGTACTTCATTGTAGTTCGTATATCATCCTGATAGTGACCTCATAAAGATATTGTTTCTTCATAATCAAGAGCACATTATATAATACTCAACTACTAATAATGAGTATAGAACTCTCATAACTGTATACCTATTGTTTCACCCCAATGTAGATATTTGCTTTTTGAGATTGAGCATTCTAGACAATCCAAATGAAGGATGAAAATCCAATCTTTTTGATCTTTGACCTTACAGCATAGACACAAATTTAGATCTCTTCAGTAAAGTATTTATATTGGTATGCAAAGCGTTCAACATATGCTACCTTTTTGTAGAAATTTTTATCGAAGTTGAGTAGCAAATTAGGTCACAATGGGATGACAAAATATTAACATGAACTGTGGATCAGTTTGTACAAACTTAAAAATTGACTACAGAGACAGAAAAATGATGTGTGAACCCTACGAAATAGCAGTTATAGCCAAAAGAAATAAAAAAGGAAGAGAAAATAGAAAAGAATGTTCCTCTACTTTTGATACAAGAGTCTAATTTTGTGTACTGTATACGAAAGTAGAAATACATTCTTCGCCTAATAACATAATGATAAACGAAGTTGTTTGGCACAAGATTTGCAGATGATAGTCGATTTTACAGAAATTTAAATAGAAGACCTACAGAAAAGTAGGTATTTTTTTCTGAGAAACTGAAACAAACCTGTCATTTGCGAATAAACAACAAATGGACTAAACCACTGGAGTATACGAAAAAAGGGCTAGAGAAAACGAAAACGACATTCTTGCAATGAAGAAGTTATAAAAGACATGGTATAACAGTATGCCTGTCCCTCTCCGGTAGAGCACAAAGCCAATGGAAATGAGATTAACTAATAAAGGAGAGTGTCTTTTTCTGGTCTCGAGTACAAGAGATTCTGGTATTAGTATCTAAGCTTGAATGATGAACGAAACTAAAAATGATTTTGTGAGATCTGCATAAAAGTATACGTAAAGAATGTGGGAGTTAGAAGCATGGTAAGTTACAGATTACTTGTGATTCTGTCAATGTCCATTAATGTTGCTTGTAGTTTTTCATGTTTTTGATATAATTGTTGTCCTGGTTCCACGTCGGGATTCAAAGGCAGTCTTTGGCACTAGGGGCCGGGTTTATTGAGCTGCTAACACCTCAGTTCTTTCTTTCTTTCTTTTTTTTTTTTTTTTTTTTTTAAAGCATTGACCGGCATCCTTCTTCACTTCTCGATTGTTCGGGTATTCGTCTAAGGTCATTTTACCATTCATTAATGTTAGAATACAGCGGAAACGGTATGAGATCCAGTAGCGTAGCGTAGTATTTCGGAATGGGGATGCCAAAGTTAGCCTCTTGTGCGATACATTACAATAAAATCTATGTTCAATGTGTGTCCTCCCTAAGAAGTGAAAAGGTTTACTATGCAGCAAATGTTGTTTCGATGACTCATGTTTTCTAGCTTGTTGAAACTACCCAAATCGGAAACACTGTTTGAATACCACTCTGACCCCTTTGATCCAACCATAACGCAGACGAAACAGAACATTTTATTTCTTACAGAGGACTCAGTAAGCCAAGAAAACCAGTCATATCACGAAGACTGAAATGTTCGTAAATGATTGCTAGCTGTCGTTTTTATGGAAAGCTTTGGGGTAGGTCGTCTCCCTTTCAGAGAGCAACGCTGATCGTAAGTCAACCGAGATATGGGAGTTGTTAACAAAAAGTCAATTAAATTTGTGTCTGATACTGTTATCGCAGTCATCATTTGCTAAAAGTTAGTAAGATACTATGCTTTGTTGCAGCCGAACACTTTCCACGGCTTTGTCTATTAGTTATAAATGTAATTTTCTTCATACTACACTAAACAATAAAACAACTATTCACTTCAAATCACAATGCAAAAGAAACTCTATACCACCAATTTTTTCTTCATCACCAATGATCAGTGTTGCTAATCAAAAGCATAAATCTAGTATAGAACGCAAGGGCGTAGCCAGGTAGGGGTGGGTCGAATCAAGCCCCATTTAGGGCAGTGATATAATAAATGATTTTCCTTTCATGCTCTGTGCTTCACACATGATCCCACTGTTCCGACGTTTTTCAATAATTTATCACAAAAAAAAAAAAGGATTGTAAAGCCATGTTCATAAAATAACTCAGAAGCTTTGTATTTAGTACGGCATAATTTGCGCCAATCCCAAACGATCACAGAACATAAATAGAAAATTAATAACAAGTAGACCCTACTATACGGCTGAGTCTGCTCATTAAGACCTGCATCCAACCACTAAAGTTTATTGGAGGGTCATACATATGCTAGGGGGTCGAATCAGCACAATTCTAAATCTCTTTGTATCAATAACTACTCACAATAATCGATTTGGGAGGCCAAAAAATTTAGGGGGCCAGGGCCCCTAATTGCATGCCTGGTGGAGTATACAGAAGCAAATGCTTGGATTACGTTAGAAGCCAATAAGCAATTGTCTCTGCTCCTTCTTCTGCTACTAGCGTTGTGACGAGAAAACTCGGTCACACTGTTGTATGTTTTCAGTATAGTTCCCTTTATTTCTCTCTTATGTGCAGCTTCTTTTTTCGCATAACATAATTCTTGTTCTTAACAAAAAAATGTCGCCCCTAGAAATTTGTCATCTTGGGTACGGACCTCAGGTGTCCGTTCGTGAATTTTTATCTCCCCACTTCTCAACGTCGTCTGCCCTAACAGCACAATTACATAGCAGGCATATGCCTATCATGCCAAGTAATCTTTACGGGGGGGGGGGTACTGGCTCTCTTAGCTTAGCAGATCAGTGACTGTGATTCTACAGAATGCATTATATTTATGCTTGTGCATGTGAGCTCCCACAAAGAGTTTCTGGCTACGCCCTAGGACATAATATGTATTTATGATGTAGATTAATAGTTTGCCTTTAATTATGATTACAATTACAATGCATTTAATTACGATTAAAGCACAACTGTTTTTATACTATCACTTACATAAGCGACATGCTTCATAATGGCGTTGAACTAACCATTTCTGTTTTCTTCTATTTCCTTGACGTTAGCGCTCGTACCTTCTGTACAGAAACCATAGCTTAGTTCAAAATAGAGTGAGTTGGCAATATTTGAGAATACGCCAGCTTATATCTAAAGCAAAAAGTAGGGTTGTAAGGGATGACGAGGGGTAGAAAAACAAGTCGTTGCGCATGCTCATTCGACAGAAAGCAGACGAAAACCCGAATGCTTGTAGTAGACCTGGATGCCGAAGGAACATAGCATATGACAAGAGAGGAAAGACAGAAAATGTGCATCTGAGTGACGCGCATGCGTAGGTTCTGCTTGTCAAAACAGGCGAGAGACCACATCCAGAAGATTGCAGTGGAAATAATTGTGATAATTATAAACAAACAATTTATATATAAAATGAAATACGTACTTTTTCTTATTAACAGGGGATGCCGGGCATACCGGCGTTCCCTTATGCTACGCCGCTGATGAGATCCAGGATAGAGACATGAATGTGGAAGTCAATGGAATGTGTCGAGACATGAGTGAGTGAGCTGTTGATATGGTTCGTGAATAATGTCCCATAAACCCAGGACTTTCTCATAAGACCATAAAGTACAAGCTCAGCTTAAATACTTACGTAAATATTTCCAATGTGAAAGATTTCTGCGTGAGGCGACAGATAAAATAGGAAGAAGGAAATCTCTTCAATCACATTATATCAGCAAATTTCCCTACAATGCATAAGCAGCTTATACAGTTTCTTAGCAGATGTCAGTGTTTTCCACAATTAGATATTCATATGACAGTAATATATATATTTGTGGGATGCTTTCATTCAATAAATGAAAATGGGTGCAACCTTAGTCCCGTACATCACTAGCATGTTGTATGCTTTTCCATTTTTAACCATGCTCTACTTCCTTGGATACTCTACAGCGGAATTAGCATAGCAAAAGGCAAAACAGGCACTCTACAAATAGAAAAGATCTGACATTAAATGTGTCGATAATAACGAAAATAAATATGTTTTAGCAAAGGGAAGTAGATGGAACACTGGTTCTTTGTGTTACTTGGGATTTTGCATGCTTTATCTTTTGGTGCCGTACTCTACTTCCTTGGATAATTTATAGTGATGACTAACATAGCAAAGACAAACTAGAACTCTATATAAAAGTAGTTCTGACAACTACTCAAAAATACTAACGAAAATAAATATGGTTGGAATAGAGAACTAGATAGAACTCTGATCCTGCGTATTACTTAGGATTTTAGATGTTGTTCATTTTGGTTGCATGCTTTTTTCTTAAATAACCTACTGTGATAACTAGCATAGTAAAGACAAAGCAGACACTTTATACAAGGAAATGAGTAGTGAACATCAAGCAAGCCATCGATACTAACGTAAAGAAATGCGTTTCGGAATAGAAAAAGAAGAAATGGCGGGATAAACAATACTGAAAGATAATTTGGTCAAAATAAGAACTAAGTATGGGAGAACCAAAAGGTATATATGTACGGCATTTGGGAAATACGATCATATAAACAAACAAAACAACGACAACAATGATACTACTGTAGATAAAGAATTCTTTTGCGTTACCAAGCAACCTTTAGTTGAGTTAGAAAGTAGTATCTAACGTTTAGATTGTTTCCTTTTCGAAAAGACGTCCTGGATACGGCAATTCTCTGCTTGTATCCACAACAAAATAATAATAATAATAATAAAAGAAAAAAAACAGGAGGCGAAAGCTGCCTATTACTGATGGTAATTCCATTATTCACGGAATACAGAAAGAACAGCATGAATAGTAAACAAATCATACACAAAAACAGAATAAAAATGAGTTCTATTGGCTGTGGTACAATCATAACTAACACAAAACATTCATAATTAAAAGCTTGTTTTCAGTACAATGAGAATATGGGCTGTGGGGTAATGTAATATTATAACATTGTTTCCTGTGAAAGGACGAAAAATTAAGCGGAATCTGTATTAATTATGCATTTAATGAAACAATCGTTAATTTTGTGTATTCTTTCCTTGTTTGGCTCTTTCAAATAAAAAAGCGGAAAATTTTCACGGTTGTCTTCTCTCTTCATCTCTCCACCTCTGCATTACTTGTCATTCGAATGAAACAATCACTCAATACGTGATTTGCACGTTTATAATGATGAATATATTCCACCAGAACCAGTAAACTATGTTTTTAAAAAGAGTAATTTAATTAAGCTTCAGATACGACAAGAATTCACAATATTATATATATATATATATATATATATATATATATATATATATATATATATATATATATATAGGATGACTGGTAATTCAATGTATTTCTTGCAAGGACATGTTGTACAAGTGCTTAGAAACATTTTCACCTATATGTACCAGGAACCTAAAGAATTCGAAGATAAGACAAAAGTATAGACCAACCTGGGGGCACAAGTGCTTCCTTTTGGAGTTATAGGCTGCTGAAAACATGCAAAAATGAAATTTAAAGGTCCATAGCTTTAATACTATGGAACCCACCGTAGTCGGATCAAGGATATAATATGTGTGCTATCCAAAAATACATGTTTCGTAATCCTAAACTACTCACCAACATATTTTACAGAGAGAGTTTGGCTACGGGCATATAGTTTGAAGTACTCAGCCTCTATAAATATTGTTTCGGAAGTGCCGAAGAATTCTGAAACTTGGGTATTTGGATTGGGCACATACTACTTCCTATACAGAATACGGTAGGTCCCATAGTTTTGGAGCTATGGACCCTTAAATTTCATTTTTCCATGTTTTCAACAGCCTATAACTTTGAAAAGAAGCATTTGTGCACCCAGGTTGGTCTATACTTTTTGTCCTAAACGAAGGGAAAATCCCAACCTACACCTCCTCGCGGGAGAAAGCGGGCAACGACTTTGGCGGCTAACGTAGGTGGGGAACAACCATCTACCGGGATAAGGAGTCAGCTTCTACCAAGTGCCAACGCTTCTCGGAGGGCGGATGAGCGGGTGGAGGTCAGGGCACCTTCTTGTCCTTAGGAGGTGAAACTGTCTTAAAAGACTGATGAACCACTAGATGGTCAACGGCATTGAGATGTAGAAAGGAAATGGGAATAGTACCACATTATCTTTTTCCGAGAAGGGACGAAGGTGGAGAATACATAAGTATGATGGTTCTTCCTGAGGAATAACTTTCATTTCAGCATGGGAATCTGGAACGCAGTAGCGTAGAGTGCTATGAGACACTGAGACACTGTATACCCTTTCAAATTAAAAGAACATAGTTTTAGAATTTCTTAATCAATAAGAATCAATATACATTTCATGTTGTAGAAAAATATAGAAATAATAGGGTCCGTGATAGGTTGGTTAATAGCAATAGTGGTTGAATCTAATTTGTAAATAATTTTAATTTTCAAAACTGGGAAATTAAAGTTCTGTCTCCGTCAAACAGGCCACAGAGATACATCAAGAAATCTGTCTCAACGCGGCTGAACAAGTCAGTGGAGCTCCTACTTGAAAGTTGCGCGCGCATGTGGCTGTGTGGGGTTCTCGCTCGCTGAAAGAACCTGGCAATGAGACATGTTTCAGTTTCAGCTGCAGTGATACCAGACTTAGCGCAATTGTACTATTGTAAATCCAACACACTTTTTCCTCTTGTTTTCAGATATTCAAACATATTTCAGAGACAATTTCAAGAAATAGAAGGAAAAAAAAAACAAACAAACAAATTAATAACTACCGCAACAATTGCTAAAAGTTTTATGAATACCAGTAATTCATATAAATCTTCCACGATTTAGCTTCGGCTTCTTTTTAATCGCCATATCAGTGTACCAACACTGCGAAAGGCAAAAGCGAGCGCAAGATGTTTTATAGTATGCTATTCTGTTGTTGCTTTTAAAATCGTTAGCCAACTTTTTGTGAATTTGGATACGTGTGTTAATTATGTATTATGTGAAAACTAAATGATTAGATATAGATTTATTGCACCAGTTGTTATTAAATGGCATGCTAAATTGTCGTATGAAAATTAGTATCAAGTTTAAAACATAGCCAATTTCTGAGCTTACTTTTTGAATCAGAGATCACACTTTACAAAGGCTAAGCAAATAAGAAGATATTACATAGGAAGTAAATTATTAATTCAATTTTAACGTATCCAGTGTATATACTGAGATTCTTCAGAATGAATTAATATCGGTATGGTTGTTTGATTTAAACGTTGAGGACTTTGCTGATCAAAATTAAGTCTCCATATGTTATATGCAGTAGTGCAACCTCGCAAAAATCAGTTTATAACGAAATTTGGTTAGGAGTTTCATATTCCGTTCCATCACCGAAGCTGTACGAGACATGGCCCTACAACTTAATGTTGGTTCCGAACTCGAGAAGAAATAATAATAATATCTACCAGGCACGCACCCAATTTTTTGTTGGGAGGGCGGAGTTACACCCAACTTTTTGACAAAAAATTAATTGCCACCTATATGCTAACTCCACATTTGTGTAGAAAGTGTTCCACAAGTCCGACACTGATCAAAAGGTCTGCCCGAGTAGACAATTCCTAATTCCATTCATGGCGGAGGGGTGCAGGGTTTGGAGGGATCCAAGCAGCGGCCACCTAACTTAGATTTTTCTGGGGGGCAAGCGTTAGTATGCGTATTTGGGTCCCCTAGAAAAGTTGTTTTTCTAATTCCTGGGCCCCTTCTTTCCATCTTTCTCTTACTCTTTATGACCCTCCTGGAGCCTGTGGGCCCTCAAGTACGACAAGGTCTGCGAGGCCGTTAGTTACACCTCTGGCCTCGTTCCATACATGACAAATTAATTAAGGGGACAATATTGACAAATCTCAAAGCCATACGAATAAATATTATCTCTAGGGCCCCTAATAGCAGACATTTTTTTACTAAAATGGGCCCACGACTCTTTTGTTTTAATTCCTTTTGTGTGCTGTCTTATTTATGTAATGTAGTGAATCTGTTTGATGCTTCATTTATAATTTCTTGTTCGTATCGTATATGGAGTAAGAAAATTTTGTCTTAAAATGAGTCCCCCTCGAACGGCGGGGAGCTTCTCTAGGGGGCAATTGCCCCCTGCCCCCCAGCCCTGGATCCAACCCACTACGTCTATGTAGTATTGAACGGATATTATTCTGCACTCGACAAGACAAATAACTGTAAAGTACTTTCATCTATATTTTCAGAAAAAAATATGGAACTACATTGTTTTTAAAAGAGAAATAGTACAGATGATATGTAAGATCAAATTTTCATTCTACATCAACAATTTCTCTACTAAACAAGCATAGTTTTATTAAGAAAATTGATAAAAGTATATTGACTTAAGAAGTTTTGGGGATGTCGGAACCCGGTTGACTCCCCCCCCCCGTGGGTGCGCCTGTGCTTTCTCCCTTTTACGAAAGTTAACGCTACGCTACTGCTGGAACGTACGAACTCTATCACGTGAGTGAAAATTTAAAATTTAAAAGTGGAAATGGACAAATGTAAAGTGGACATAGTGGGCTTGAGTGAAGTGAGATGGCTATAGGGAAAGACGAGAAAGTATCGGGAAATTACACAAATACTATTCGGATGGCGATAAGGCAGAGAATGGTGTCGCGTTAGCAATGAAGGACGAAGTAGCAAGAAGTGTAACCAAAGCGGAATGCTGTCGTGATTGCTTGATGTTTGTAAAACTACATGCAAAACCAGTGAATATTGTGATAATACAGGTGTAACGAAGTGGAAGTAATGTATGATCAGATTAGTGACATATTGCATCAGGAAGGAAAAGGTAAGGTCAACGCCATAGTAATGGGAGACTTCAACATCGTAGTAGGAGAAGAAACTGTGAATAGGTAAGACAGTGAGACCATTTGGATTAGGTAGAAAAAACGAACAAGGTCAAATGCTTATCGATTTCTGTAAGCAACATGATCTGGTGGTGATGTATACGTGGTTCAAGAAAAAAAACTAAGCTGTACACGTGAAAAAGTCCAGGGGATAAGAAACGCCACCAAATCGATTACATTCTGGTGAAGCAATGTTTCAGGAATAGTATATGAGACATGAAGACGCTTCCAGGAGCGGACATTGATTTGGATCACAATCTCCTGGTGGCGAAAGTGCAAACTTGGTTAAAGTCGATCAAGCAAAATGGGAGGAGAAATCGAAAATGGAACTTGGAGCGACTAAGAAATATCGACGATGATGTGAAAGAAGAGATTAAAGAAAAATTATGTGCAATGGACGATATCGTTGACAATATACAGAATAATTAGAGAAAAGTTAAACAGATTCTACTTAACACACTCCACAATAACATTGGCAAAATGGAAAGAGCACCCAGAAAACCATTGATAACTGAAGCGGTGCTTAAGACGATGGATAAACGCAGAAGGGCTAAAAACATGGACATAAAGGAATACAGAAGGCTGAATAATGAATTAAGAAGAGAAACGGACAAAGCCAAAGAAGAGTGCATGAAGCAAATATGTAAAGAAATAATGGAACTTCAACGGCAAGGCAGATATGATCTGATGTACCAGACAGCACAAGAATTAGGAGGGTAAGCTAACAAAAGTATACGAACGTTCGGATCGAAGATCAACAAGATAATATAACCACTGACCATCAAGAAATCCTTAGAATTTGATGAATACATAAAAGATCTGTATGATTAGAAGAACCGACCAAAGGTATTGCAATCGAAGCAGATGAAGATGTGGATGATGATGAAGAAGGACCCAGTATATTGAAAAAAGTAGTACAAGCAATCAAAGACATTCGAAGCAGAAAGGCCACTGGAGACGACGACATACCAGTAGATTTGCTCAAGGGCTTAGGAGACGACGCAATGAAAATACTGACTTCACTTACTAACAAGATCTACCTGAGTGGAGAATGGCCAAATGATTTTCTTGATGTTACAATGACTGCATTGCCCAAGAAAAAGCAAGCAAAGAAGTGCAGCGATCACAGAACCATTAGCCTGATTTCCCACCCTGGAAAGATCATTGTACACATATTGAACAGGCGACTGGAAAGTAAGATAGATGAGAGTTTAGAAGAAGATCAATTTGGACTCCGGAAAGGAAAAAGCAGCAGAGATGCTGATGGATTGATGAGAATTATATGAAAAAGAAATCTTGATGTAAAGGAAGAGTTGTGTTTGTGTTTCATCGACTGGCGAGAAGCTTTCGACCAAGTCAATTGGACGAAACTTCTGAAAATACTTAAAGAAATTGGAGTCAACTGGAGAAATCGACGACTCATTCAAAACCTGTACATAGGACAACGAGTGAAGTTGCGCTTGAATGAAGGAGAAACTAACATTGTGGAGATTGGAAGAGGAGTCAGACAAGGATGTAGTTTGTCGCTCCAATTATTCAACATTTACAGTGAATGTTTAATGAAGGAAGCATTAATAGGAATTGGAGACTTCAAGATTGGAGGGCAGATCATTAACAAGATCAGGTATGCAGGTAATACGGTTATAATAGCTAAAACCGAAGGAGGACTACAGGAGACGATTGATCAAATAGTGACACTGGAAAACTGTATGGAATGGAAATTAACATCGAAAAGTCGAAAGACATGAGAACATTCCGTGGAAACACGCCCTTACGGATCAGAGTAGAACAAAAAGAACTTGAAGAGGTTGATAATTTCAAGTATCTGGGAAGAACTTTGACGAGAGACGCTTACTGCACCAAAGAAATCATGTCGAGAATTGCCATAGCTAAAGAAGCATTCAACAAGAAACGTTCACTCTTAACCAGCAGGTTCAAGATTGAACTTAAGAAGAAATTGGTCAAGTGATATACATGAAGCATTGGACTGCATGGTTCAGAGAGTTAGACATTACGGAAGTTAGAGAAGAAATATTTAGAGAGCTTCGAAATGTGGTGTTGGAGGAAGATGGAGAAGATAAAATGGACAGAGAGAGCAACAAACGAAGATGTTTTAAAACGGATAGGAGAGAAGAGGACACTTCTAGCCACCATCCTACGTAGAAAGGCCAATTGGATTGGACACATCTTGAGAAGAAATTATCTTCTTCACAGCCCCATAGAAGGGAAGATGGAAGGGAAGCGAGGAATAGGAAGAACAAGAACACAGTTGATCAATGATTTGAAAGATAGGAGAAAATTGGGGAGTTAAAAGAGGAAGCTGAAGATCGAGAAAAGTGGAAGAAACATTTCGAGACCCAAACCTAAAATTGAAAAAAAAATCATCATTTTTCTCAGGAGCTGCCTAAAGGCAGAATACTTAATAGACATATACATAGAGGGATAGATAAATATTGGGCGGTCTAAAACTTGCGCCCGTGCTCTGCCGAGCGGTGATGCAAGATGTAAGAATGAGAAAACATAATATGACCTTTAACTTAGGGCCTTATTTCAGCTTTAGGGCCTGGTTTGACTATGTGGTAACATCGCATGGTGCATTACAAGATGAGTTCCTAACAGAGAAAAATTACTACTGTCTAGTGTGGAATGTAGGAGTAACGTGTGTGACTAGCAATCAGGCAATCAGTATTCGATACCCACCAAGAGTTCCATTTTTTACGATGATAAACTGCTTTTGGAAGTTAAATGTGAGTGGAAGCTAACTGAGAATGATGTGAAGACACAGAAATATGCACACTGACTTATCATGAAATGTCCGAAAGTGTTTAGATTCAACTGCCAAATGAACATAAGGTTGAAAATGTTCAGACGAAGATTACAAAGTTAAACACATACTGATACTCGCATTCCTTGTGTGGCAAACGGTAAGGAGGGGATTCTATTTTTCTGGTGGGAGTTCATGTGCTTCGGATCCCATGTTAAGCTACAAGTCCACATCTTACATATCCTCGATGCTGAACGGAACACTAAGCTTAAAATCATTGTATTTGTATCTAATTTTCTCGATATAAATCCGCACTCTTAATCCCATCCGCACTCCATACAATGGTGAGTTGGAAATGCCACTTGAGGGGGTTGATGTTTTTCGTGTCTATCTCAAAATTTGAATAAAATTATTCAATATAATGTTCTTATTTAATCCCGAATTGATCACTAAACAGAAGCTCTGTTTCTATATAAACTGTTGGAGGAAAGAGTTACTAATTAAAACACATACCTCTAATTTGTGGTTGGCAGGTTAGATCACAGACAAAGGTGGGTTTGATCTTGTGAAGGAGGTGGAAGAAACAACATAGCTCAACTCTTATCGAAATAACTCCGTTTCTAAAATCAATTTTTACTTTGAATTATTTTACATTTTGATTCATTTATTTTTGAAAGTGATCTTATTTTAGATGTGTTTTTATATCATGACATTCAGAGTTAGCATATTAGTGTACTAACAATTAATTACCGATGGAAACTTAATATAAACACAGGTGATTTTAACTTCTGCTGCGCCATTTTGTGATTCAATACTTCTGTAAACAATTCAATACACTCAAACACACTTTGCATAATAATTTCTAGTGATGTGGCCCATAAAGCCACAGTGCGGCAACGGTAATTAGTATTAACTGATAATTTTTTGTGAGAAACAAAATAATGAGAATTGTGATTTAAATGTATTTCTTAATCTAGGATAAGAAGTTAGTCGATGTACTTGCACTTATTAGAAATAATGTGTAAAGCGTTGCTTGAGATGTACATGAACGTGGCGGACAACAAAAGTAATGAATATGTGTTGATTTAATTGTGTACTATTGCTGATAAAGTGTTTCAGTTCATACATTATTAGGTGCTTCTAACTCACGTTGAATACACTGAGACTTCTGCAGAAATGCAAAAGATGTAAAAGTGAATTAGTGAGGACCAAAACTATTAGGATTCCAACCTGTAACTGTCTAAACCTGACCGGAATCCTACTTTCTGTAATTACTGTGAGATCACAACAAACTTTTCTCATTTTTATGCGCATTTTGATTTAGTGGTTATGGTAGTCTTTTCCTTTTAGTGTTAAGAGTTTAAGTGTTTATTTATTGTGTGATATCTTAAGTGTATAACCTTTAATTTTATAACTAAGCTACCTTTATTTCAATATCAAGATGGCGGATAGTCATCACAATGATGATATGAGTTTAGACTGAACAAGTTTCAATGATAAAGAATTGTCTGATAAAATAATAACCATGGAAACTACAGAGAATGTAAAGATGCAAATCATCCCACAGCACATAAATGTAGGATTAGACAAGAATGATACTAATACGATAAATCACTCAGATAATAACGTTGAATTAGTAAATACAAATCCATCCCTACAAAATCGCTATACTGAAGAACATGTGGCTCCTTATTATGTATTCATTAAATCAAATCAAGAAGATACTGGAACGAAACACTTAATGTCAATTAGTAGAAAACTTTGCTTAGCTTCAGTAAAAGGTATTACAAATTTCAAAAAAAAAAGAACAAAATTAATTAATAAAAGTATATTTTAGTACCGGTAAAGCAGGAAATACTTTTCTATGCCATCCAATATTAAAATCACAAAATTGGACAGTATTTATACCAAACTTTGCAATTTATACAACAGGGGTAGTAAAATATGTTAATCCGGAAGTACCTGTAGATGAACTCATACAGGAAATTGTATCAGATGTACCAATTATATCAATTAAACGTATATACCGTACAAAAGAAGGCAAGAAAATTCCAACTTCCAAAATTATCATTATTTTCAATGCGCAACAACTTCCAATCCACGTTGAAGTATTCTTCTTAAGACTGCAAGTAGAAACTTATATTCTAGCTATAAGACAATGCACCATATGCCTACGATACGGACATACTTCCCGTACATGTAAAGCAAAAACAGCAATATGTAAAACGTGTGCTCTATCACATCCTCCTACGCAATGTTCTAAAATAACAAAATGTTTTCATTGCGGTCTGCCGCACGAAGCGGATAATGAGGAATGACCGTAAAGAGCTAGACAAAAACAAATCATGACAATAACGGCTACAGACCATCTGTCATTCAATGAAGCAGATATGTAAGTTGGCAAATTACATACAGACTCACGTAAATGGGATTCATATAATAGCACTCTTAGATCATTGGGGAATGAGGTCCATAACTCTCAGAACAGAGATTTTAGTCAACCGTCACCAAATAAGAACATATCTGCTGTAAACATAACTAACTATAGAAAAAGCCGAAGCCAAACGAACAAGAACCCCCCCTCCATGGAAAAGAGGGAAAAGTACGGAAGAAACCAATGGTAGTTCTAATGTTAATAAGCCCCACCTGTAAGGCTTATGACTTTTCCTAATACGAGCGGTCAATTTGTGACGTTGGTAAATTCAAACAGGAACAGAAATATAACGGCGGACCAAAATACTCAAAAATTGAGTGACCCGAAAAGTCATATTAGACTCAATATCATTCGTTTACAAGAAAACTCTTTATTGCAAGTAGCACATGATCAGGATAATGCTTCAGTCTCAAAGCAATCTTTGAATCTGACAGATATGCCACTCCCTAATACAAGTAATCCTACTTTTCATAACTTTACGGAAACATCTGATAAAAGAACGGACAGGGATTTGGTAAATACGAAAACAATGTTTGCCATTAAACAATTACTTGGTAGTATTTTAATATATTTAAATCGTAACGTACCAACAGAACATACTGAGCAACTATTGAAACAATTTTATGTGCTATTCAACACAATACATGCAAGTTAATACATTGTCCGGAAAAATCTCTTCTCCACTTAATTATGGATCACAAACAAAGCCTCAAAATTATGCAATGGAATTGCCATAGTATTTATGCAAAAAATATGCCATCCAACATTTAATAAAATATTTTTCTCCGGACATCATAGTTTTATAGGAAACTTTGGCGAAAAATAAATTTTCCTTAAAATTGCAAAATTACAACATTATAGAAAATTTAAGAGATGATGCATACGGTGGTTTAGCTACATGCCTTAAGAAGAATATTCCTTTTTGTACTCTAAATTTAGCAATTCGTAATAAACATACCGAAATACAATTAACTGGCTTCGAAATTAATAATATTAAATTTGTTATTATTTATATACCGCCTGATATTATTCCGCAACTTCAATTCTGGAAAGAGCTGTTAATAGATAATAACATTGATTATTTAATGGGCGACTGTCATTCACAATCTGCAGCATGGGGTGTATCCAAAGGGAATACTGCTGGTAAGATTCTTAATCAAGCATTAACTGAATACCCGTACTTATTTCTAAATGATGTTACTGCGACAAGAATTACTTTAGAAGGTAATAGTGTTCCAGATATAACTATTTGTAAATTGCAATATTATATTTTAACTTGTTGGTCTGTTTACTTGGTCCATTACTGCCAATGCTTTTACATCCAAAATTAATAAAATTCATAAAGAAATTAACTCTAATAATTACCTACACTTTATCTCAGGAACATTGAATGTAACTAATACATCCCCTTGCTCTTTAACTAAACTCAATCAAGTAATTATGCAAGTTGCCGCGAGATCAAAACCAAAAGAAATGGGACAGAGTCATAGACCTAAATTTTCATCTCATATTACGCCACATGCTAAACCTGTTTGGTAGAATCAGGAATTACAACAAGCAGTCAATAAAAGGAAAGTGGCTTTTCTTCAATTTATTCGAACAAAGACTTCTCAAGATTTCAAGCAGTATATTAACTGTAAGACATTAACAAAAATCACCCTAAACAAAATTAAACGAACTCATTGGAAAGCATTTTGTGATAATCTATCCTTTCAAACACCTAAAACTGTAATTTGGAAATTTCTACAGTCAGCTTACCAAAAGCTCTATAAATTCTGCGCCAACTACTTAGGCTTCATTTAAAAGTGACTGGATACAGCAATTTCACTCTATTTTAACACAGGACTTTGTCAACTCAAACAACCTCATAATAGCTAATTTACGAGATAATCAAACATCTACTAAGGATGATCCTTTTAAATTAGAAGAACTGGAAATGGTGTTTAAAACTATCAAGAATAACGCTTCACCTGGGGTTGATGGCATTCAATATGTGCACTACTCAAACTTACCTTCTGAAGGAAAAAAAATATTTCTAACCTATTTAAATTCAATTTGGAAAACAGGAAAAGTTCCTGAAAAATGGGGGAAAATCTCTCATTGTACCTATTCTTAAACCTAATAAACCAAGTCATATTGTCACAAACTACAGACTAATACATCTTCTCTCTTGTAATTTGAACATTTTCGAACAGTTAATGTTCAGTCGGCTACAATGGTATATTGAGTACAATAATGGTATATTGTTACCTTTTAATATTACAGATTTTCGTAAAAATAGCTCGACTTTTGATTCTATTGGTCTTCTCTAATAATTGATATATGGCAAGTTTTGTAACAAAAGAAGTGTCTCATCTTTATTAGTGTGAATTTTCAAAAAGCCTATGACTCTATAAATTTAGATATATTAATTTCCAAATTATACGCAAATTCAACTTACGAATTCCGCAACAGTTCATTCTACTTATTTACAATTTATTATACGATAGACAAGTACATATTAAGATGATTAATTCTTATTCAAAATCAAGACGCACTTCTATTGGTAGTAAATTAATTCTCATTCTCTTTAATCTTTTTATTTTGGACCTTATACAAGTGTTGAACAAGAGAACAAATACATTTTTGAATGCTGATGATCTTGTCAATTACGAAATTTTTGAGAATTTAAACATATGAGTGGGAAAAATCCAACACAATTTGGAAATTATATATTAATGGAGTTTCCAGAATGGATTGGATATTAATTGGGAAAAATCATCTTTTACATTCTTTACAAAAAAAATCATAAAACAACTACCAAAAATAAGAATTAATGGTAAACAATTAAAATTTACCAAACACCTGAAAGATTTAGATCTAAACCTACATACTGAGTTGTCTTGGAAATCGCACCTTCAATACTTAACAAATGAAGCAATCAAATACCATAATATCCTGAAGAGCATTAGTGCTAAAAACTGGGGAATACAACCTCAAGTGTTGAATATGATCAATCAACAAACACTAACAGCAAGAATACTGTACGATTCCATGTTTTATAACACAAACTACTTAATGTTCTATACAAAAATTCAACAACTTTAATATGATATGATCAAGACAATATTATCCCAACCATCATTTTGCCCAAAAACACAATCTTAGAAGCTACGATGAACTTACCGATAGAAATAAGAATATTTCAACTTACGGCTAATTTCTTACTTTCTCAGATGGCTGAATCTTCATCGATTATCATACATAAACTGGGAACCATGGAAATTTCAAATCAAAATAAAAAACTTTCTTATCAAAAATCACTTAAATGGATCTTTACTGTATTTAAGAATATCAAAAGACTGCAATCTAACATAGCAAAAGCACCAATTCCTGCATACCTATTCCATTATGTTATTAACTTTATAAAAATCCCTGCCATTATTCCACAATATGTACAATATTATAAACTTGAAAATTTACATATATATATAAAAATATATGGCAATCCTACTTTGATACTCTCCCTAAAGAATACATACTGATATCTACTAACGAATTAAAACAAAAAGATAAACCAGTTGGTGCTGCTTTAATAATACCTCACTTGCAAGTGCAAAAACAATATAAACTACCTTGTAATATGTCTGTGTTCGAAGGTGAAGCTTTTGCCATAAGACAAGCATTTTTATTTATAAAAACAATTCAACCTTAAACATGCTTGTATATGTACGGATGCCTTGAATGTTATATTTTAATAGCTTTGAATAACACGCGATGGACAGCCCAAACTTCTTGGAACCTTTTATTGATTAAAAAATTAAATCACTCATTACAATGCAATAACTTTAAAACTATTTTACTCTTCACAGAAGTGCATGTTAACATAGAATCTAATGAATCTGTGCAGTGAAGCTGCAGCTACTAAAGATATCAGCACTAATATACAAATTCCTTGCTATAATTTTAAACATATCATCAAAAATAAAATGGAGAAATTAATCTGCCAATGGAAAAAGAAAAACAGGAGGTCCTAGCAAGTACTACTGGTGTATATCGCATGATCTGGAAGATAACGTCTGGGATGTATTAAGAACGTGGTCTAGATCAAAAATCATATTATTTTACCGTATAATACTAAACACAGCATTAACACCAAAAAACTGTTCTGCATAAGGAAAAAAGATACAAAACTTTGCTGGTGCGGAAAAGAAATTGGAAATCTGAATCGTCTAATTTTATATCGTGAATTATTACAACATAAAAGAAAAGAGTTTATAATGCATCTTTTAAATTATTTTCATACGTTTCCAATTACAGTGGACATGATAATAACTTCTAGAAATTGGACCCTTATCAAGAGGCTTATACATGGAGACGCATTTAACTAATATAACAAATTTCTGGAATTACTGGGAATTGACTGTTGCCTCTATGATATCCTCGTATCAGCACGTTCATAAGAATACGAATAACAATTACGCCCAAAACAAAGTTAATAGATCTAACACTTACAATTCCCAGTGATACCACATTCATCTCAGTATGATAACTTCTAATTATTAATAAACCATCTTTACTTTTGTACAGTAATAGGGAACAGGTCATTTGATCCTAAGTTTGGACCTATGAACACAGCATTTACGGATGCCGAAATGAAATGAATGAAATGAAGTTAGTCAGAATAATAACATTAAAATTAAATAAAATAATTGTGAATTAAGATCAGAATATAGTGTAGAAGATACTAAAGAAAGAAGGACAATTACATAAGTTAATATTTAATCAAAAAGTAGTATATTGATACGACTGCATTTTAAGAAAGATAGAACTTCCATAAGATTAAGACTAAGCTCATCGCTAAGATAAGATATATCGCTCATAAGATTAAGACTACTAGATTCTGGTAGCTCATATTTTTGGAAGTAATATAAACTGTTAATTAACACGTTTGAGTCAGAGTTTACCTACTTTCCGCCATTACGCTTCACCGAGGTTTTGGAAGACGAGGGCTACTATTAACATGAACTCCAAACCCACGACCGGCGTTTCAACCCATTGAAGTTAGTGGGTACACGGACCATCATTCAGGGGCAGCCCTCAGAATACAGGTTGTTCCTTACCAGAATACGTAGTTCGCCCCGATTCTGATAAACAACTTTAATTCAATGGTTCTAGTAATTTTTAGACATTACACGAACAGACGGTTCTATCATATTTTGACACTTTTCTTTACATATTCAGGTTAGGTTAAAGCTTTGTATCTATTTTAGCAAAGCATGTACTAATTGAGTAGTTCCATTACTACTTGCAGATTGACTTCAGGAGAGCTCAGTATAATTACAATGTAAAGTATGGCATAAAAACTAGAGTGCATAAAATATGAACCAAATTGTGCTAGGTGACCACTGAAACGCACGAATGCTATCTAACCAAGTCAGTGCAGGAGCGTAGCAGGGGAGCCCCTGCGGTAGCGAGAGTGTTTGCCCGAAGGAGCAGGCGCGTCAACAATTGGGGTATACGCATAAACGAGGATAGTGAAAGAGCACACTTATACATACAATACTTTCACTTTCCCTCAAAAGTCATTTAAAATATGCTGTGCACTGACAATAATTACTTATATTCATGCTCTCATTCCTTCACAAAAATGTTTCATATCGTTTTTTAACTATAAATTTTATACTTGGTAGAACTGTTTCTTCGAGTAAGCTCTTTTTTAAAGATGAACAAGTTAGAGGACTATAATTTATCAATTTTTCTTATGAAAATTTCATAAATTTCGATAATATTTCGGTTCAAGTTGTGCATCCTGCAGTTGTATTTTTTTCAAAAAGGAAAAAGGTAATTTCGTTGTGGCACAGCTTCGTGCATTTATGTGTGTTTAGAAGAAAGACCAGAGAAAGTGAAAAGGGTAACGGGTGTAGTATAAAGAAGAAGAAGTAACATAAAAACACACGGTATACTTTAAGACTTTATATATCAAGCCTTTTCACAAAGGGCCACATGGGAAATCATATGCAGTTGCCTAACCAATACTGTTAAGTCGGTTTGTTCTACATGGTAGGTTGTTCTTAGTGTTCTAATATAAACACATGTACTCAAACACAAACACATTCTATTACTATTTCTCATACTTGTATTACGTGCTTCCCCTTCGAAACAAATATCTTGCTTTTACTAACAGAATCATGCTTTATTGCCTGGGGTTTACAGAAAATCAGGTTGGGGATTTAGCTTATAAGTTAACATAACGGCAAGAGCTAAAGGTAAACGTTAACATCCACAGAATGGGGAAGTACAGAAAGGAAATAGAAAATTTCTGTGTGCATATTCCGAAGATGTAAAACACGAAGGACACAATTGTATACGAGAAGGGTAGAACAGGGACTAACATTTTAGTTGTCCAATTAAAGCAGAGACAGGGGAAACATTTTACTTTAAAAGAATCATCAAGCAAGTTCTTTGTCTAATGGGTTAAAATGAGCTTATGTAAACATGCACTTTTGAAGCAAAATAAGAAGTGAAATTTTTAATTTTAATGTTTCACTTTTATACCCTTTAGGGTAAAGGAGACAGATCACTAACGAAAGTGAATGATTTAGGAAAGAATTAGTAGAATTATAATGGGGAAGGTAATGGAAGCAAATTCTAGAAAGCCCACGAATACGGCCTAATGCCCATCATAGATTCATATCGTATGGGATCGAACTAGCGGCCCCTTGGTATCCATGAGTGAGTACTCTATGGCTTATTATCCCCCTATTTAACCCAATACGACAAGGACGCGAACACAGAAACTTTGAGAACAGTTAAGAAAACCCTCGTGCTCTTAAGAGCGACTCGAACTCCGATGGAAATATTTTAATGAAACTATTGCTATTTCCTCCGAAAACAGTGTTTCTTCTTCATAACAGCTCTTTCAGGTATTCCTCTTAATATTTTCGCTAATTTCATTTTATGCAGTAGAAATAATGACAATTTTGCAATAATAATAATAATAATAATAATAATAATAATAATAATAATAATAATAATAATAATAATAATAATAATAATAATAATAATAATAATAATAATAAACTGAGGAAACAAACTTTTACGAGAGACTGCGATAGCTCAGTGGTAGAGCACTTACCTTTGGCGCATAGAGATCCTAGTTCGATTCTAACTCCTGACAAGTGGGATTGTAGTAGATAAATAACATATGTTGGATTTTCTCGGGGTCTCCGTTTCCTCTTACTTTAATCATTCCACCATTATCGTCACTCTCATCATTACTGTTTCCCTTAGCCTCGGTGCATAATGGTTGGATGTTAAATTTAAAAAAAAAATACTTTTACGGATTCACAAATCAATCAGTGAATCTAATATAACGCTGGATAATCTCAATAGAAATAGAAAGATAAAATAAAGGCGTGTCTTATAAGAAAGGTGTAAAGTAACTATCTGGATTGAGATAGTTTTCATCTTTTTTATAAGATACACTTTTACATTGTCATTCTATTTTTATTTAACCGACCCGAAATTCTCTATCCGGAAGGCTTGTAAGCATTTCATATGTATGTTACAAGTTAACAAAGTGTCTTAAGCCCAATTTAAATTTGGTATTAATTCCAAAATACTTGGCAGCATATAATCTTTGTTGACTACTGTTAATTTTGAGCTTTATTCTGAACAATTCACAGTATTTTACGGCGTAACAATAAAAGGCAGCCTTTGTATTAACTAGGCTTTCTTGCAATGTGTGGTAGCTTACACTATTGTGATAGGGACGTCATTTAAGGGGGTTAGAACGGCAATTATCCCCCTCTGAATTAACGTAATATTCTCTTTAAGGTAAGTTTTAAGGAATGCTAATCACCAACAGCTGGCAGCACTTTTCCCCTATCTTTCCAATGTATTTCGCAAGGAGAAACAATATTCAAAATAATTGAATCGTCTTCAAGAGATCAATATTCAAACTGACGAGTGTGAACTTAGCACGACCAGTTTTGAAAATTATAAATATTTGCATACTAAATGTTTGTGCTGCGTATGTACCGGTTTGTACCGTAAAAATTTTCCTTTGTACCGGTCTCAAATTCGAAAACATCGAAAAATAAAATGGTCCTGCTAAATTCATGTGAACATAGCAGGACAAGAATACAAATTTCTACAAATCTCAAGATTTTTCTGTACTTATCATTTGTATTGCGTTGGTATCGGATTGTACCGTAAAAATTTTCGTTTCTACAAGTCTAAAATTCGAAAAAATCGAGAAATAAAGTGGTCCTAAGTTCACGTGAACTTAGCAGGATCACTTTATTTTCCGAATTTTTCGAATTTGAGTCCGGTACAAACGAAAATGTTTACGGTACAAACCGGTACAAACACAGTACAAACGTATAGTATGCAAATATTTATAATTTTCAAAAGTGGTTCTGCTAAGTTCACACTCATTTCAAACTGTCCAAAGACAAGTGAAATCGATAATTAGAGAATAATCCGTTCACTTTTATGACGTTTTATTTCTTTAATTGTCGAGAGAGTTTTGTTGTTGAAATCATGCTTCTGAGGAGCAAAATTAACTGCGCTGTACAATTAATAAACAAGATAATGAAAAAAAACGGATTATTCTCGAATTATTAATTCAATTGGTCTTTGGACAAATTTTGAATATTTCTCTCTTCAAAATTCAGTTATTATGGATACTGTTGCTCCTTACGAAATATGCTTGGGGAGGCACGGTGGCTCAGTAGTAGAGCGCTTACCTCTAGTGCTTGGGGTCCGTGGATCGATCCCCGACCAAATAAGTTTGTGGTGGACAACATCCTGTCTGTGGGTTTTCTTGGAGTACTCCAGCTTCCTCCAACTTCCTCATTCCATCTATTGTTCCATTACCATTCACTTGCCTTAATCAACGTCTCCATTAGCATAAAGGGCATAAACGGGCATCCTTTCCACTTAACTTTAATCAATGGTATTGTATAATATTAATTAAAAATGAAAGTTCACTTACATCCGTGAATAATGTCATCCCAAGCAAAAGCTGAAACAGACTACTGCATTATGACCTACACTAATCAGCTGTACGATCCCATTTTCATTCCTAGATCACTTTTCTTGTTATCTTTAGATCAAGGCGTGCTCCTCAGTTGGGATCTAGGGATCTCAGATCTATCACTACAAGTAGATCGTCAACAGATTATCTCAAAGAGTAATATTTATTGTGACAGTTCAAATAATAATAGTAATAATAATAATAATAGTAACAAATGTGTACTAATGAAAGCACAAACCTCGGTAAACGTCGGATGTATCTCATTTTGAGGAGTGTACTTGCATTTTAACGAATTGGAATATTGTTTCAATTTATACAAATCCCACAGGAAAAGGAAAATTGCTAAAATGTGCCACGTGTTCTATCTATCATACATAGACGTAAGTAAACGAAGTTTAATTTTTCGGCGATAAGTGCATAATATTATTCCTTGTATGTAGCATATGATTGTATTTTCTTATAATCCTAACCAATAACAGCAGTCCATTTAATGTGAACTAAAACATTGAGGTAGATTAGCTACTACTTTCACAGTATGTGAACAAATGACTACTGTTGTACGTATATTAGATACACCATGTAACAAAAATAAAAAAAGAAACTGTGGTAAAAAAGTTTACCTGGAGAATCTCTCGAATAGAAAATTGGAACGGAGACCTAGAATGGGAAGGAGAAGCAAAGAAGAGAACTAGAATAAAAGAAAGAGAAAAGAACTAAGTAACTTTTGCCATTTCACTTCCTGTAACAAATGACAGTCGTTTTTAAGGCGACGTGAGTCATTGAGAAAGTCGTCCGACCGAGTATGTTTCCTGCTCCCCTTGCGTAACATCGCCAAGGGACAGATCGGCTTGTCCATTTTCAGGTTCACTTGAGCAAAGAGTTTCAATGACTTCTTTGTTGAACACGAAAAAAAAAAAGAAGAAAGAATTCTATGGATTCCTTTTATTTCTCTGTACTATTTACACGATACGTATGGATTGCCCATGTAGATGACCATTTCTAAGAACTTGAGAAAAAAATTTTATTGTTATGTTATATGGCAAGACCAAAGAAATAAATTTTTCAAGCTTGAAGAAATATTTTTCAACTCCATTTTTTTTAGTTTCAGCAACTATGTGAACTTATGACGTATAAATTCATTTTTTGTAAATATGAAAAAGAATTTTTGTAATGAAATTTTTCGTTTATTTTATTTTCTCTGCTCTCAATATCACAGAAATAGAACAATCATATAAAGTTTTTGCATTTCGAATTTGTTTGGAAAAATGTGTGCTTTTTCTCAGCATCCAAATACATACATATATTTTTTACTCACAGAATGCATTTGGGGGCTCACAGATTACGGAATACTTGTATGATTACACATAAGACTTGGAAAGTAATTAATACAACTGTTTGACTGGAACGAGTCTTAATATAGGAAGGAAATAACTAGATAGTTCTTTTCCTTCTGGAGCAGTCATGTGAATTTCTAGCAAAGGCAATCGTAAAATAAGCCTATCATTGGTGTTTAATTTCAAATACACCCAACAGTACTGTAAAATACATCAGAGATTGACAAGCAAACCTGCAATATTCATTTTTCAATTTTGTCAGGAGAGGAATCAAAAGTGACTCCCTTATGTTTCAGAATTATTGAACAATTCTTTTTCTTTAGTAGAAGATTTCACTCATCTGCGTTAAGTAGTTTCCTCTCCTCCTCTCCTAACAAAACTGAAAAATGGATTTAGCAGGTTTTGCTTCTATACCCTTGACATGAAAGCAGACACGCCACTGACAACATTACAGCATACATTTTATAAGATTTTGGCGCATATTGAAGTTATGATTAATGATTTGTAATCTGAGATTTAGAACTGAATTTGCATTAACTCTCGTACATGAGTCTGGTAAAATTAATTCTCAATATAAATTTACAATGTCATCGGGGTTTAAGAGACCCCAGTGTGTATTTGCTGGATCAAAAATGAAAGCTTCATCCAGCCCTAAGCCACCTATTGATGACACGGGACGGTTCCACAAGTTGTCGCTAAAATCTGATTTCCACATAGAACATTTGATAGAACATCATGATGAATGAAAATGAGCAAAATTTAAGGTGCTATGGACTAGAAGGATAGGAGCTACGGGGCTTCAAAATTTGAATGTCCAAAAAAATATATCATGGAATTATGTACGTTTAAAGTAAATATCTTGAAAACCGTTGAAGTAATCAAAACAAAAGTTGCACGATGTAATCAGAACAAAATACCCTATCGAGAACCACAAACAGTGTTGCCATAGATGAAGTAGTGTTGTCAATTCAGTAAATAAATATTTTATTTGAAATAGCACCATATACAAGTGCGCACAAATTTAAAATGCACTATTATTACTAAACATAACAGTGAGATGTAGTGGTACAGTGTTGCCCACTGTTGGAGCTACGGGTGCTGAAAATGTACAATGGAGAAATCTGATATGATTCTCGAGAACACACTCTTAAACATGAAAAATCGATGAGGTCTTTGAATACTTCCATATAAAGTGGTTCAGTGGTATAGCGTTCTCATTTGCTGTGGGATCCCTGATTCAAACCCAGCTTGCGCCAAGTAGACCTTGTGGTGGACGACACCTTGTGCATGGGTTTTCGAGGGATTGTTCCGTTTCCCTCCACTTTTTTCATTCCACTCTTGCATTAGTTACCATCATCATCATCACCGTCTTTTTTCGCCTATATGTTATACCAGTGAGACGTAAAACTGAGATATTTCATTTTTTTTCCAAATCCGTTAAGTTTTCAGAAATAACATTTGGTATTTAGATTTTTCATTTAAACTAATTAAAGATATTTGTCGTCGTTTTCAAACATGTCTCCTATAAAAGAAGAAAAAGGCGTGAAGAAAAAAAGAGTAGGAGTTGCAATTGGTAAAATAAATGGTCGTATCTCGAAATCCGCTAAGGTTAGAGACATGAAAATCTGCATTTGGGCTTTTGATTTAAAATAATTAAGGACTTGTTTCAGTGTTTCTTTAATATTTCCCTTAGAAAGGAAGGGATAAGGTGGAGAAGGGATTCAAATTGTAATAAGATGTAAATATCTCGAAATTGAAAAAAAAGATCAGTGACATGTTAGGAATATTAGAAGTACGGGGCCGAAGGCCGAGGAAACGCAGAGGTATGATGGGAGAGAAGTTCCCAGCTAGCTGAAGGCTAGTAAAGGTATAATTTAAATTTGGTGAAACAATAGCTAATTCGAAACACATCGAATATTAGTTTAAATTGTGTATTGAACAATAAACAATTGAAATAGAAACAACAAATATATGACCTGTAAAAAGACAAGAAATTTCTAATATTTTTGGGCACAGTGCGTCAAGGGAATTCACGTTACTTAGAGCTTATGGTAACTGTGGAAGAGACACTAAAGCTCATTATCTTTAAGTTAGGTTTCTCTCCTTTCTGTGTTTAGTTTGCGGGTTCCTTACAGCACATTGGCTACACAAGACTTTGGCCTAAAGTTTTGAATGTTATCTGAACTAATCGTATTTCAATCCGGAATGAAATTCAAGTTTAATTCAAAATTTGCCACTTTCCTATTATGCAATACAGGATGTCAGGCCATCTCTTACATTGAGCCGTTCCTGGTAGTAAAGTCTAACTCAACATTGTGATCCGATGTTCGATTCGGCTTAACTATCCGGAACGGCCTATGTTACAAAAGCGTTTCGGAAACTATTTCAATTGAGATTAATTGTATTAGTCAGAATGTTCTGTGGACCATTCTGTAAGTGTTTCACAAACGATGGGTAGACAAAATGAAAAAAGTCTAGTCAAAAGATTTCTTGTCATGAAATCATAGGAAAAACTCTGCACATAATGAAATTCATCATGTTTGAGAAAAAACCCAATACATTATATAAGCTATTCAATGTATTATACAGTTTACATCTGATAGTGTGATATGCAATTCATTTGAAATTTATTTATCTCTTTTTGAGACTAATCTTCAAACTGAGAGGACCAGATGGTTAAACATCAAGGACCACTTATATGTAGGTTCACGTCTCATATAGCCTCGGTGCTGAAAAGTGACGCTTAACTTCAACAACAATAACGAAGTCCACTATGGTTCGTGGACCATAGTTTAAGAAACGCTACATTACAGTATAATACTTTAAGAATACATGCCATATATATCATTACAATAATGTGACACATTCGTCTATCATTTACGCGTCATAAGAATTGTTTCATATAATTCAAGATCAAGTATTTTATGTTCTGTAACACACATTATTGCATCATTGTCACGTCAATAATTAATCATTATTTTATTTCCATGTCGAGCTACATGTTATTTTCATTTCGTTAATCTTTACCGAGTTAAAATGTTTTGTATAAAGTAAAATTCAGATATATTAAGAGTTGCTTATGGAAACTCTGATGACCACACTTGAACCAATGAGTATAAAACCACTCCCATTGGCATCTTGAATAGAACTTCATCAAATGACCCTTTTGCTCTGAAAAGAGTTAACAGCAACGCTGAACAAGGAGCGAGAAAGATTTTATCGCAAAATTTCATGGGACTATCACGCTGAAATGGAGACAATGATTCCTTTGAAACTGAGAACGACTTTATTGGCAATTGTGGACCATGAGATGTCTCACCAACGTTGTTAAGACTTTTCTGTTGCCTGAGATATGAAATGGAATATTGTTCCCACTTGATAATGAAGAACAGGTAATTTCAGTTGCTTTGAATGCTGTTTGTGGCTTTCATTGTCCAAATGAAGAGTGTTTTTACGTAACAGGCAACAGAATAATAGTGTCTCGATAATATAATCTTATGCAAATAAAAAGAAGTTACTGGATTGGAAAAAAAGTAATTTTGTTTATCGCAGGAAGTTTCTGCAACAGATTAAGTATTACAAATTTGAAGGCAGTGACAAATTATGATCTCTTTGTTTTAAGGTAAATGTATATCTTACATCGATACAAACTAAGTAGATTTTTAAGTTCATTTCTAGAAGATTAATATACGGTGTTTATATTGTGCATAAACCATCCCTTTTATAGCATTTTTGCTAATATTTTTTCTTATTTGAAAGCTATTCCACAAAAACCGAGAATAGACGTTGTTCATAAAAAAATCCTTATATGAGAATGTAAGGTGACATTTTATTAATAGGCGGCCATACGAAATTTTAGTTGTGAAACCTGTGATAAATAAATATAGGAATGCAAAATAGACGCTTGATCTAGTTGGCTAAGGATAGAATTCAGTGGAAAGCTTTTTTGAATGTAGCATTGAACCTCCGGATTCCATAGACCATAGAGTTAGTTTAGTTAGTTAAATGTATTATCAACATATGTCTTGTATAGTTATTTTTAACTTTCTAGAACCAATCTCTCCTTATCCTAATTTACGTAGTATCCCAATTACTGAATTATGATCTCTATCTATCTATCTATCTATCTATCTATCTATCTATCTATCTATCTATCTATCTATCTATCTATCTATCTATCTATCTATCTATCTATCTATCTATCTATCTATCTATCTATCTATCTATCCATCTATCTATCTATCTATCTATCTATCTATCTATCTATCTATATATATATATATATATATATATATATATATATATATATATATATGTGTGTGTGTGTGTGTGTAATACGTCTGCATTAGGAATCGAATAATTGGTATCATTTCAGATTAAGCTTGGGGAGCTAAATTTTCAATCGAGATAAAAACTTTTCTTTTTTAGTAATGTACTACAATGCAATTTATTAAAATACATGCGTTCCTAAACTCAAGGGAGAGCAATTGCCCCGTGCCACCACCAATGACGCTTCTGAATGGAATCCACAACTATGAACATTAAAATCCATGCGGATAAATTGGATACATATCAAATGTATTATTTGTGGCCATATTAAATGTAATTAAGGCTGTAATTACTGTACGTATACAGAATCCACGTATATTTATTCCATATTAAGCACAATATAATTTATTAACTATGTATTTGGGGAAAGAGTTTTGGGAATGTTGCTGAAGCATTGGTAAGCTATTTTTTCAATGTTGCAAAAATTGCTTACCAGAAATATAAGTGCGACATTTTGTGTTACACGAGGAGCCTAATTTACGTACAACTTACAAGTACTGTGTGTAACTCTTATGTACCGTACCTAGATTTCCAAGTTGTAATTCTACAAGAACAAGCAAAGAAGACAGTGAGACAACACTTCGGAGGTTATCTGTGATCAAACATGTATATTCTAGTATATTTAAAGAATCGGAGCAAACAAACAATATGTTAATACCTAATCGTTTGTGGTACAAATATAATGAAATTATAGAGTGAAAACATAGAACTGGTTCGGAGATTTGCATGCAGTGACGATTTCAGATTTTTCCATGGGGGAATTAGAATTAAGTGGAAACTGAAACTAATACTATATAAATACTGGTAACTCAAGCTGAACAAGATCGGAGTTACGCTCTGGGATGAATTACCTTACTTACTCACCTCTCAAATCATCAATGTTCGAACTCTGCCCAGCTGCACATCTTCATTCGAAAATTTCAAACTTAAATACAAACATAGTCGTTAGGGTTTTATTTAGCGCAAAATTATATAGACAGTATTATATCAGTCCTGGTTTTCAGTTTGAGTAGTTTGCCTCTTTACTTAGCTACTACACACAAAAACCTTCTCTTTAAGTGTGTAATATTGTATGTAATACTACTGTAATAGGTTCGGTCCAATACGTGGGAAGAAAAACAAGTATGATTCTGTTAGTTTGCAAAACTGCTTTCCTAACTATGTAGTTGGTGAGTGAGGTCAGACGCCATCGTTTGGGGTATGCTGTAGTAGATTGGAGAAGCATACGGAATAGGCCATCTAAAAGGGTCGGGAAGAAGGATAGAAAAACACGTTTTCATTCTAATGAAGAGCAGGAGCAAACAAAGAAGAAGACGGAGACAATGGGAGCCCTTAACGACCTCCTCTCTCGACTCTTGGGCTTCAAACAAAAGTCTCCGGTCATTTGGTACATCCATTGAAAAGTTCAATGTTGGCAAATGAAGCAAACTTTCCAATAGGCAATTCTTTCAACGCTATTAACTTCACTAAATATTCTTTTCTTTTTTTTAAATAACAAATACCGTATCCAACACAGTTAGATAAACATCACAGATACGTATAAGTTAGTCTCGAAAACAAAAATTATATACATGTATGAAACTTCGTATATTCAAATCACCAATGACTGTAATGTTAACCAGCTTCAAAGTGCTTATCAACAAAAAGACTTCTTATCACAGTTTGGTAACAATGGAGCAAGTGATTACGATGCAATGTTAATGTCGCATTTCTCTTAAATAAAGAGTTACTTTTCGATGTTGGAAACGAGTCTCGTTCATTAGCAACTGTAGATTGTTTCCCTTTTAACCTTTTTTCATTCTTAAGACACTAACGAACTGTTTTTGTTCAATGAACATTTGCAATCCGGCTTAACATGTATTATTTAGAGATATCATAACTAAGACAACGAGAAAATGTTCGACTACAATGCAGGTGACAATGGGATAGATTTCTTTTATTTTGTATGTATTGTTTCAAAGGTAAAGGATCTAAAACCAAGCTAGCTCGATGATTGCTGTTTATATGCAGCACATTAAAAAAATACTTTAACAATGTGTTTATTTATTTATATTTGGGCTGTCACTCCACTGCATTTCATGCTGCTTCTTAAGAACACGCACTTCTATTAAAGTACGTGTCTTCCTGTAAAAGCTCCGGAAGGTTTTTTTTTTTTTTAAAAAAAAAAGTCATAAACAAGCACGTACGGTACTCAAGAGTTATTTCAGAGGACCCCAAGATTATCCAGAGCTGTCCTACTTCAATATGAGAATAAATTATATTAACATTCGGAAAATCATAACTAATGTTAGACTAAATTTACAGAAAAATCTGGATTTCCGGGGGACAACCCTACGTATATCCCTGGGAATAAATATACAACACTTGCAGAATATCATTTTTTACGGAGAGAATACGTTTCATTTTGGATATAAAGGCTGTTAACTTAGGGGCTTCAAAAAGTATGAATTCGACACTAATAAAGGTCATTTTCAATTAATTTTACGTATCAAATTCCCTCTTAGGAGTACTAATGGGGGGCTGAATTTGGATTTAAACGGCATCGGAATTGTCACTGTTCGTCTCAGCGACCCCGAATATTATGAATCCGACACTAATATTGGTCATTTTCAATCATTTATATTTATTCCCCTCCCCGTCCCCCTAAGTTGCACGATGAAAGTGAAATGATAACCATCCCAGGCCCCCGAATCACATCTATCTTGAAAATTTGATCGGGAGCGGTTGGGTGGTTCAAGAGTTATTAAGTTACAAACATATATATATATATATATATATATATATATATATATATATATATATATATATATATATATATATATATATATATATATATATATATATATATATATATATATATATATATATATATGTGTGTGTGTGTGTGTGTGTGTGTAGATATATAGATAGATATACATATATAGATACAAATAGATAGATAGATTAAGAATATTTATGAACATCATTGATAGCAATGAAGAAATATATTATTTAATAATATTAACTGCCTAAAGCTAAATAAAATTGTGCAAATCACGGCACTAAACTTTGTCGCTTTGATCTCTTAAACTAAATCGTCATGTTCCAGTTGTTATTCAAACGTTTAGTTATTAATTTGAAACAGTAATTTTAACAGAATTGTAATAGGTGTTTTCTGAAATTGAGAAGAAAACACAATAAGAGTAAATTCAACTCTTCTGTATTTTCCTTACCAAAACGACTTAAACCATGTTGTAGGGTTTTTAATTGGATATTGAAGTTTGCAATATAGATAAAAGTGTTTCACCGTTTTCAAGAAAATGCTTTTTTTAGCCCTTATTTCTGGAAGAGGGAGATTAAAAAAAACGAGCATAATCCAAACCTTAAATTTAAAAATTTGTGTGCATATGTTGAAACACATTATTTCTACATACATTAGGACGAACAAACAGACGAATACAGTAGTATTCTAAAATTTCTCTTCTGACATGAAGAGGCCATGATACATATAAAGTCAATTGAAAATTTCAATTCGGAAATGTTCACGATCATTATACTTTCTTTTCTACTATTGTTCGAATGTAAATATTATATCAAACGATGCCATCATCACAAGAATCAGGTAATCACTGAGAGACTGTACTTTCTACTAATTAGTATGTGTTCATGTACTACACTGCCTCACTGCCTCACCTTTAAAAAAAAACTGCTTAAATGCAAAATTCTACTGCCGACAAGCTCAACCCTGTATGAAACAGTTAAATACAGTATATATATATATATATATATATATATATATATATATATATATAATCGTTCAGGCCGCTACTGAGGTGATGAAAAAGTGAAAAAATAAAGAAGTTTAAAGTAAAATAATCGACTTCAAAAACGAACTTAAACAAAAAATAATTAGTTAAAAATAATATTAACCGACTTCAACTAAAGCGCTAAAGAAAGCAGAAAATAATTCATTACCGTTAACTATAAAAACAAAAATGATATAGGTGTCAAGCCAAACAAAATTCCTAATTTCAAATCAGTTTTAATGATAATTTTAAGAGGCATTAATTTAATTATATTTTTATGCACATGAATTTTTATAGATAACAATAATAATAATAATAATTTTATTTTCTGCTTTTTAGCGCTTTTATTATTACCTACTTTCTAGCACTGTTGTTGAAATCGATCAATATATTTTTAGTTTTTATTAACAGACTTCAAAAAAGGAGATTTTTCAATTCAACGTGTTTATACTGTATATGTACTGCGGGTGTCTTCGCGTATAACTTGTACTAGATGCACCACTTTGGCGAGTTTTTTCTTTGTTTAAATGAGTATTAATTTCTGGTGGTCCTACATGCATATCTTTAGGGTGTGAATATAATCGTTGGAGGTTAAACTATGAAGCAAAGCATCCCAGCGGTTGCTGGGTTAAAAGCAGCAATTGCTTGTAGGCAACCAAACATTGCTTGGCGTGATTATGGTTGCATATCAGCACAGGGGTTCATAGCATTGTAATGTTCCTGCCGACTAAAAGCAGGGAGTTCGTGTTATTCTTCAGTTCAAATTCTATTGTTGTCGCGAATTCTGATAGGAATTTGAAGCTTAAAATGTATAAAACGATAATCATGTCTATTGTCCTGTATGGTTGCGAAATATGGTTGCTTACTCTAAGGGAAGAAAATAGACTGAAAGTATTTTAGAACAAGATCCTCAGACGAATATTCAGACTCAAGAAGAACGAAAATGGGGAAAGGCGTAAACTTCATAATGAGAAACTGCATAATTTATACCGTTTACCAAACATTGTTCGAGTTATCAAATGTGAAAGACTCACGTGGCCGGGTCATGTAGTCAGAATGGAAGAAAGTAGGAATGCTTTCAAAGATTTAACTGGAAATTCAATCGGGAAACGACCATCAGAATCATTAGACCTAGGCGCAGATGGGAGCACAATATTAAGATGGATCTCGCAGAAATAGGAATACAAAGTAGCAACTGAATCTAGTTAGCTAAGGACAGAAGTAAATGGAGAACTTTTGTGGACGAGGTATTGAACTTTCGGGTTTCATAGGCCATAGAGTTAAGTAGTTAGTTATAAAGACTGTTGTTTTGGTAACATGTTTTTTTTTATACATGTAAGATTCTTCAATTTGCGGGTGATTGCCAAATCTACAGACAAGTTCAGTCAGAGTACGATGCTCTTGCTCTTCAGTATGATGCTTTAATTCTTCTTAACTGGTGTAACTCTTGGAAATTTAGCTTAAATATCGAAAAATGTGTTTCTCTTAGATTTCTCTCAAAAAGGAACCTATAAACCACATCTACAAAATTGGTAATCAGAACATAATCCTGTCATCTCTTTTAGAGATCTTGGTGTTATCGTTGACAGTAAGCTTACTTTTGCGGATCATATAAGCACAATATCTTGTACTGCTATGAGAAAACTGGGACTTCTTTATCGCTTTACTAACATAAAAAATCCTAATTCATTAAGTTTGTTCTACAAGTAATAGGTTGCTCCCACTATTGAGTACTGTTCTCCTATCTGGTCTATGGCCTGCCCTACTCATCTGAAAAAAATTAAATTCTGTAATAACCTTCTTTTTAGCCATTGTATCCAACCGAGTATCTCAACTCCGAACCTTTCCAAAACATGACATTTTATAATCCCTCAATATGAAATCTCGTCTAGTAAGATAAAGATTACTGATCTAATATTTTTGCATAAAATTGTAAATGGCCATATATCATGTGAACAGTTACTAGTCAGTCAGATCAATTTTCGCGTACCCGCCAGAACAACACTGTCTAGTGACTCTTTTACACTCGAGCGGCGAGGGTAAATATTGTCCGAAGGTCCCTTTTAAACCGAATTGTCAGTACTTATAATCAGTTACCAGAAACTGTAGACATTTTTTTTTTAAATGAGTATACTTTCAGCTCCTCTATAAGTAAGTTATTTTTGTAGTGTTGCTGTTTGCTGTTGTGCTGTACCATCTTAGCTCAAATTGTTATTCAATTGTTATGTTATCAAAATGTTAAAATGTTTAAGTGTAAATTAGCCTAGTGCTGTATCTGAAACGTATTATAAATAAATAAATAAATGTGTTACGTGTGTGAAGTCGGTTAAAAAACTTTTTTTTAACAGAAAATTTTATAATCAGTACACACATACTACAAAAATTTGTTCCAGCAAAATAAAAGCTATTAGAACTTATTGGCAACAAACGACGTAGTTTATGGAAAATCAATTTTTGTTCCGATACTTACGAGAAATCCATACACAAGGATTTTCCTTCAAACACGTCATTTTATTTAGCTGTGTTTAACCTACCGATTGAAATATGTGTTATCTTTGAACATCAAATAAAAATGGAAATTTCAGTTAATCCTAGATTTGGCCTATATTTCATTAACCACATAATATGTACTGTCATCTTGCTAGTGTAATAACGAAATGCGATTATCAGTACCATCCAATAGATGATGTGGTTAGTGCACAACATAAATATGTAGATTTACTTAAAGAAAGGTTTTAAAACTTTCTCGAAAGCTATGCATGACAACTTATGCATAAAAGTTTTGTTTAGTCAATGACAAATACCTATTAATAACCAGCTGCGCAAATCTGCCTTCAACATTGCGAGTGGGGGACAAATAAGATCGTTTTGTTTTTTCTTTATTTTTCTTTTTCTTTTTTTCTTTGTTCAGCGATGCTCAAAATATTTGTTAAGTTGTAAAACAATCCTGTAGAGGATCAGGGAGCAGAGTTGTCTTCAACAATGGGAGGTGGGCAAATTTGGGGCTCATTTTGGGGAGGGGGACATCAATTTCATCTCACTTTCCTTTATGGCAATCGGACACAAATCATCACATTTTCCCCCAAAACATTTTAAATCGGATTATTGGGGGGGGGGCAGTCCCCCAGTTCAAAGATTGAAGGGGACATGTCCCCCTCATCCCCACGGGATTTGCGCCAGTGTTAATAAGTCTCAGTCTTCGACATCATTTTTTCATTAAACCCTACCAATATTGTAGAATTTTACTAATATTAGTGGTGATATAGTTAATATGCGTAATTTGTTTTTAATGCTTAGATTAATTTGCGATAGTGGTGGAAAGTTCTTTGTGTTAGGGGCATGAAATATAAATTAAGTCCCGTTGAAAGACTGAAAAATCTACAATGAGGGTTCATTGGAGAATAAATCTGTAAAATAAAGTTTGTTCAGGGTCTATTCTTGTTTAATAAGCAAATTAACTGAGCCTTCTGGAAAAGGAGGAAGAATATTATTCCTTTTGTAAATGAAAAGGGAATAATGCTGACCGTGAATTCCAACAATTACGTCAATGCTTAAATCCTCTAATGAGTGGTTAATAATGCAGGTGAATTGTCGTCTTGTATTTTGGAAACCACATTTCAATCTCTCTCTCCTCCTCTGACTCTACACTCGAGCTGACGATTATGTTGAATGACACCATGGAAACGGCACAGAACCTCGTGACGTACAAACAAAAGATCTATTAGATAGGATAAATTCCAATTCTCTTCAGCATTTGAGCTTCAATGTTCACACTGACGCCTCTACTCTATTCTATACTCATATAAACCTAGATAGAAGGTTAAGGAAGCAGTTGAAAAAGGCACCATTTTTATTTGTTATTAAATAGCTATATGTCAGGGAATATTTATTTTACGAAATAAAAGATTATGCCAAATCAAAACTGACCAACATAAATACTCGGAGAAGAACTGAAAAGTCACAGAAAGAAAAGAGTCGCTATTTGGATAGGAAGTAAGAAAATAGATACTTAGTCCATGACAAGAGAGGGATAGCATTAAGAAAGCAAACTTTTCAAAGGAAGTTAAGCTTCCTAACCAGTGTTGCGAACAATCAATTGCAAAAAGTAGCTAAATAATGCACAGAATTTAGCAGAAGAGCTGTTCAAAGTTCTCTAAAATTAAAGAGTAAATTTATAACTAATGACACTTAACGATAAAGGAAGCGGAATATACAGATTTTACTATACTTATCTAAATCAAACTGTAATAGTCTTCCTGATATTTTCAAGTCATCTCAGTCATTATCACTTGAAGTACTTACAGTACGCTTTTCCTACATCATGGACCATGGTTGTTAAATATCCTCTCAATTTTCCTTAGTTCGTAATTCTTTGGATAATGTTGGCTATTGGTGCACTATCAATCTAAGCAACACTCAAATTCGTAGGTGCTGATCTTAAGGGGAAGAAGGGCAATGGGGACTTGCCCCACTGCTCAGAAGTTTGCTTGAGAACTCCAGCACTTGGATATCTACACTTAGACCTTTACTTGGATATCCAACAACAAAACGCACTTACCTAAGTATGCTTCCCCCTCCACTTAGCTTCACAGAAATTGACGCCGCTGCGAAAGGCACACGTCCCTAACTCAAACTACCTTCAAAACACTCATATGGAAATTAACCAATTATTAAAGTTAGCTGTTCTAATACAGTATATCTGGATCACAATTTGCTGTTAGGAATACAGCACAGAAGCAAGAATGATACAAATAAAGTACAAAGACAGATCATATCGCGACAATGTAAGCAAGCACGACTCGTAGACACAAAAATTATTTTTTTTCAAGGGAGGTTCAAGACATTTATGAAGTTGAATAACAATGCTGTGGAGGATCAGGGGAGCAGAGGTTACTTCAACATGGGAGGCGGGCTTATTCTGGGGGGAAATCTATCTCACTTTCCTTTGTGACAATCGGACACAAATCGTCACATTTCTCCCCATAAAACACACTTCAAATCAGATTACTTGGGGGAGACAGTCCCCCCAGTCCACGATTAAAGGGAACATGTCCCCTTCATCCTCCCAGGATTTGCGCCAGTGATTAAGAGTCACATTTGTGTTGAGACTAGAAAGAAATTTCTCGAAAACTCACGTGTGACGACACATATATTCTTTTCATGAATAACAGCTTTAAGGCAGCTGTAAAGGCTCAACCATTCTCAATAGATGGCAGCATGTTTTCCCCTACCTTCTCAATATATTTTCTAAAGAAGCGACAATATTCAAAATAATTCAATCAAATTCAGATATGAATATTCAAACTTTGTCCCCCAAAGATAAGTTGAATATAATCAGAGACAATTCGTATACTTTTTGAAAGAAAGTTTTGCATTATTTTGCGTTGGGAGCACGCACTTGTATTCTTCAAAACCATGCCTTTGATCAATAGTTCTCAACCGATGTGTCGCAAAACACTGGTGTGTCACGCAGTCCCCTAAGGTATGTCGCGAAATTTTAGAATCAAAAATCATGAAGAACTTAATAATAATTAGCTAAAATCGAGACAGACTGTATGTCAACAACTCCAGCCGCTACAATAATGTTCCGTGCTACATACAGTAATTATAAAAACTAATAGGTTTTACTATTATAATAAATATAATTATTATAATTTATAATAAAAATATCAAACATGTGTGTCGCAATGCCGTGGGTATTCCGCAAAGTGTTTCGTCAGTCAAGAAAGGTTGAGAACCACTGCTCTTAATAATGAAATGTTATCAACATTGAAAGAAACAAGATTATATAAAAACAAGTGCATGGCTTATTCTTCAATCATTGATTTAATTTGCTTCTATCATTCCAAAAATCATAATTTGAGTTAAGTTATATTTTATAACTCTACAGGGGCAAGTCAAAATGATGGACCTGATTTCAGAAATTTATTCAGTAAATTCTAATAAACATATCTTATTATAAGACATGCGCTTAGAAAAGTTAACTTTCAAAATTTAGTTTCCACACAGTATTTCCACATTTTACAGCTAAGAGTCAAGAGTGAGAATTTAAGAAAAATTACGTTGACTGGAGAACAAAGATCTTTCTGTATGCTTGATTATCATGTAAACGAGTCTCTGAATAGTGAGCAAAGGCATTTCTGTACACAATTTCGGAGAAATCTATCTACGGGGAAGGCCATTCGTAAGTGGTATGAACATTTCAGAGATTTCGGTTGCACCTGTATATGAAAACCAACTGGTTTGATATTGACCGCAATATTCTACAAAAGGTTTGGTTGAAGATAGCTTATTAGCTTGATGTGTGCCGTGTTGCGCGAGGTGCTCACGTAGACAAATTATAATATATTTGAAGAAAACATTGACAGATTAACTTTCTTAGCACATGTTTCATAATCACATATGTTTATTAGATTTCACAGAATAAATTTCTGAAATCAGGTCCATCATTTTGACTTGCCCTATTTTGTACTATCATTTTATTAGTCTTACAATAAAAAATGATTGTATATACACTCCAGTATAAGTTGCATCGCCATAACTAGCGTGGTCATAGTATGTGGGTGATTCAGAAAGTAATGGCTCCATGCCCACTCTATGGCCAATAGTACTGCAAACATTCTAAATTGTTTATTATTAATGCAGTGATGCTTAAGCTGTAGAGTGTCTCTTGTTTCACTTTCCTATCTCTTCTCGTTCCAGAGTAATGGACCAATCCATGGCATCCAGTAGTGACGCCCGGTTGAAACAGCGTGCTGTCATTGACTGTGGAAGGTCAGGAACATTCATCGCTGGTGACGAGTCGTCCATACAACATTACGACCCGGAAACGAAGCGTCAGTCGATAGAGTACCGCCACACATCCTCTCTTCAGCCAAAAAAAAAAAATCAAAGTTGTCCCATCTGCTGGCAAAGTATTATTGATATTCTGTCTCATCCTGAATATAGTCCGGACCTTGTGTCCAGCGAATTTTGGTTCTTTCCCAAACTTAAGGGCCAGCGCTACAGTTGTGATGCTGAAATGAAAGCAGCAGTTCAGTGATGGTGTCGCCAACAGCCACCACAATTCTTCGCCAACGGTATGAAAAACCTTGTTTCGCGTTGGTGCAAGTGTGTTGCCCGTAATGGGGACGATGTTGAAAAATGATGCCACCTTTTGTAGCTGACATTGAAAGCTTTCCACTGATACCTATGTAGGTGCTATCTGCCAAACACAAATAAAATATCACCATGGAGGCATTGCATTCCTAATCACTCTCGTATAACATTAATAATAGATTTTACAAACAAATTAATTTTTCTCAATTTTCTCAAAAACTACGCATGAGAATTTACACTTAAATAACTTTGTTCAGCGCAATAAGATCCATCGATTTGTAAAAGCTTGGAACCCTTCTGTATTTGTTATGCGGAAGTAATATTGTAAACAATGTTTTTTTTACATGATTCTTTATTGAGTAGCGTTGTTTGAAACAAGAAAGTAATAATACATATTGTAAAAAAAAAAAAGATCCTTTCTTCCAGTCCATCGGACAGAGAGAGAGAGAGAGAGAGAGAGAGAGAGAGAGAGTCCGTTCGCAAACAATTTGTGAAGTAAGCTTATAGATGTTTATGTAGTACTATAGGTTATTATGTTGAATTAAGTCAATACAACAACCGAACACAACTTGTGTGTTAATTTCTCTAAATTGGCTTCAATATAATTAAATGTGTGTGTGTTTACTTAAATCATTACATAACAATATGTGTTTACTTTTCGAAAAGTAGGGAAATCTGATTATGATTGGACATATATGTTGTTTTGTTGTGTGATTCAATTGTTATTTGTCTCTCTTATTTTCCCTTCTCACTCTCTTTCTCTCTCTTTCTCTCTCTCTTTCTCTCTCTCTCTCTCTCTCTTTTAAACGAATAAAGTAGCTTTCTGAAGCACAACGTGGGGATTCACAAAAGCACAATTTAAGCTACATGGCCTTTGTATGTCTCTTTTCAGTGTAGAGAAGTTGTGGAACTATCAAGTTGGTGAGTATTTATTATATTTTTCTTCAGTTACCAGAGGGAGGAACTCTAGAGAAAGGTAATGTAGATGCTTAAATGTTATATAACTTCGTAATGATAACAAAAATACAAGTTGTATTGTCACATACACACAAAGACAAAAAGTTTGGTTTATATGGCGTAGTATTTTCTCAATTAATATTGAAACCGAAAGTGCAGTGGCGGATCTAGCCCGGGGCCGGGGGTGCCTATGCCCCACCCCCAGTGTTTGGAGTGGCAAAAATAATTTAAGCTATTATTTATATATTTTTGGAAGTTTATAGTAAACTCATGATATACCTATCATACTCTGGGGTCTGTCTGTCACCCAGTTTTTACCTTCTAGATACGCCACTGCGAAAGTGGTAGTAGATTTCTACTACTTCCGGTTTTATTAAAGAGATTAGAATGAAAATGGAATAACTGTATTGTGGGGCACAGTGGCTCAGTGGTAGAGCGTTGTTCGATCCGTGGCCAATTAAGTTTGTGGTAGCAGACATCATGTCCGTGAGTCTTCTATGGATACTTCGATTTCCTCCCACATTACGTTCCACCAATCCTTCCGCCATTATTCACTTCCTTTCACCATCATCCATCTCCTTTCTTAGCCTAAAGAACATAATCATGATAATATTTTCTTTTACAGTGATCAATATTAAAACTTGAAGTAGTTGATGTGTGTCATTTCTGGCTTGATTAGAGGATTAAGAGAAAATATTGAATTATTATTCGAACCCAGAATCGATTTCAAATGATTGCTTCTCGCTCTCTGCTATCGATCTTGCTCTATAAAGATCAATATTGAAACCATAAACTGTAATGTATTCCTATTTTTTTCGGTTTTTAGTACAAAGTTAACTATGGAGATGAAATAAGTAGCATCATTTCATCATTGGCAGACGAAGAACAAGATTGTCTATCAACATAAGAATTCCACGTTTATTCTTAATATTGTTTACAGTATGCAATTGATCAAAAAGCATATTTGTTCTCAAAATGAAAGGGAGATGGCAAGTTTCCTCTGTACTCCGCAAATAACATATCTTTATTAATTAAATTCTTTGTGCACTTAATAGATTACAGGTAGCCGCTTCTCCCTATCTAATATCGCTTTTGCTCTATAGTGCTTAACTTTAAAATTAAAAATGGTCGATTTCTATCACATTCAGCTTAGATATCATCTCCATCAATGACTCGATTTCTGACGTTTAAGCCTTTACATCCTGGTCAAAAATTGATTATGATCCATCAAATAGTTAAACCTGCGGAGTTCCATGCTCTACCCTACGTGCTACGCATGTGTCCTTACACGGTCATCCATAGCTACGCGCTACTTATCACGTGAGGATATACAGGTTTCTTCTCAGTCAGTGTTGCGAGCCAACATGAACAAGATCGAAACGACAACAATGGCTACTTATTATCTCTGTAAGAAGATAAAACGAAGAATACAGAAAAATAGACCGTTTCATACTCATTCCTTAGTTACTCAAAGAAGTTTGAAGGGAGCGTTTTATTTATTTACTATTATTGAAAGAAAACAAGGCGATGAACTAAATTCAGTTTACGACAACCATTTGTAAATTGTGTGTAAACCTGTGATATAGATATTACGGATGTTTGTAATTAACGCAGAATAGTGGAAATAAATTTATGATACAATAACATTTCACTGATCTGTGTTACATGACGGTATAATGTACATACAGGAGAACTTTTTACGTTACAACATAAATGAGAAACGTGAAGAATATGAAAACTTGTACCAAAATATCCTTGTTACGCTAATGGCGTCGTCCCCTCCGAATGAAGATGTGGTATTTAAAAAAAAAATGCTATGAGCAGTAGGGTGTATCGAAAAAAACTTTTTTTCGAAATCCGGTTACGGCTAGTGCGGATTTTTGGCCAAATGGCATCAATAAAACGTATAAAAAATCTCAACTCGATCAGACAACTCCTTCTGCTGCCGAGTAGAGCCCAAATATTAGAAAAATCAACAAAAGATTCACTTTTCAACTGATTTACCAAAAAATATTTTTTACATATTTCCTATATTTTTCGGTCTTTTAAATTATTGAAATAGCATTGGAAAGGAGAAATAAATATATAAAACAAATTTATTACGGTTATTTCTGTACACCACAAGCATAAAAACCTGGTTAATTATTTGTAAAAATGCACTGATTTTCTGGCGTATCGTACAATTAAATTTTAATACAAAATTATTGAAGTCTCTTGAATAACGAAGAAAACACTTTAGTGCTAAATTCTAAGAGCAGTAATAGTATGAATAATTTGCTCCCAATGCCGTATGCATCTGCTTATCACACTAGATCACCTGCCGCCCACCTCTCTCCGAACGCCTCTTCTCTTGTACTTGCCCAGCTGAAAGGATCTGTCTTATCAGTCGCCAGTAGTCAACCAGCTGTGTCGAACGTGATTGTCGATGCTTGAGTTATTTATTAGTGCTGTAGGAAATTTTAACTAAATTATTTGTTTTCGTGTGAAGTGCAGTATGTAGAAGTGAGAACAATGTTTCAGTTGTGTTAAGTACTTTTTATTAAGAAGAGAGTAAGAGATACGCTGACGTTATGGCATCAAGAAGTTTGTTATGGTCTGACGTTAGGAATAGCATTATTGGGACACCCAAGGAATTGGGTAGAACACAGCTACCAACCGCTGAAATGTATGGAGACAATACCTATGGGAGCGAGAAGAAAAAATGAGAATTACAGGATCCCGGAAAGAGCCTTCAACAAAGGATTTATCTTCTATCGTCGCCAGAAAGATTGTAGAAAATTGAGATTACGCCTCAATCTTGTGGTTCTTTGATCTAGAAGAAAAGGCGCCTCTAGCACTGCCACTTTTCTTCCTTTTTCGCAGTTGCAGGCAAGAGGATCGGAACACTTACAAAAGGCTATATCAAATGAAATATTTTTGGCAGACTGCTGAAAATCAGCAATTCGTTTCTCAGAAGTTTTGCAAGTCACGGATAATATTATGGTACTTCAATATCATTGCAACAATCCCACTGACACTGAAAATAGTTTCGCCGCTGATTGAGGCGTAACCTCAATTTTCTACAATCTTCCTGGCGACGATAGAAGATAAATCCTTTGTTGAAGGCTCTTTCCGATATCCCGAAATTCTCATTTTTTCTTCTCGCTCCCATAGGTATTGTCTCCATACATTTCAGCGGTTGGTAGCTGTGTTCTACCCAATTCCTTGGGTGTCCCAATAATGCTATTCCTAACGTCAGACCGTAACAAACTTCTCGATGCCATAACGTCAGCGTATCTGTTACTCTCTTTTTAATAAAAAGTACTTAACACAACTGAAACACTGTTCTCACTTCTACATACTGCACTTCACACGAAAACAAATTATTTAGTTAAAATTTCCTACAGCACTAATAAATAACTCAAGCAGCGACAATCACGTTCGACACAGCTGGTTGACTACTGGTGACTGATAAGACAGATCCTTTCAGCTGGGCAAGTACAAGAGAAGAGGCGTTCGGAGAGAGGTGGGCGGCAGGTGATCTAGTGTGATAAGCAGATGCATACGGCATTGGGAGCAAATTATTTATACTATTACTGCTCTTAGAATTTAGCACTAAAGTGTTTTCTTCGTTATTCAAGAGATTTCAATAATTTTATATTAAAATTTAATTGTACGATACGCCAAAAAATCAGTGCATTTTTACAAATAATTAACTAGGTTTTTATGCTTGTGGTGTACAGAAATAACCGTAATAAATTTGTTTTATGTATTTATTTCTCCTTTCCAATGCTATTTCAATAATTTAAAAGACCGAAAAATATAGGAAATATTTAAAAAATATTTTTTGGAAAATCAGTTGAAAAGTGAATCTTTTGTTGATTTTTCTAATATTTGGGCTCTACTCGGCAGCAGAAGGAGTTGTCTGATCGAGTTGAGATTTTTTATACGTTTTATTGATGCCATTTGGCCAAAAATCCGCAATAGCCGTAACCGGATTTCGAAAAAAAGTTTTTTTCGATACACCCTAATGAGCAGTCATTGCACTTAAGATTTTATTTGATAGAAGGTCGGGAATTTAGATAAATTACTTCCTCCTTTTGTTTTTGTTTCACTGTCCATATTCTCTTAGGAAGATAAAAATTCTTTCACATAGTATCTCGTTTTATGCCCGTGCACGAATATCACGGTTTTTGCATTATTCACAGGAGGTATCCTAGAAGCATGGTCTTAATCCAATCTATGTAATAAGTCTTTCTGGATCAATTTCCATTTGGGTTTTGTTACTATGCACGTTGCTTTTTAATTGTAAAGAAAAGTGGCTGCTACAGACGTGGAATTTCGCGAAACTACTGTGTAAGCATCCACTGTGGTCCATGGCTCTATCTGCCTTCCTTAGGGCGTATCGCGGGTGGGGACTCGCGGTGGCTGCTGCTGACGCGAGACTGAGTAAACAGTGGCGGATATAAAAGGTAAAACTGGGGGAGCCAGAACTCAGGCTATGAGTTCCAAAAACAATCCTCGAATAGCACTAAGGCCCGTCTCCTGAAGAAACCAAGGCAGATAGAAACATGCATAGAAACCCAGGTTTTTTATCACTCAAAAACTGTAGGACCTAGGGCCTCGGCCCCGGGATAGATCCGCCACTTTGAGTAAGCTCACACAAGAGCCAATGCAATAATCTTGTCACCAATAGCACGAACCTCCGGATAACTATATAACAAGGCTTATTGTATTCTGCTCATAGTAGACGTGTCGACAAAATTAAGAAAAAAAAAGTTTCATTTTTGAGAAATAAAGATGGCTTTTCTAACTATTGGGACTTTTAAACCAACAACTTGAATATTGATCTATCACTTCAGTTTTAAATGGATTGATTAATGTCGGAGATGTCTTGTAAAGCTGAATCAACATTAACAACCGTTTTCTTCCTGGTTCTTATAGGTCTCTATGGTGATCAATACAGAAACTCGAAATGGTAGTGGATTTATACTATTTCTCTTTCCAATAGAAGGACAATAGCTAAGATAGAACCTTTTCATTTGACACTGAAGCGATATCAAAAACAAATTTCTTTGCTATCTTTTACATTTTCAGCTCTACGCGAATCAATGCTGAAACCGGAAGTAGTAGTATATTTCTATCATTTCCGGTTTGAATGGAGAAATAAGGGTAGAGGTGTATCCTATTCTTGGTATTCTAAATTGAAAACTAAAAACTCCTTCTCACTATATCTTACTGTTTTGTCTCTATGGGAATCAACATTACAGCTGGGATAGGAGCAGAAATGGTTGCTATTCTTGAGATACTGAGGCCATACAAAAAAAAAAATATATCTACCTGTTATTGGTTTTGCTTCCTACACACTGATAGACATAGATGTCCTATAAGACTATGGTAATTTGGAATCAAAAATATGTGCATTGAATATCAGTTTTTCGAAGTCTAAAAGTTAGAGATGCCAATTAAGATACTGGCATCATTTTAAGAAAAATAGAAGAGAAACTTATTATGTTGTTATACTGTGCCGTTATTTAAAACTAAACACAATATAACTAATGTATATATAAGTAAATGCGAAAACCCTGTTGCAGAACCTTTGTTTGAACAAACGAAAATACATAAACACACTCGTACACGAACTCTGATGAAGGTATTATTCGAAGTAAAGTTTTGAGCACATACATTTATACATACATACAAAATCAGGTCCATACTGGCAACGTTCCTAGAGTAGTTAGGGAGGGTTTTTGTCTGTTCTTTTGGTCCGCAGCGACCACATCCGCTTCCTGCTCATGTCAAGCGTCTTATGTAGACGCTGGGGAAGGAGGAAGGAAAAGGATTTTCTCCGCCCTCTCGAGCGTTGGTTGCAGCTTCAGTATTGCCAGTTGGAGGGAAAATTTCCCGCAAAAGAAGAGCTTTTGAACATTGGTGGGAATTTTACCTTAAAATAGGTTCAAAACGGGAAATTGTAGTCTTCTGGAGTTTTCTAAGATATTCTTACAATCATTTACTCTTTCTATATTTACCTTACGCACAAGCCCTCTACAAATTATGTCCGATTGTTCTCAATGTGAGTTCCAGTGATTTTTCAGCACCTTTTTAACACTTTAGGTAATGAAAATCCTTTCGGGAACAAATCTGAAAACATCAACTGATCGGATATATTCCTTGATGGAGTAATTTTATAGCTTCAGAAGTACGAACTTCGCCCCGAGCCACTCCAGAAATTATTACTGCCCAATAGCTTTGCCCACAAGATGAGATACTGAGTTGTCTTGTCTAAAAAAGTATATATGTTTCGTCTAGTATCTGGTTTCTAAACGTTCTGTCTCGTCTCATTTCGTAAATAACACTGCTGGTCAGAAACTCCTTGAAGAAAATAAAGATCAGATCAAAATCGAGAGGAACTGGTACCATGATTTACTATTGCGGAATAACCGTTGGTAAATAGTAGATTATTTCTTTTGCTAATCCTTTTTCTTCGCACACGTACAGAGGCATTGCTACTAGGTTTCAACAGCCAGAGAAGAAATTGTTACACCTAATTGGGAAAATTCATGGCTTCAAATGGGAAATTTACTGCTACGAAAACTGACAACACTGTAAAGCAGTCTTGTGAGAAACCTCCTGCTACTAGCACGTGTCTACAGTAATCCTGGCGACTGTGTTTCATTCTCAGCCCACAGAGTTCATCGTCAATTTTGCTTTTCAGAGCAGTTATTCTGCTCAAGTCTCTTTCCTTCCCCCACTTTAGTTTCTCAGAATGTATGGGCATATATGCATGTATGTATGTATGTATGTATGTATGTATGTATGGCCTACATTTGCTTCAGACTATCCACTCAGCATCTTTCACCAGAAAAACTGCAGGGTTTCTAACCACAGAGTTCTGAAAATGTGATTAGTGTTTCGTATTACACTCGTGCTGTGATAAATGAATTTTGTTGCAGTTTCCAAAGGGCCGTTGCGTTACATAAATGCAGTGAATACTGCTTTAGTTCTATATCTTAAGTTACTTTGTCTGCATATCTGCATTAGGAAACACCATAAAGGAGATTTTCTAACCAGACAACTTTTTAAATTTGTCCTTCGTTTGTCTCCGAGGATCAAATCTTAAAAATGTCTCTCTTAAAAAAATTATTAAATAATTATTTGGTGTTTTCTACCCTGCGTTAGGTAGGATTAGCATCTAGACTGAATAGGCTGGAGTGTAGAGCGACATATTTTGTTCCTTCTCCATCGCCTTATGTATTACAAAATAAATTAAGAGATGGTACTTGAAATTTACTTGTTGATGATTCTGTATCACTGATTATAACATGATTTTCCCTTTTCGAGTGATTCTGCCATATAAACATATATTTAACAATTAGATTTTGAGTACCAGCAACTGAATACTGAATTCATTATCTACAATTTGGTCGTTGTAATTTACAACACAAGAAGTGAATTTTTGGGGGAGAGCGAGGAGGGTACGCTTCCGAAAGTATAACCTACGGTGCTAGAATGTACTAATTCGGCCCTGCTCTACGTATAGAGATGATTATTGGCTTACGTGAAAAGATCGTTACATTGCTCTTTGCATATATGGAAGTTTACATTACGTCGAATTTTAATTATAACTTAAGATTATGGCAAATACATTTTTAAAAAAATGCAAAGATTACTTAGTAATACTGCAATACAAAAATTCAATCACACCATATGTTTTATAAACAAGGTACAAAACCTAATATACTTATAGCGCTAATGATCAACACTATCATCATATGTACTCTGCCATTATTTGCGGGATTACTTGCCGCAGCTGAGGAGCTTCCATGGTCCACGGTCTCCCACTAACCTCTTCGTCTTCACTTACGATAATAACTAATTAATAAGAGTTCAACAATAACTAATTATCAGGATTATCAACGTCCAAGTTCTCAAGTGCAGCATTAGTAATGTCGAAGATGTACTTCATGATTAAGGTGTTAAGTACCGTTCGTAAATTTTACTTACTATATATCGGATTTTTTTTACGTAAGTATAAATTTACGTTTGTCGAATTTATGTAACTCGGGGCTGTCTGTAGTTTCAAGTTACATTCAAGTAAATTCTGACGGTGAGTTCAAACAAACTTAGAAATATAAACTTAAGATTTATGACCAACAATTTAAAAGTTCACAATTGATGCATATTTTAATTCCCATGAAATTAATCACCCCACTTTTGAGTAATACTTTGATTTCCGCTTCAATAGCATCTGATATATTTTTCTTTTAAATCAATAAATCGCCGTGTTTGTAGATGGTACGTGGTCCTTTTACATCTCGACTTGTTTTCATCCAATTTAAACTCTTAAAGCCATATCTTATTAGAAAATTTTTTGGAGAATATATAGTGTTGGTAGTACTCTGGGTTGAATTGTGATAAAGGTAATTTAGATAAATAAAAAATATTATCAAAACAAAATTTAATTCACGGAAACCTCATAACGAGGAACTACATAATTTATACGGTTTACCCAACATTGTTAGGGTCGTCAAGTCTAGGAGGCTTAGGTGGACAGGTCATGTAGCTAGAATGGAAGAAAGTAGAAAAGCTTTCAAAGTCTTGACTGGAAGACCAATCGGAAAACGACCATTAGGAAGACCTAGGGGCAGATGGGAGGACAATATTAAGATGAATCTCGCAGAGATTGGAATACAAAGCAGAAACTGGATGCAGTTAGCTAAGGATAGAAGTCAGTGGAGAGCTTTTGTGAACGCGGCATTGAAACTCCGGGTTCCATAGGCCGTAGAGTTAGTTAGTTAGTTAGAGGTACTATAATGTAACATTTAGAAATGGAATTTGAGTGCACAAAAAGGAATTATAATTAACATCTTTGCTGTAATCAGTGATTTGAAGAATATTTCGCATTAAATTGCATATATAAGATTTTACCAGAAAATTATCATTGGGGCACATGATCTGGTAACTCTGCAGACAAACTTAGAGATATCTTGCCCCAACCACTACCCTTTTTCCTCACACAAACCTCGGTTGATCTTAGGCACCACTTATGCTGTCATTCTCTTCAATGTTGCCGTACTTCCGTAACGCTTGTATAGACCCTATCGAAATTTAGCGTTTTTTTTAAAAAAAAAAACAATGAATGTTAGATAAAAGAAAGGGACAACAGAGAGATGTGGCAACGTTGATTATCAGGCAACGGGGTCATAAATCTCTAACAAATGTCTCCAAGAAGAGGAGGGAGAGTTTTGAGGACTTTCCAGATTCCAGGAAAAAAGTATCTTTACCTATGTCTGCTAGTATATAGCACTTGAGGTCATGTTAGTTTCAACAACACTTTAAACATCTAAATAGAAACTTTAATTTCAGTTTTTATAAATGGTTCCATTTTTTTTACTAATCCAAAGTTTTATAGTGCTACTAACTCTACATACTCTATAGAATATTCTAATAGGGTAGGATGAAAAATTTACAATAAATAAGAATATGACAAATTGTAGGAGAAGCAACATCTACAAACACAAGTGACAGCAAAGTTTTGTTTCTGTGACGATGAACCTTCTGCAATGGAGTTAATTTGAACATTGTGTGTAAATAAGTCTTAAATTCAATAAACACACATATATGTAGCAACCTTTTGCAATAAGTTTATGCAATTTGAAGAGGAGTAAAAACTCCCGGATTTTCCTATTACGAATATACTGCTAACCCTACTACAACGCCACACTCAGAAAATAGTGTTTGGCTCCGTTTTGTGTTTTACCTCAACACACACATGCACCCACTGACAAAATACCAAACTCAAAGGCCTGAAGTGATTAATCATTTTACGCCATGACAAGATCTCAAGAGGGTTTGTGTAGTGGTGGCACCATATTGCAGGCTTAGGATTTGACCATCTTTTCTGACACACACTCTGGCCGGTGAATCTCCATCAACACGGCAGCGTTTGATTTTCTCTCTCTTATTTCTGTTGCTAGATGTCTCTGTGTGTTTTCTCCTTGATCGTTCCTCTATTGCTTCAGTGCATACCCCCACACACACAAACACCATACAGCCACACAGCTGTGTTGGACAGTCAAGAGACAAACCAAACAAGCAGGATATGTCTAAAACATTTTTCCCCTCCTGGATGAACATTTATAGCAGCAGACCGTGAAAGAACTTTCACACTAGGATTAATATTAGATGTAAGTTGAGAAAACTCTCGCCTTGTTTTTTTAAGGGATGAAACAGTTAATTGAATAGATATAGCCAATCAATTACTAAAATAAAGTTATCCTATTAAGAAAGATATACGAACACTTGATATACAGCCGATTTTAACAACGCTGATTCTACTCTAACGCTTTTTTTTTATTACTATTACCTACGTTTCCGAATCGGTAATAAGTTTCCAAATTCATTTTTATCTTTTTAAAAAACAATAAATAGCTCGAATGCTAGTATTGATTTGAGATATGACAATATTAACTACGATTGAAGAATGGGGACACGGTGACAAACTGATAAAGTGGTGAGAGAGTTCTTAGTACAGGGTGGGTGGTTGTCGTTCACGGAGAATTAATGAAAACCTCAAACTTAAAATAACAAAATAAAATTCCCTCATTTCTATTGTAAAGCACCATTTATTATTATTATTATTATTATTATTATTATTATTATTATTATTATTATTATTATTATTATTATTATTATTATTATTATTATAAACGCTGGTAAAGAGGATGACTCGTAGCTAAACGCTAGTAAAATTAATTCAGTAAGAAAAGATATATGTTGTTTTGTTATAGGCAACCTACAATGTTTTGCTGCTGTGCAGGTTACATAAATGTTAGGGAATATCATTTTGTTTTACAGTACGTACGTACGTTAGACACCATTATCCATGGGACGTGCATTCTGAAAGATTCTATCTGATTCGCGATATGATTCCTAATATGACAAACAGAACGAAGAATATGGTTATCAAACGCCCTCTTTTACCTGGACACATACTTCTGTTTTTAGACTCTAAAAATAGTGAAGGTGAGTGTTTAACACAACTGGGTACTTATTTACTTTTGGGGGAGGGGTAGGTATAGACAACTGCTCCAAATTGTATCATTGTTTTTAATAAACTATAATGGTCCGCCTAGTTATTTTCTCTTTCTCTTGTATCTAAAAACTCCTACCAATCATTAATACAGAGTATCTAATCATACAATGAAAGTTCTTTTCTGTTGATAATCCCATCATTTTGAATATCAATGGCGTTACTAGTTAATTTAGGACATGGCAAGTGTTCAGTATTGTATAAAAGAAAAATGGAAAGTTTATTTTAATGCTATAGTGGCACTTCTAGCGTAAATTCATTACAGTATTCACTGGAAACTTTTATTTTTATCTGGATGATTGGAGTTTATTGTCCCTTTCAGCAGCGAGGCTATATAAGACATGGACCTGAGCTTAACGTGGGATCCGAACTACACGAGCTTCCGCCAGAAACTGAACCACGTCTCCCACTCCAAAAAGTGTCTATGCTAACCATGTATCCGTGAGGGAGCTAATTTTGAATTGTCACGGATATAAATAAGGCTAATTTCCCAAATTAATGAACTTTGTGCCTATGTACATAAAATTACTTTGCATCCATTTCATATCAGCTAGACAGGAAGTACAAATGTTCAGGCATGAGTTCATGCAGATTCAGGCAGAGTTCTAATGGTGTTATTAGGATCTCCCTCGTGGCTGTACGCGACTTCGGTTGAGGAGATCAGGGTTGAATTTACGGCAGAAGCCTGTGTGATTCTTATTATACGTTAAGATGTAAGTCCATGTCTCATATGGCCGTGGTACTGAAAGAGACGATAAATTCTAATCCACTCATCCACTTCGTATTTCGTAAACTGGAGTACATCTTAATTGATTCATAACTGCTGAATTACCTGACAATGCTGGTTCAAAAATTAAAATTATATGAATTGAAGATAAAATTTTTATACTTGGTCTACGGAGCTCTCTCACGCCTTTCTACATAAGTGTTTAATGAACTTGATTACCAACGCCATCTTTGCTTCTTAGGCCATTGATTTGTATGGGAAATTATAATTTTGTACATTCGAATTTTAATTATGCGATTTTCCGGAAACCTTCTTCAAGACTATTATTTAAATGTTTGTTACTCTTTCAGTGTGAATATGAATTATGCAGTATATCTAAATTTAATATTACTTATAATTTTATATCTATATCTATATCTATATCTATAGCTATATCTATATCTATATCTATATCTATATCTATATCTATATCTATCTATCTATCTATCTATCTATCTATCTATCTATCTATCTATCTATCTATCTATCTATCTATCTATCTATCTATCTATCTATCTATCTATATTGTGTGTTTGTGTGTGTGTGTGTGTGTATTAAAATTTAATTTTAATGAAATAATGGACGTTTATGCAGATCTGAAGAAGAAACCACTAAAAACCAAACGGAATTCCCATAAAAAAAAGTAGAAAAGTTATTTCCCCATATATTTCAATGAGCTAGATAAAACAAAGTTAGCCTAGGTATTCAACATCATTAACATTATTGCTTTTAGTGTGGAAAATTTGATTTCCTATGAGCACCTCTCTCGCCACCTAGTCTAGAGGCTTTGGTAGGCATGGACCCATATTCTATTTCCGGTGGGAGTGCACATTAAACTTTAAATACGTTACAGTGGTTCGGATTCCACTTTTAACCGTAAGTGGTTCAGTGGTAGAGCGCTTACCTTTAGTGTGTGGGGTCCCTATTTCAATCTCCGGGCCAAGTAAGTGGACAACATTGTGTTAGTGGGTTTTCTCGGGTTTTACTCCACTTTCTCATTCCACCAATTCTTCCATCATCATTCACTTGCTTTAATCATTGACTCCATTAGTCTAATAGGCACAATTGTGGGGCGTTAAAGATTTAATTTATTTCTGACCGTACAATCAAGTCTCATAATCTCAGCGATGAAAGAGGTCCTAATCAGCTCTAGCGAACCAACCAATCAAATCAATATCCTGTAGTACTATATGTGGTTCAGATCCAACCACAAGTTAAGATATAAGTCCATATCCCACAAATCTTCCTTGCTAAGACGAGTCCTTTAACTGTACGGAAGAAACGTGAAATCTTTATAACACACAAAATAAGATTTTTTAAAAGTTGAAAATTTTCTATATATCTCAATACGGAAAATTGATTTTTATACCTCCACTATCACTATCACCCAAAGGAATAGCATCCAAATGTTGTAGCACATCTCGTTAACTCTACTGAACCTCATTTTCGGCAGTTTCCCCGCTACATGTCTGTACAGCAGATAAAAGAAAATCATGGTGGAATGGCGGGAGAGTCAAAAAAAAGAGTTAAGACGATAAAGAAGAAAAATAGTAAGAGAGAAAGTAAACCATTATAAGGGTATCCGTGTTCTGATCACGTTCAAGAGTCTGTCTTCTGCTGCCAGTCCCAATAGGGAGAGCCCAAAAGACACCCTCTTAGTTTGGGGGGACCTTGAGGACTAAAGTTGCAAGAATAACGTACTAACTCTATAACAAGTTCTTCATTTTACACTACTACAGTCTCGGCTTTGCTGCAGTTGGCGTTCTTCTGTTTTTTTTTCTTCATTGTTACGAATCATCTTCCTTCCTTTATCTTCCTCTTCTCTTTTTTTTTACCAAGGGTGCGAAAGGAGAACTTAAGACAGAGAAGATTGTGTATTTTGGACATACCTCGTCTTTTTCCCTTCTTTTCTTTTCCGCCCCTAACTCTTAAAACCAGCGCCTTGTTGTTTTATCTTTTCACTTAAAGCACAAGAACAAACTGCGGCAAACACCATAGAGACCTTTACTCTTTTTTGTTACAGAGGAAAAACAGTATGTCAAATTAATGGCTCTTTTTATGACCCCCTTATACACAAAGCAGACCGTTAAGATTGACTTCTCTGATTTGAACTATGCAATTTCTTTTTTTCTTTGTATCTTATAATGTTTCTATTTTCATTTACTGTAGTAATATATAAAAAATAGTGGACAATAGTTTCCACACTGAGAGCGAAAAAAATGTATTTATCTTTTCTGAATTTTAATCTGAATGTCACAAAGCTCATAAAATTAATGGCCAAACATACCCGTAGTCACGCGCAGATTCTCACAGTCAGATTCGATCCCAGCTCACACCTAGAAGCCTTTGTGAGTGGTCAAACACCATGCCTGTGGGTTCTTTTAGAGTTCTCCCATTTCCTTCTACTTTTTTTTTCATTTGGTCATATCCTTCAATATCATCATCACAATCTCCCTTAGCTTCAGAGCATAATCGCAGGGCGTTAAACTAAAGAAAGAATATTACCATATTTGTCGACATCTCATATAACATGGATCTCATTTTCTGTATATGTACTTTTTAAAGGAAAATATTTGCACTGTACAGTATAAATATTTTTGGAAAAGACAAAGTGAGATTTTATCAAGAAACATAAGCGGAGTTAAGATTGTTTAGCTAAATATTGTAATGCTCCATAATCGACCAGCACAGTTTTTCCTTATTCCTTTCTTTACATTCTACCTTGATTATATTATAATTGATGTTGTAGTCCTTTATCTGACATTTTATTTCTGTTGATAATTGTGTGATTTAGGCATGAAATGAGGAAGATGGCGGAGGAAGTTACCATGCTTTATGGGCATAATGTTCTTTCTGTGTGAATTTATATATAAATCACGCTTAACATGTAAATCGGACGATAAGATATTCACACTAAAACATTATGTTGTGCAGGATTTTGGTCTCCGAGTTATGGGCTGTCAAATGTTGAGTTATATTTTCATAACAAAAAAAGTCATGCATTGAACTCATTCAATCGATATTAAACTTTGGCATTGTGGTAGATATTGACCTGCTACCGAAGCATATGAAACATAGTGTTGTGCAACTTTCTCTTCCTGAGTTATAAACGGTCAAAATTTGGTTCGTAAGTTATGCACAAAGCTCTAAATCAGTACGGTACCTTGGACATACTTAAAACGTAATAAATATTATTTGAATAGGAATCAAAAATCAGTCAGTACACTATCATATAACAAATCTGATTTACTATTTCTTGCAAAGTGCAAAATTTAAAGACTTTCATCCAACTAAAATTATATGCTATGTTTTAAATTGTCCAAAAGAATTACTATAATTCTGTAATAGGATTCAACAAGAAACCCTATCCAAAATTGTAGGTCTACTGAAATTGTTTCATTCGTTCAAAAAATGCAGACCGAGTATTTGACGTAAGTACATACTCTTACAAGTGATTGTATTATGCTCTCGTCGCAGCATACATGGATTCTCTATTACGTTGTGTTTAACATTTCACCAACTACAGTCAAAATTTCGGTAGATGAAATACTAGCTACATCATTTCCGATACCTTATATTATTAGCTCCCTTAATGAGAATTGGCAGGGCGAGTAGACTATTATATCAGACACAGAGAGAGAGATACAAATTAATAATCTAGTTTATCATTTCCATTGATAACCATCAAGTGTTACCATCTACAGAAGGTAATCGTCTTGATTGGAACGATTGTTTGCCAACGGAAGTACTAACTTCCTAAAATTTGCATTACAATGATCAACAGGTGGAGAGAATGGCCATTTGCATTGGGTAATACAATGTCCTCTCTAATGATCTATGACATGTGAGATCTGTACAGTATAACCAGGAAATTAGACATAATAGTTACATAGGGTATAAAGTCAAGTTCTTCAGGAAAGAAATACATAATGTCTCCTTCTATAGATTATCACTCTAATTGCAAAACGAAGACAAATTTACTGATTTGGAAGAGTTTATTTGCGGACGATGATTAGATATCAGCTTACAATTAACATTGCATTTACGCTATATGGAGTTGAGATCTTTGCACAATAGAGTTCAAATGAACCTAGAGTTTTAAGCTTATATTTTGTATTGTGATTGGAAACACAGAGGAGTAAATAGTATTACATCATTTTTAAGTCCTTCTGAAGTAGAAGACTGTAATTATAATTTTGGTGGCACTGTTGCCCTCTTTAGAGTTCTTGCACTCTTCAAGAGACTGTGTCCACGCGGGGGGTACACTCGGACTGGATCTTAACCCAAAACATCGACATAGTTTGTACACTTTTTTAAATAAAACTATACTTTTTCTAGCAGAGAAATTATTGATATATCTAAATTTTATTTTATACTTTATCTGTTTTATTTCTTTTCTTATAAAAACAATTTGTTTCTATAATTTTTCCGGACAATATAGGTGGTAATACCTAATAATCGCTTCTCATCTTTTTAGGGTGTAGGATACCACCGGTTCAATAATATATAGGCGTGGCGTGATATAGCAATGGAGCCTCCCCCAAGCTTTAGACTCCTCCCAATAAAAATTTCGATACGTGCCTGACTCTTCCAGTCCTCTTTATCCAGGAATTGAGGTTTCAATTTCTAAACTGATATTCAGAAAATACAAAAAAGAAAAAATCTCTAAAAGAGTACACTTACCCTTGTGGACCTATTCCTGGCTAACGAATTATTACACATTAAAGAATTATTAATGAAAGATTTATGTATAATAAATGAACAAAATCTTGTGAATCATTTTTGAGAAAATCACTCTTAAAGAATTAACCCCAGGAGCAAACTTCCCATTTCTGAATTTTCCTAAAAGAAATGATTTATACAATATTATAAGCTTGTTAATAAAACATTTACTCATGAAACAAGACTGTTAGTGTCATTTTTAAGAAAATCGCAAATTACGATTTTCACTCTTCAGTAAACTATTCCTATTTTTGCGAGATTTAAAAGAAAATTTGAAAAATCCCTCTAAGGAATCATACATAAACCTTACGTACAAAATTTAATAAATATACCTTGAACAGATGTGGCCTTTAGGCCAAATGGAAAAACAAAGAAGATAATCATGGTCGTGAAAGTAATACAATTTCTAGATTTCTATCGATTTACACGATTTATTGCCCATATATACAGAAGAAGTCATTTTGCGACGACTTTTTCTATATGTATTGGTAATAAAGCGTGTAAATCCATTCAAATATCGAATTCGATTACTTTTACGGCCATGATTACTTTAATCTATTTTAGCGCTGCTTCAAAGAAAAAATTACATACTGTTAATAAAACAGCACATAAAAGACTATCGGATGTACAAAAGATATGTAAAAACTCCGATGATATCTATTTTACAAAAAGTATGGTGAAGCTAAGGCATGGTTGTAAACATTCACGTTTGAAATGAACTTTGTTCAGCTCAAATTCTGACTAAAAAAATCAGTTAGCTCATGCTCATGATCAAAATTTTTTAAAGAAGCGTACTCAACTTACGCTCATTTTTTACGCTCATTTGACCTACTTTCAACTTGACGCTCCACATCAGAAGAATTACAAACAACACTATATGATTATTTAATAACTAAAAATATTTACAACTGTGCAGATTGACAATGGCCTGGCGCAAAAATGGAAATTTGGGTAAAAATATTAAAGAGAAAGAATTACGTCTAAGGAATTCATTTATGCAAGCAGTAAATCTGTAATTACAGTAATAAGGTAGAATATGACCATCATATTTGCTACCATAAGAGACGCACTCCACAGATGTACTCCAACATCTAATAGGCACTTATTTAAAGTAGTGTAAGTAGCTTCTGACTTTAAAAAGCGGCCGCCCCTACTTCTTCTGTGCTTTTCCATTGTACCATTCGCTTGTCTTCGCTCCCTCAGCCCTTGCAACTCCCTGCGTTTTACGAAACAAATAGCCTTGCGCAGTTGTGTCTAGCGAAATGGCAATCCGCTAATAGAATAAACGTATTTATAGAATTAAGTGATTTTTTTTGTCAAAAATTAGCACTATTTTTCACCCATGTTTTGTATGCTGGGCTGTTTTTAACCTACAGGAGAACAATAGATATACATTTATGCAATATTTCAAGTACAAGACCAAATGCTTAAAAGTTGCAGTGATCTGAAGTTCTGAATGTAAGCCAATATTTAACTTGCTAGAACATGGGTTTCACTTTAAGATTTGCTCAAAAATGGAATAGATATAATAAGCATGAATAGATATAATTTCACGACCATGACAGTGGTACCTCGAATCAAGAACGCCTCTACTCACAAACAAATTGGCCCAAGAACACAATTTCCGAACAAATTGTGAGCCAACCTGCAAAAATACCTCTTCACACGAACGTCCATACGTAGCTTTAGCGCCCTTTGTTTGATTCGTTAACAGTAACATTTGCATTTAGGTTTGCGCGCTGTCAAAAACAGGAAATGTACAAATGTTCTATTACAATATTTTCTGAAAATAAGAATAGGAGTTGATCATGAAATTGGGAGTGGTTTTACGCTCAAACTCACATAAACTTTGAGTTAATTCTCGCTCACATTTTTCAAAACAAGTTACCTCATAATAAAACTCACGAAAAAAGAGCGCACTCAAGTGAACTAGTTCAAATCGTCGGTAAATTCACTTACAGACGTGTCTCATGTTTTTAATTTTACAGGAGAGCGATTTGAAATTCTTCGTATAACGTTATACCTTTAATACTATGTTCAGAAACACTAAGATCAAAGTTTTCTTGGTACAAACTTTCGCAACACTCTGTTGAAAATGAAATGAGTACTCCTATAACGTTATGCGAAGAATTTCAAATAGATTTCCTGTAAAATTAAAAATATACAGATACTCCTGTACGTGGATTTGCCAACGAAATGAGCGCGTTCATTTAGCCTACGACCATGAGGAGAGCATTGTATAATATAACCTTCCCGAAATAATGCACTACCAGAGAGCTGTAGAGCCATTTCTTAGTAAAGTAACACATTTTCTCGAAAATGTATATTTGTGGATCTGTGTTTGACAGGAGTACTGACTAAATCTAAAAGTCAATAATATCGCCTTTCCTATCATCTAGCAATTGAGGAGTTTAATGTAATAAGGGCGTAAGCGAGGTTACGACCTTTCCGCATCAAACGCATTGTGGCTTTTACCATGCTTGTTTAGCCTCCTGTCAAAATTTTAACTCAGTATCGGAATAAACTGCTGCCTATTACATTGTTTTGTGTTAGAAAAACACACTACTTAAATTTTCAACATCATTTTTCTCCAACTGCATGTTTCAGATTTACGCCCTTATTGCATCAAACTCCTCAATTGAAACACACAAATCCTATACCAACGCTATTTCGAATAAATCTTCCCTGTTATTTATTATTATTATTATTTTTCTTTTACTGAGCTACCCATCTCTCATTTTTAGTTGCTAGCTGTTAGACGTTTAATCAGCCACAATATGCCAGTCAGAACTTGAGATTGTCGACAGTTCCGAATTGGCCTTTATCTATGCATTTTATCTATGATGCTACTGAAGAATTACCAAAATTTTGTTTTAAATTTCCCTGAGTAGAAGTGAATTTTTTCTATCACTTGTTCTTAGCTGTTTCCTATATTTCTTCATTTCATATTTTCTAAAAGAGATTAAAATCGATTTAAAATAAAGCACCTCGTAGAAATATCTAAATTTTATTTTTTGTTGCACTAATGTAGCACATAATGATGCTACGTGGTCTGGGGAGCAAGTATCTTTGTATTTGAATAATTTTATTATGCAATAAAGTTCCTAATTTAGATAATTTGTCATTGCATAATTTGACTTTTACTGGTAATAATAATTAAAGTTATAAAAGAAAATTTAATAATTTTGTGCTTGGTTTACTTCTATTTCGAAATTCATTAGAAAGCAGGAGACGCATGGAAGCTCTTTTTCAATTGTAAGATATACAATAAACCATTCATCTGTATTTCTGTACTTTAACGAGGTACACTCTATCATATATAATTTCAAAACTAAGTTTTGCACATTCTATTTCATTACATATATTAATGTTTATATATTTGTTTTCTGTATGTTAATATATATATTTCTCAACGAAAGAATTTATTCATGCCTTTGAGAGCAATTTCTTGAACATTATAGAAAGGTGAACACATTTTTCAGATGATGAAAATACATTCATCAAACAGCTTTTTTTTTTTTCAGAAACTCTCAGTCATTTTAAAAATGGGAAAGAAGCACCATTAATCAACTTCTGGTTAGAAGAATTGAATGTAGCACCTCTTCTGTCAAGGAGAGAAAAATGAGAGAGAAAAAGAAAGTAAGGAATAAAAAATAGAAAACTTCCCTACGTATTAATGAAAAGGAAACACTCATTTTTGTTTATGAATAAAACGCTGTAATAATTGTTTAATATGAAGCTCCTGAGCAATACAAAAGCGAAACAATATGTTAGTACGTCGTTTCTGGTATAAATGTAAGTCTTAGATCCTCTCACTTCATTTGATGAATACACAAGGAAGATAAACAATAACTGCCACTGGCATTACTTTGGACTAACTTAAATGTTGAGGGAGCCCAATTGAATAACTCCTTAAGGGTACAGAGGTGCTAAGGATATTCTCTTGTGTTTAACAATTGCTTTTATAATATTCACACTGTAAATACATTATTTTTCGGTTTAGCTGCTTGGCAATTAATTGAGTTGATTTTGAGTTTAACGTCCCGTTCAGCAGCGATGCTATATGATACGTGGACCTACTGATTAACGCAGAACCCGAATCACATGAGCTCCTTCCGGGAATCGAACCCGGGTCTCCCACGCCAAAAGCGTGTACGCTAACCGCTTAGCAATGAAGGAGCTTGGCAATTAAGAAAATATGTATAACTTAAACCTTGATACCTAAAGATAACATTACTTTTTCCTGTGATGTGTGTGAAAGTCAGGAATTTCTCGTATCACTTCGTTGATTACACACCACTTTTGCATAACGGACTAATATTTCTTTATATTGTCTTTCCATTTTTTTAAAAGTGCAATTTCATTCCCATCCGAAGATGAGCGGCCCCAGAAGGTAATTCATTTTCTGGGACCATGAGCATGCATTTATTGCTAGTGAAGTAACTGTGTATTGGATATGAAGTGACTATGAGATAATTGTACAAACTCTAATTTAATTCACTAAATTCTACTATTTTATTAAGTTACATTATTAACGAAAGAATCATGAACTCTTGAAAACTCATTGGAAGAAAACTTTAATCATGATTGTACATTCTCAGACACCTGTTGTAAACACATTTTTGTTAATAAACTCGACTAGCTTCCTCATTACCTTTCCACATACCTTCAAGCATAGCCTGATACTTCTCGATTCTTTGTACGCTTAACTCATCATTCTTCAGCCAAACAAAACCACGAGGAATACAACAACAAGGGGTATTCGACACACGATTAGGATAGGTGCAGGATCGACGAGAGAAGCGGATCGCACCGTTGGAGAATAACCAGCTCCATAGTAAAGAGTACCATTCTGTTGGTTTATCACCGCAGACTTATCAAGCTTCAGCAGACTAGTAGAATGAAAGTGTAGGAGAACATCATCGTAAAGACGCATTATTGACGCTCTTTGCAGATCAACAGGATTGAGAACCAGATGTTGACTGTCTCCAGCTTATCCAGGCTCCTCCAGGGAAAACATTAATCGTTCCAGATAACTAACGCCAGCCTCGTTGGATCTGTCAGGCTAGTGCTCATTCCTATTTCTTAATTACAACATTTCTCTTTCTCTTACCTTTCCCACAACTAGTCATTTTTCAAAATTTAAAAAAAATATTTGAATTTTATTTAAATTCAATCACAACTTCACAGTTAAGTACCGTGTTGTGCATCAGTCTCATCCGCAATTGTTACATTATTCTATGAGTATTTTAGAGATTATTCTGAGCTACAACTGATGGCACAACATCGGCTCACTAGTTTCATTGGGAGGTGGGTATTAGGATTTATTTATTTATTTATATATTTATCTGGTTAGGCATACTGAAGAAGGTGACCTGGGCATGGTATATAAAGTATATGATGAAATGAAGTGCAGGTAACAGAAGAATATATAATGTTAGTTGCGATGATGGTGTTAATTTTCTGCTCTTGGGCTACTTAGAGCGGTGGCCTGATCATGTTCATGGATAGCAAGAAGATGATCTAACGACATGTCCATGTGTAAAAGCAGGACGAACAAAAACGTTGTATTATAAAGAATAACTTCGGTGTTAAGACCCCCAATTAGTTCCTTTCAAACTGCGTAACAAGTCGATCCGACGTCGAATATTATCTTGTAAATTGAAGAGGTGGAAGTTCCAAGCGAGATATTTGTCGAAAATGACACCAACATACTTCACACTATTTTGTAATGGTAATAGCGAACCTACTAATGTTTATGACGCAGACGATCTGGATTTCGTGCTAATCAGTACTTGTTTCGTTTAAGTCCAAATAACGTCATTTGAGTTTTCGATGGATTTAATTTAAGTTTCTATTTGAGACATTAACTGACGACTTTATCAATTGCTGGTTGTAATGTTGTGTTTATTCGATCTACTGAGGAACATAAAGCGAGATATGCCGTATCATCAGCAAACTGAAGTGCACAAATTGGTGATTTTGGTATTGACATAACAGCAACATATAGGATATATAACAGTGGTGACAAAACCGGACTATAGGATAAAGTGATGGGATTGAGCCTGTTTTATTTGTATGAAAGATGAGCGATTATGAAGAAAGTTGGCTATAAGTCTAACGTATGATAATGGTAGAATGCGGAGTAATTTGAAGAGGAGTCCTTGGTGCCATACTGTATCAAATGCATTCTCAATATTGAATGACATAAGGACAGATGGCAGCCGTTTATTAAAAAGGTCAAGATAGCTGGACAATTTTAACAGTTGGTCACTAGTGCTGAATGGTCATTAGTGGAGGACTAAAGCCTGCTTGTGTTGAAGGTAGAGTTAGCAAGAGGTAAGAATGGAGTCGCCTTTCCAAAATTCGTTCCATTGTTTTGTAGAATACATTGATAAGACTAACTGGCCGATATGAGTCAATGTTAGTAGGGTCTTTATTGGGTTTTAAGAAAACTACGATTTAGGCAAGCTTCCAGAAATTAGAAATAAAGCCGGAATGTGTGTATAACCGTATATATCATAGCAAGGATAACATGAAAAGCTTTTCGGTGCCTGGCGAAGCTGGTTATAACTGATAGAATCAGCACCAGAAGCTGTATTTCAGCGATAACGGAGAGTTTCAACGATGATTAGAGCAGTGATTGATTGGGAAGTATCAAAGTGAAGATGTATGAATGGTGTGAATAATGGTTGTTCAGGATTGCCAATTCTGCTAATGCGTCGATGAGATGCATAAGTAGATAGCGGAGTAGAATCGGGGGTGGGTAGGACATCCTCAAAATGATTAGCGAAAGCTGTTGCTTTCTCTGTTTTGGTGGTAGGTACAGTGACTTCAACATGAATTGGATAGTGTGAGCCGCACTTCTGATGAGTAAGACATTTGAATAAATTCAAAAATTTCGTAGAGTTTGTTTCATTGCGTAACTGGCTATAAGAAGTTCGCCAATCCAGTCGTTTCCGCGCAATGATGTAGCGCTTGATCATGCATTTGAATTAACAATGAAACATTAGGAAAGGTGATTGTGCTTCCTTAAGTATTCTTCTAGATAATTGAGAGAGCAGTGAAGAAGTATGAGGGCGTGAGGAGGTAAATTAGGCCGAATAGCCTGCAAGTTTCTTTTTGAAATTGCATATTCGGTTGCATCGATGATGATGCTATAAAGATGTAGATACATTGTCTATTTCAGTTAAGGATGTGGCAGTAGTGTTACTAGATTGAAGCTGCTGGAAGATGTAGAGACGATATTTGTTCCAGTCAGCTTTAGCGAAATTATATTTCACGCTAGAAACTTGTGGTTCTGCTGTATGAGTCGCAGACGGAACGGTTGTAAGAAGGATAGGCAAGTGATTACTGCCCACAGAGCCGGGTATCTCTACGTTAGTTTTAGTTAGTATATTGTTACTGACTATGACATCACGTGTGATGCTACTCTCGAGTGTAATTTGGAAGAAGTATGCAAGTGCTTCGAGTGGTTTACAGAAAGTCCTGAAAACGCTGTTGCTGTGCCGCTGTTCTAGAATGGAAGTTAATGTCGTCTAGAATAATATAGGTTTCAAAATCGAGATCAAGGTACATAAGAAAAGGATATGTTAAAGGTTAAGTGGATCGAACATAAATAGTTGTAAACTGTATAGCAGTTTCTCAAGAACTCTTCACTACTGTACTAAATATAAGAAACATTACATCTGATTCGAACTCATCTGTAGTAGCGAATTGTGTAATTGCTGTAAGGAAGAAAATTCTCCAAATATCATAGGTTTTGGCAATGCATGAGTGAACACATTTTGGAAACATTAATTCTGTACTTCATTACGGCTTTGTGCACCTTAGGCTCAAACATATTTATTTTTCCTACGAATAATGAGATCTAGAAAATTTTCCTTGTTGTTGTCTTATAATTTCGATAATGACTGAAGCTTTTGGTCAATGACTTTCAGACTATACAAAATAAAAGAAACTGTAATACACTCAATTTTAATAATTACGAAATCTATTATCTTAATTTTAAGCTGTGCGAGCTTATATTCAAATAATGTAAACCTGTTAAAGTGATCCCTAAATTGAGTTTTCGTATTTTTTACGGAATAAGCACATCATACCGAATAAATTGTTTTGGGTTTGGCTACACTATATGTAGTTCTCGAGATATGAGGCATACAAGAAAATGTTTGATTGAATGAAATATATTAAAATTTTTGGATCAGGGTCCACAAAATTTTTGAACGGTCTCTAAATCGAGTTTTCGTAATTTTTGCGGAATAAGCACATCATACTGAATACATTGTTAGTTTTGGTTTAGCGACACTATACGTAGCTCTCAAAATATGGAGTGTACAAGAAAATGTTTGATTGAATGAATAACTTGAATTTTGTGGATCAGGAGCCACAAAAGTTTTAAACGGCCCGTAAATCTAGTTTTTGTATTTATTTTTCTTTACGGAATAAGTACATCATATTGAGTAAATTGTTAGTTTGGGTTTGGTTACACTATATGTAATTCTCAATATATCGTACGAGAAATTGTTTGATTCTGTGAAATATATTGAATTCTGTGGATCAAGGGCCACAAAATTTTTGAACGGTACCTAAATCAAGTTTTCGTAGTTTTTACGGAATAAGCACACCTTACTGAGTAAATTGGTACTTTTGGTTTGGCTACCTATATGTAATTCTGAAAATATAAACCTACAAGAATTTTTTCCTAAAATATATTGGATCTTTTGATCCAATTATAAAAATAATGTTAAAGTTATTTTCTTGAAAATAATACCGTACAATGTGTACAAATAATGGCCCTATCTACACCAGGTTAATTATTAGCAATGTAATAAAGTACAGGTACTATTTAGCTGTGAAAACTTCAAAACCAATTGGCTATGCGCGAAAACTGTTAACTAGATATTTTCTTTGCCAAAGGATATTCACTTATTCACTTGGATAACTTGTAGGCTATGTCAAATAAAAATACTTCTATTACTAAGATTGGTTACTTCATTTACATCGAAACTTACATTCTATTATAAATTTTAAACAAATTATAGATAAGGAAAATATTAGCATACAGGAAATCCCTCTTTGTCTATTGCATTATAAACCAGATAGAGGGTACTCATATCAATTTCTCTAACAGTCAAAGTGTTAGAATGTAATGATCATTTAATATATACAAAACAGTATATAAAACCGAAACATAAAGTTGTTAATGTGCCTTTATAGTTCATAAATTTAAAGGTTGTATTTTTCAGATTCACACTTTTTAAGCACTGAAATTCTCAGTATGTATAGGTCTTGGAAATGCTTATGAGTTCTTTTAACTAAATTCTTATAATTATTATCGTAAGTGTTTCTATCGATTCATTTGATTCTAATATTTACAAATACAGTGATAGTCTGGAAATAAGAGTTTTATGCGTTCCAGAACTTTGTACAAGTTCCAAGGTATTTTTTTTTTCATTTAAAAGAATAATAACTTGATTAATCCGTTCTTAAGATTGACATATTCGAATTTTCAAACTTGTTTCAGCTACACTTGATTTTAATGCAAAATATTTATAAATAACAATATTTGAATAAATATGAACTTTGAATGAACCATGGAAAATACACTTAAGTTATTACATAAAATAGACAGAAAAAAATTAACACCGAAAATCACACGAGTTGCTTTTATTTCAGCTTCCGACAATGAATTGAACATCAAGATGTATGGGTGACCCAATTGCGTAGAAGACGTATGCATAAATTCATACTAAAAAGGTGCTAGGTATTCAGATTTCAAAGCAGAGTTCGTATTTTGGGTCAAAGTTTGATCAAAGTCTTTGCTCATATTCAAAATTGTTCGAGTTTTGGAACTTTCAGATTCTGGAGACAGTACCGGTACTGTATTCAGGAAAAATAATCTGTACGGAGGTCAGTGGAAACTCCTTAATATTGCTATTATTATAATTCATTATCAGAATTGAAGAGCACAGGGGAAAAAGGAGATAAGTCAAGAAATGTTCGAAAGGGGTAGTTTACATGAACTAAATCACAACGTAAGAAGATTAGTCACTAAGAAATTTAATGCTAAAGATTTCGCCTACAGGGGAAGAAGTAGGTAAGTCAATGGAAAACAGGCCAATTGCGTAAAATCACAAACAATTGATTTACCTCCTTTTTCCCATGAAGTTTTCAATTATAATATGTTGTTTGGTGTATTTATTCCTGTGTGCTATATTTATTCGTAAATTTCCAAAATCATGATGTAATGAAGTTTTGTTTTTGAAGCAAGTAAGTGAGCCATAATGAGACCGTTTGTGAATTTATTATGTGATCTAAAATAAAAAATTAAGATCGAGTCTGTATTAAGAAAAGCAAAATTAGGAAAATAGATTCTAGAGCCATTATAAACCATTAAAAACCAACAAAACAGAAGAATAATTCTAAAGCTCCCTCGGTCGCTATATAATTACTGAATACAACTTCGGTGCAGAAGATACGGGTTGATTACCGATGAAAGCCCAAGTGGTTTGGATTCCGTTAAGCTATATATATATATATATATATATATATATATCTTCGATGTTAAAGAGTACGCTAAATTCCAATTCAACCAACCGAAACTAATTCCTATAAGTGAAGTTTAAAAGTTATTTAAAATGCAATTCTATCCGGTATCGACTTAAAACTTCTGGAAGTTTTAAATTTCTATGTCTTCTCACTGATACAGTTTTGAATGATTATAGTTGCTGTATACGACGGTGGATTCAAATTGTTGGATGACTCATCTAAATTGCTGGATTTAGTTACCAACATTTTTGTCAGGCTTATTGGAACAATGAAACGGGATGATTTTCCGTTTTTAAAGAAAGAAAAACTAATTATTATTATCTAACTTATTATCCCTCACATGTATAATTTAAATAGCCTAACATACGGTAAACACAGCAGATTTTAATAAAATGGAAGTTAGGTTCATATGCCAACGAAATGGTGAAGAAAAATATAATTGTAATGAGATTTCAAGTGAGTGAAATATTATAGTGTTGACTTGTACAATGTTGCAGTTATTATTATTAAAGTACTCACTAAGTATTCTATACTCTGAATTATTGATGAATGCATATATGTGGTAACCTGAATTAACAAAGAATCACATCTCAAAGCAATAAATAGTAGTTTTATTGTAGGAAGGAAGAACATGCAGGTAAAAAGAAAACTTATTTCGTTAACTCCTAATTAGTATATTTGCTCTTGCCTATATATTAACTAATTCTACTACTATTCTAACTTCAAATGGTTTTCAGAGTTACAGGTGATCAGATTTAAGAATAGAGTTAGTTAAAAATACTCGTATGTTGCATGCTATTGACGAAATCAAAACTCATTCAATCTTGACTAAACTTGGCAATAATGAAAATTCTTCATGAGCTCAGTACGTATAACAAATATTAAGGCATGTAGACCATTGATTTTTGAGTTATTGCCATCAAATTTAGTTTTGGACTTGATGAAATGATGAAATTTCAATAAATCGAAATCGATTAGTTCTACCTCATCTTGACAAAACTTGCCATGATGATAAATGTTGACGAACTTTGTATGAAATATTATGGTATATAGATCTTTGGTTCCCGAGTTATTGGCCATTGAATTTTGGTTCGAACATTGCTAAAGTGAAGAAATTTCACTAGGTCGCGATTAATGGAACTCATTCGATCTTGTTCGAAATTGGGCTGGTGTTTGAACTTCACAATGTTAAGTATGTATATATATATATATATATAACACATTATGGTGTACAGGCCTTAGGTTCCAAGTTATTGGCCGTCAAAGTAAATATTTGGTGTTAACAAACCTGTTATCTGAAGTAAGTAAATTGTGTGTTCATAATAAAGATTTGCTGAAAGTCCATGGAGGACAACTTTTTCTCCTCAACAACTATAGGAAAACTTAATAACTTCTAAAAATTATGAATTAACCAAACTTAGTTTCCTTCCAAAGTGGCTCCAATTATCAGTTGGTTTAATTTACTTTAGTAATTTTGTACAGTAATAACTAAAGACCGGATGTTTAGGCACTAAAAACCTAGAAAATAGGCAGGCAAATAGGCACTAAAAATTTAAAAAATAGACAGTAAAATAGGCACTAAAATGTAGCTCGAAATAATGAAGATAAATACTCAATACCATTAAAAAAATAGATTCAAGTCATAAATAATGCTCAAAGAATATAGAAACATACTTCTCTGTCAATATCTTCTTTTATTGTATATATAAAAACGAAGCTTGTTATGAATTCCATATATACTGGGTGAACCTGGAAGATGTGCACATACTTCGGGAGGTGATTCGTGACATCAAAAGAATACAAAAAGTCCTCTTGAATGTTGTGGAATTCGGCGTCGTATACGAGTGGCAGGGAGGCCAACTTGGAATCGAAAATCGAATCCTGACAATTGGAGCAAGACATGTCCACATACTTTGGGAGGTGATTCGTGACATTCAAAAGGACTTCTTGTCTTCTTTTCATGTCACGAATCACCTCCCAACGTATGTGCACATCTATCTGTTCCGTTCCAATTACCAGGATTCGATTTTCGATTCCAAGTTGGCACCCCTGTCACTCGTACATGACGCGGAATTCTACATGCAACAGGACTTTTTGTCGTATTTTCATGTCACGAATCACCTCCCAATGTATGTGCACATCTATCTGTTCAATTTCAATTGTCAATATTCGATTTTCGATTCCAAGTTGGCATCACTATCACTCGCACACACGGAATTCGACAAACTACAAGAGAACTTTTTGTCTTCTTTTGATATCATTAATCACCTCGGAAGTATGTGCACATCTTTGAAGTTCACCCTGTGTATATATTGTAACGTACCACGTGCTTGTGTTTACAAATACCTAATATACGTATATATGTATGTATTATTTATGTTATATAAATTATGTATTTTCCCAATGAAGGCTTATTTTGAAGAAAATGCATAGAATAGGCAACATTAGGCACTAAAGCAATTATTTAGGCAGTAAAAGTCGAAATAGGCAAAATAGGCAAAATAAAATTGGCTTAAATCGAAACTATAACCCCCTATATAAACTTTAAAACGTTATTTTTGATCATATATTTAATATTAAAGAATAGGCATTTTGCCTAACATCCGGTCTCTAGTAATAACAAACGTAGAGTAATAAAGAGAGAAGTAGTAGTAAAATCATTACCGTATTTAATTCGTGTATAAAATAGATTAAAATTGATTAACGTTAAATTATAAGACCTCTTACAATTTATTGTCAGTTAAACATTTTAGTAAACTTACACATACATTTAAGTAAATTTTATTTTATAATTGTGCATTATAATATCACTCAATTTACTTAAATTGCAATATACCTACATGTGATAAATAAAACAAGATAAATATCACTTTGAAAAATTTTACTTTGTCACTATGAACTTTGATAGTAGAAATTCGGACGCCAAATATTACTGTAATATATAGTAGCTATACAAAGTAGAAAATAATGTTGTAATCATTGGATTTTGTAATACTACGGAATTACAATAAACATTGTGTGTGCACTGAACAATCCTAACATCAAAGAATCTGAAAACCGTTGCCTTTTGTCCATCCAAATTCAACTGCTATAATGATACAAATGTTTTCTTTTGCCATATTATTTGAATTACATAATACGCATTAGGAGCTACATTATTCGAAAGAATATTAAAAAAAAAGTTATGGCTGTTTCACAGTGAATTGAGAGAAACTTAAAACGTATCTATAATTTCTGTGAAGCGGCACATGTTAGTAAGAAGACGTTTTAAATAAAATATTAGAAATAAATGATCAATATACTTGTAAATCTATCATAATCAACATATAACAGCTTATTGAAGGTTATTTCATGTATTAATTCAAAAATTCTCATGGACGAATAAGTATCTTTTGCTTCAGGAGGTGTGGTGTCCTTCAGGTTACCACACGGAGAAAAATGCATAATCCAGTCGGCATGTAAATGCTGTTTTTACCAGGTTACGCGCGTCACCACATTAAGTAATGTTGTTTCATCAGTAGTACGATCTACACCACCGTCCAGCGAAAATTTTATATTGTTGGACCACCATTTCAAATCTAGAATTAACGCCATACCCATTCCGATGGCGGTAACTTAGGTATATAATGTTGTTACTACCTTTCTACGAGTGTCCCCTCTTGGTTCTTTCTAAATCTGTGACTCCCTACCTTACGAGAGTGATAGTTTTTAACACGAAATCAATCATGTGAATAAAATTATCCAATCATAGCGAGTCTAGTTCGACGCCGAACTCCAGACTTGGCATGGTGTTCCCACCTGCTGTACTTTTATATATTAAATTACATTACTTAAGGAGCCTACCCGCGTAAATACGATGTATCCACACGGAAATCCTAGTCCTTTTTTCTCAGTGCAGTCGCCTAATCACAAATTACAAACAAACACACACACATCTACCTTCTATATCTATCTATCTATCTATGCATATATATATATATATATATATATATATATATATATATATATATATATATATATATATATATATATATATATATATATATATATAATAGAGGTACTTGCTTAAGGGAACCCTAAATACAATGTCCTTATTAACAAAATGTAAGGTAAAAATGTTCCACATTATGCATATAAAAAGCTATTACCAATTAGAAGTTTACAAAAACAATAGTTTAACCAATTACATTCCCTCATACTCGATTGTCATTCTTTCTTTTTTTTTTCTTGGTTTCAATTCCCTTTAGAAAATCTCCATATATGAACACACGTATATGGATTGTATGTTTTGAATGACTGCAATGCGTCCTTTTTGGGATCTTATGGTACAATTTGTACCATATAGGTGTTCCATGGTACTTTGCGTTATAACTCTCCTACTTGAGCTTTTTCGTCCAGGTTTTTGTTTTTAAAGTCCAGAGACATTGTAGAACACGTTACGTTTTTGCGTCGAGACATAGGAGGTGATGGCGTCATAACTTTAAACAATATATTTTCTTTTATTATGCATATGCTCATTATTTTTTGGTGGGCTTATTTTTACACGTAGAAGATCGAAATTTTGCACAAACATTCAGTCTACCAAGTAGTATTTACCAGCATTTTTCAGATTTCTGTGTTAGCAGAAGGAGGGTCCAGTAGGGAAAAAAGTTTTAAAAAAGTACAATTTCTTAACCAAAAAATACCTTTTTCACTATTTCTACAACTCAGACACATGATCGAGACATGTAAATGGTACCGTCTAAAAGGCAGTTCTATTCTGAAGAGAATGATGTGCGAACTATGATCCTAGGGTAATTAGGGATGTCTCAGGAATTTTTTTTCAAAATGCCCTTCTGTATGGGGAAATATGGGATATTGTCGGTATATTTTTTTGGCGGGCTTACTTTTGCACCTAGAAGATTGAAATTTTGCATAAACATTCAGTCTACCAAGTATTATTTATCAGATTCTTTCAGATCTCTGCGTTAAAACAGGGTGTGTCCTTTCTTTGGGATTTTCCCGCCTTAGATACAAGATGGAGACATGTGAATGGTACCGTCTGAAAGGCAGTTCTATCCTAAAGAGAATGATTGGCGGATTAAAATCCTAGGGTAAATAGGGATGTCTCAGGAATTTTTTTACCTGAGATCAGGGTCTTTTGCGGCAATCTGCGGCATTGTGGGGATTCATGTTAAAATTTCTCCCGCCCTTACTATTCAAGATAAAAGCTTGACATTTGGCACACACATTCAGTCTACCAAGTAGCATTTAGGAGATTTTCTTAAGATCTCTACATTCACACAGGGATGTTCCAGAGGGGCCCAAAGTGTGAAAAAAATCCCCCCGAAATTTTCCGTTTGACCTCACGTTTTCCTTCCCTGGTGTATGGTATGGGCATGTAACAGATGCCATTTGAAAGCCTGCTCTATTCTGGAGAGAATGAGTTATGAACTATGATCCTAGGATAAATACTGAAGATGCAGTAGCTGTTTGATTGAAAGTGTAAAAAATAACCCAAAAACCCAAGACCCTAAAAGGGTTAACAAAATGTAAGGTAAAAATGTTCCACGTTATGCATATAAAAAGCTATTACCAGTGAGAAGTTTACAAAAACAATAGTTTAACCAATTACATTCCCTCATACTCGATTGTTGTTATTTCTTCTTTTCTTGGTTTCAATTCCCTATAGAAAATCTCCATATATGAACACACGTATATGGATCGTATGTTTTGAATGACTGCAATGCGTCGATCTACAATCTCCCCTCCCGTCTCACAGGATTATTTTCCCTCTGAGAAGCAGGTAGTAGAGAAAGAAAGGGAAGAATATGCCATGATGAGTTTTGCTGTATAAGTTCAAAGGATCACAGCCGTTTGTATTCAGAACACGTATCAGCCATAACAATATAAGAGGAAGGGATTATATCTGCGCGCTATATGTGCTCTCAGCTGTTATGATAATACTTTTTTCCCCTTGCATCTTCTTTAAAGGCAAAATATAGCTATTAATTGTTTGCCGCAAGAAAGTATCAGGAAGCCTTCTATGTTGCATTATTAATACTGCGAGCTCTGCGTATCCGAGTAGCTAGTACGTATACCTTTAATCTGCGTGGTCCAGAGTTCGATTCCTGTTCAATAGATAATTCTCAGACGACTCACAATCAGCGACGCAAATCTGTCTGCAACATTGAGGGGGGAAGGGTAAGACCGTTCCATAATCTTTTTTTGTAAGTGTTCAAAATATTTATGAAGTTGAAAAACAATGCTGGGGAGGATTAGGGGAGCTGAGTTGTCTTCAACATTGGGAGGCGGGCACATTTGAGGCTTATTCTGGGAGGACATCAATTTAATCTGACTTTTACTTGTGGCAGACACAAATAATCACATTTCTTCTCCAAAAATCACATTTCAAATCGGAATATTGGGGAGGATAGTCCTTTCCAGTTCCAAGACTGGAGGAGACGTGTCTCCCTCATCTCCCCGGGATTTGCGCCAGTACTCACAATTGTGAATTAAGGAGAAACATGAATTATATTAAGGGTTGTCGGAACTTCGGTCTTCACAACCAGAACTAAGTCAAGTGGAAATGATATACCGGTACTGAATTTATTTTGTCCAACACATTAATTTGGTAAAGTGTAACCCTATATTGGTTGTAACTTGATGAAGTTTTAGTTTTTCTACTTGATACCCTATTCTTACTATAGGTAATTTCTTAGCAGTATACGCTATTCTCTTCAAATTCATTCTAAACTTTTCATATATACAATTTCAAAGACCGTGTACATTTTTCCTTTTAAATGCATGTAACTGAAACGCTATAAATTCAATTAGTCATAATATGGCATAACAAGGATGAACTAAAACTTTTCATAATTATGTTAGTAGGTATTATTATTATTATTATTATTATTATTATTATTATTATAAGTATTTTGTCAATATTGGCAAGTCACATGCTGCAAACTAATAAGGAACACACATGAACGTGTCAACCGGACATTCGAATCAAACCTAGTCCATTCGATAAACTACAAAGGTATGCTCATGCACAAAAAATTAGGTGTCATGGACAACGGAGTAAGTCCCTGAGGCCCATTAACACTGTTAGTATAAAGAAAATCGTAGACTCGCAGTGAAATACCTATTGTATCAATGCTGTTCATTGGAAAGTCATGGTTTGTAGTTCATTCTCTTCAGTATGAAACAAGCTTTCCAGAGATTGTATACATTGACGCCAATAACGTACTTGAATAGGGAAAATCGAAATAATGCCAAGAAAATTCCCTCCAAAAACCCCTCCCATCAACACTGCCCTCCCTCTGGAGTGGTCCGCGTAAAGGCACACAATCCAAATGTATTTTGAAAAATACTATAAGGGTTACGAAATAATTGTACCAAGTTTGTTTTTGATGGACGGAATAGGAATAAGGGGAAAGGTTGTATACCAATAAGCTACACACAAAACAGAACCTGTGACCTGACCTATAAAGAGTACCTAATATAAAAAGTACAAACACAGTACTATTTATCCTGATATAAAGATTTGTACCACATTCTCTGTAGAATGAAGCAAGTGTTCCAATAGGTATCACACATATCGTGCTGTGACATGTGGAGAGGGAAATTGGGGATAAGTCGCAAAACTATCTTCAAAAATTGCTCTGTTATGAAGTTGTTCGTCCTCTAAAGAGACACTTGAGCCGGTAGGAGTCATTTTTTTTAAGTGGGGATAAAGTACATATCCGAGAAATTTAACATGACGAAGTTCAAAGCTTATGGAAGACATCCTATTCTTCAGAGGGGGATTTCCCCCTCATCTAACTGGTAAGTAGTACACTGGTAGGAGTACACAATTAAAAACTACTAGGAGGGATATCCTTAAAACAAGGGAGAAGGTATAGTATGACAAGTATGACACCGTAAAAACGGAAAAAAGAACAAAAGGGCATGGTTGGGTGTGTTGATGGATAACGCGGGTTTATCCCAATATAACTGTAACACAGTTGCTGTTTAAAACGCTTGCTTCATTCCACAGAGAATGTGGTACAAATCTTGATATCAGGATAAATATTACTGCGTTTATATTATTCCTATTATGTTCTCTTTATAGGTCAGGTCAGAGGTTCGACAAAGCGTATTTGTATACAATGTTTCCACTCATACCTATATCTGTCTATCAAAAAGATACTTGGCACACCCATTTCCTAACCCCTATAGATTTTTTGGAATACATTTTGATTGTGCTTTTACCTGGGCCACTCCAGAGGTAGGCGAAAGTTGATAGATAGGAGGGAGTTTTGGAGGGAATTTTCCTGACAATTTCCCCGTTCAGGTACGTTATGGGTGCAAATACACAGCACCTCTGGAAAGCTTGTTTCATGCTGAAGAGGATGAACTACAAGTCATGTCTTTCTAACAAACAGTGTTGATGCTATAGCTATTTCACTGCGAGACTATGATTTTCTTTATACTAACAGGGTTTATGGGGCTCAGAGACTTACCCCGTTGTCCATGGCACCTAATGTTTTATTCATGAACCCATCTGTGTTATGTTCATCGAATGGACTAGGTTTGATTCGGATGTCTGGATGACACGTTCATGTCAGTTGCTTGTAAGAAGTTTCCGTGCACCGTGTTTTCATCTAATCTCTTCGTTTTCATGCAATAATTTTAATACTGTCCATCAATTGTAGCTTTTCAATCCCCTTCTTATTTCTCCTGCCACCGCATCTTCTACCATATCTCTCATAATATTATTCCCTCTCAGCCAATGTCACAACAAGTTTCTTTTCCTTTTTCTAATTTAATCTAAGATTGTTCTTTTCTTTCTTATTATTTCTAATACATACTCATTTGTTTTCTGTTGAACTCAAGTAATTCCCTCCAAATTATTCTGTAATTCCATACTTGGAAATCCAACAATCTTTTTTCATTGCTTTTATATAAAATGAAAATAATATCTGTTTGCTGTATGATTGCTGCACGTGCTCGCTTACTTTAAGAGAAGAATGCAGACTGAAATTATTTGAGAATAAAATCCTGGGACAAATATTCGGATCCAAGAGGAACGAGAATGGGAAATGGCTGAAACATCATAACGAGGAAATGCATAATTTATATCGTTTACCAAACATTGTTAGAGTTATCAAGTTTAGGAGGAAATTCTATTTAGCAACAATGGAACGCTTTTAAAGTTTTGACTGGAAATCCAATCGAAAATTGTTCATTAGGAAGACCTAGCTGCAGATGGGAGAACAATATTAAAATGAATCTCATATTAAAATGAAATTCATATCTGTTTGCTGTATGATTGCGGCATGTGCTCGCTTACTTTAAGAGAAGAATGCAGACTGAAATTATTTGAGAATAAAATCCTGGGACAAATATTCGGATCCAAGAGGAACGAGAATGGGAAATGGCTGAAACATCATAACGAGGAAATGCATAATTTATATCGTTTACCAAACATTGTTAGAGTTATCAAGTTTAGGAGGAAATTCTATTTAGCAACAATGGAACGCTTTTAAAGTTTTGACTGGAAATCCAATCGAAAATTGTTCATTAGGAAGACCTAGCTGCAGATGGGAGAACAATATTAAAATGAATCTCATATTAAAATGAAATTCATATCTGTTTGCTGTATGATTGCGGCATGTGCTCGCTTACTTTAAGAGAAGAATGCAGACTGAAATTATTTGAGAATAAAATCCTGGGACAAATATTCGGATCCAAGAGGAACGAGAATGGGAAATGGCTGAAACATCATAACGAGGAAATGCATAATTTATATCGTTTACCAAACATTGTTAGAGTTATCAAGTTTAGGAGGAAATTCTATTTAGCAACAATGGAACGCTTTTAAAGTTTTGACTGGAAATCCAATCGAAAATTGTTCATTAGGAAGACCTAGCTGCAGATGGGAGAACAATATTAAAATGAATCTCATATTAAAATGAAATTCATATCTGTTTGCTGTATGATTGCGGCATGTGCTCGCTTACTTTAAGAGAAGAATGCAGACTGAAATTATTTGAGAATAAAATCCTGGGACAAATATTTGGATCCAAGAGGAACGAGAATGGGAAATGGCTGAAACTTCCTAACGAGGAACTGCACAATTTATACCGTTTAATAAACATTGTTAGAGTTATCAAGTAGGAGGAAATTCTATTTAGCAACAATGGAACGCTTTTAAAGTTTTGACTGGAAATCCAATCGAAAATTGTTCATTAGGAAGACCTAGCTGCAGATGGGAGAACAATATTAAAATGAATCTCATATTAAAATGAAATTCATATCTGTTTGCTGTATGATTGCGGCATGTGCTCGCTTACTTTAAGAGAAGAATGCAGACTGAAATTATTTGAGAATAAAATCCTGGGACAAATATTCGGATCCAAGAGGAACGAGAATGGGAAATGGCTGAAACATCATAACGAGGAAATGCATAATTTATATCGTTTACCAAACATTGTTAGAGTTATCAAGTTTAGGAGGAAATTCTATTTAGCAACAATGGAACGCTTTTAAAGTTTTGACTGGAAATCCAATCGAAAATTGTTCATTAGGAAGACCTAGCTGCAGATGGGAGAACAATATTAAAATGAATCTCATATTAAAATGAAATTCATATCTGTTTGCTGTATGATTGCGGCATGTGCTCGCTTACTTTAAGAGAAGAATGCAGACTGAAATTATTTGAGAATAAAATCCTGGGACAAATATTTGGATCCAAGAGGAACGAGAATGGGAAATGGCTGAAACTTCCTAACGAGGAACTGCACAATTTATACCGTTTAATAAACATTGTTAGAGTTATCAAGTAGGAGGAAATTCTATTTAGCAACAATGGAACGCTTTTAAAGTTTTGACTGGAAATCCAATCGAAAATTGTTCATTAGGAAGACCTAGCTGCAGATGGGAGAACAATATTAAAATGAATCTCATATTAAAATGAAAATCATATCTGTTTGCTGTATGATTGCGGCATGTGCTCGCTTACTTTAAGAGAAGAATGCAGACTGAAATTATTTGAGAATAAAATCCTGGGACAAATATTTGGATCCAAGAGGAACGAGAATGGGAAATGGCTGAAACTTCCTAACGAGGAACTGCACAATTTATACCGTTTAATAAACATTGTTAGAGTTATCAAGTAGGAGGAAATTCTATTTAGCAACAATGGAACGCTTTTAAAGTTTTGACTGGAAATCCAATCGAAAACTGTCCATTAGGAAGACCTAGCTGCAGATGGGAGAACAATATTAAGATGGACCTCATAGAAATAGGAATACAAAGTAGAAACTGGATCCAGTTGACTAAGAACAGAAGTCAATGGAGAGCTTCTTTTAACGCAGTATTGAATCTCTCTGTTCCATTGGCCATAGAGTTAGTTAGTTTTGAGTAATTTTCATGTTCCCGCCCGGTAAAGTATAATTCTTCACATGAAACACCTATGGGCATTTTATCTTAATTCTTTTTTCAAGGATCCTCGATAGGAACATATTTTTTTAAATGCTTCTCTCGCCACTCCTATCCTTGCTTTTATTTCACTTCATGTCCTTGTCCTGCCTCTCACATATGTAATATGCATCTCTCGGAGTTTGCATGACGAGTGTCTATTTAGGGTTTTTTGCACAATGTCCTTTAGTGGTTATATTTTGATTATGCACTAGCATATTCATCGAAAGTTTTAACCCATGTTTGAGTCACCTGCCAGATATGTGATCTGGTTTTAATAGTCGAGAAATGTAGATTTAGCAAAAGGAAACTTCGTTCTTTCCGTAAGACGACTCAACTAGATTATTACTTATGCGAAAATAACAAATCAGAATATTATGTAAAACATAGCATCAAAAGCTTATCTAACATTAAACATCTTACCAATGGGGTAGAATATATATATATATATATATATATATATATATATATATATATATATATATATATATATATATATATATAAACACAAATAAGCAGAAAGAGAAGTGGATTAAATATGCATACCGTATATTGTAACGAGTAAAATGAATGCATATTTTACATTAGCTTAAACAATAATTATAATCAGCACTCCTATATTCATTTATTAACTACATTCTTTTCTTTCTTTCATTTCTTCAAGATGACAACGTTCTTCACATATCTTCGGACATCTGAGTACAAGATATTGAAAGATAAGTATCATCAATAGACACAGGCAGTGGCGTACTTAGGATTTTGCTTCGGAGGGTGCCTATACACAACACATGAACAAGCACTTATATTTTTCCTTTTGGATACGGCGAATTTTAATGAAGTTTTCATATAACAAATTTATTTTCGGAGGTCTTAAGCCAGATAGCTACCCATTACATATGCCACTGGTTACAGGAGAGTATAATTTAGTAACAGTAGCGGATCTAATCCGGAGCCAAAGGGCCTATACTCCCCATTTTTTGAATGACAAAATTAATTAAAGCTATTATTTATGTATCTTTGGAAGTTTATAGTAAATTCATGATATAACTGTCATAGGCCTGGGTTCTCCAGGCTTTACCTTCTAGATCCACTACTTTTTAGTAGTTAGCGAGTAGTCATTGCAGTAGTTGGTAGAAGTTTAGTAAGGGTGGTAGAAGTAAGGTTTTTTTTTTTTTTTTTTTTTTTTTTTTTTTTTTTTTTGCAAAACATGTAAATTGACTCATAGCTCATGCGTTTGGATGTTCTGTCATTAATTTTCAGTTTTGTTTAGTTGGAGTAGCTTGGAAACTATGGATGAGAAAAAAGAATTTTCCATTTCCACCGATAACTAATCGGATGAAACCTCTGTAAGGGGGAACTAGGGAAATCGTAGTTTTCATAAATTAACACTCTGAATTGGCAACTTTGATGACTTTTCAGTGCATCGAAAGATGTGTTAAGAATCTGTCTACAATTCCTGACAATAATGAAAAACAAACTTTTAAATTATCATGATAAAATTTTTCTTACATACACCCGGCAACACCAGTATTCATTTCTATGGGGCTATTTAAAGCAAGAGGTATACAAGAACAATTCTCGAACTATTCAAGACCTAGAAACGAACATTCGTAGAGCCAATGAGAACATTAACATTTCTAATCTTCATAAACTTGCTGCCAACCTGGTGAAACGTGTGAACCAGTGTTTAAATCAAAACAGAGACACTCCCAGAATCCACTATAGAGGTGGTCATTTCTGATAGTAGCAGTGTTGCCAGGTGTATATAAGTAAACGTTTTATCATAATAATTTCAAAGTTTGTTTTTCATTGTTTTCAGGAATTGCATAATGTAGACAGATCCTTAACACACCTTCTGATGCACTGAAACATCAGCAAAGTTGCCAATTCAGAGTGTTAATTTATTAAAACTACGATTTTCCTAGTTCCCTCTTAAGAGGCCTCATCCGATTAGTTATCGGTGGAAATGGAAAATTCTTTTTTCTGATCCATAGTTTCCAAGCTACTCCAACTAAACAAACTGAAACTTAATGACAGAACATCCATGCGTATGAGCTATGAGCCAATTTACATGTTTTGCGAAAAAAAAATGATTTACATCTTCGGTTACATGTGGCAACACTGTGTGGTTCCTAGTGTACTTCAATCGTTGCTTCCTAGTTTAAAAATATATGCATGAACAAGGCTTCATTTTGGTATAACCATTATTTGTGTGTCACTTCAGGTTCAAAAGTTCTACTATCCCAAACTCCGGGTTGCATTGTATATTGAACACCCTGTATTAGATAAAATATATTAGCTAGTACAAAGCAAGTTTTTAATTTGCCTTGCAGCAGCTTTAGCTGTATGTTTTATACTGTTATTTCAATATATTCGAGAGTTGACATAATAACTATAGTGATTCCGGTTATTTCTATTGATGCTCTAGCCAGCTGGTAGCAGTTCCCGATGCACAATGCCGCGAGCACTCCACCAAACACACAGGAGGATCTTCTTCTGGTGCAGTGGTGGTTTCGGCTGTTGTAAAATCGGTTCATGGAATGCTAACCAATGATGACAGCTCTGTGAAGCTTCATACAGGACCCACTTCTCATCACATGTTAACATCCTGTATAGAAATGGTTAATTTCTTGGACGAGACAGCAACGAAACACACGTGTCTGCTCGCGTTGCCTTCTGGCCCGAAGTCAGATCATGTGGGACGCATAGACCCAAACTTGTAGTGCTTCCCAAGTTGATGGAGGTGCTACCGAATGGTTTCTCTACTCACGCAGAATTGTATTGTCAGTTCCTCAAATGTTTGGCCAATGTTTTCCTCTTTACTACCTAAAGATTTTCATTTTGTACATGTGTTAGTCTTCCGGCATGTGGTGCGTCCCCTAGTGTTTCGTCACCATCTTTAAACTTATTACAACACTGACCCACACTAATACCACCTACCCACATCAACAACTGACCTTCGCCTTATCTCCATTCGTATTCAACTCACGGTGTGAGGGCCAATTGAACACAGACTTCCACAAAAAGCGACATAACTTTCTTGGTAACCTTTATATTTTGTATTTTAACACAATCATAAATTGCAGTATTACGTTCCGATGAAGTTCCATGTATATAATTTTCTCTGCATTTACTTCTAAACCTATGATCCTACTCATCCTGTATCTTTCTGTATGATCCTATAGTATACTAGCGTTTAATAAAAAATCGACCTTTCTTTCTATTATTCAGCTATCAGTCTCTGATATATTTACATCATCAGTATACGCCACAACCTGGAGAATATCATTCTGTTCTAGGCCCTGGCTACTTGCTACCTTTGATTTAAGACTCGTAGTATCATGAGTTATATATCGTTTGTTTTATGTTTGATCTAAGGGAATTCCATGCAATCAGTATTTTGTTTGAAACTTAGTATATCATAGTAAAAAATTGGTTCAAATATGGAACTTTGTAAATATATGTATGGAAATTCATTGTACATTTCGCAGAATTACTCGAAACTAAGGTAAGTGGAGTGTTGGATTTTGCTTATAGCATACTCAGAACAAAGTTGAATAGTAATGGCGACAACGTATCCCCTTGTTTTAGGCCATTCTCGATGTGAAAGCTCATGAACAAGAATTTTCCTACTCGGATTTTACTGTGGAATTCATTATTTTCAGTATTCCAAATGCTATAAGAATATTGTACAATGTTTCCCTCCTAACTGAGTCATAGATTTTTTCTAAAATCAATAAATAAGTGGTGTACCAGGATATTGTATTCAAATTTCTTTCCGAGTATTTGTCGAATGGTAAATATCTGGTCCATCATTGATTGATTTCGGCTAAATCCGCACTGATAATCTCCAATAATTTCACCTGCGTATGGGACTAATCTTATATTAATATCTAAAGTTAATTAAATCGATTCTAATTGAAACATTGAAAGTCGAATACTACACGACTTTGCTTGTCAAACCTCGTATATATATTTGAAGATCGAGCGAAGATCTTCCATAAGAGTTTCCTGTATCTTTCTATACATAACGCATTATAAAAGTAATCAGTTTTTGACCAATTACTAGGAAAATATGTTTTAGTTTTTCATGTGCTTTTCTTAGAAGGACCTGACTCATTTTCTCGGGGAAAAACGAAAAGAAACAGAAAGACTGAAATATATATATATTGAAAAACTTAAACTGTCAACTCAATCAGCATTCAATTCCTTGCAATCATTCAATGCTTCAATCCCTGGTCTTTTCGATGCGCTTTTTTTTTAAAAAAAAGGACAGAAAAACCTTCATTCGATTCTGTTCCTCTCTCTGTGTCTTCCGCTTGAGTCAGTCAGTCCATCGCCTACTCATTGATCAATTTATCGATTCGTTCGTTGCTGAAGCTGAGAGAAATAAGCTATTTAACTCCACTACCCGTGTTTGACTGAGGAACAAGAGAGAGACAGAGATAGAGAGATTTTTGCTTCTAAAGGACGCAGGGACTAAAGAGAGAAGGGGGAGATAGAAAGAGTAGCAGTAGACGAGAGAAATTGATGTTGAAAATGTTGCAAGTTGTCATAATGCTCAGTAGGTCGTGCCATCTATTTTTGTTGCATCAGGATACACACACATAAAGAGAGAGAGAGAGAGAGAGAGAGAGAGAGGAGAATATAAAAAAAATTGCAAAGATGGTATGTGCGCGCACTCTCTCTCTCTCTCTCTCTCTCTCCATTGAATGAAAAAAAATAGAAGATTGATTTTAATTGATTGCATAGTCGACATTGTAAGTACAGAACGAAAAAATATATACACACACATTAATTTTTTCAAAGCTTATACTCAGTTAAAAAGTTTTAATTAAAATACCTTTTTTTTAGAAGGCTTTCCATTCTTTGCACATAATGATTTGGGACTTACTTGTTAGAAGGTTTCGTCTTCAAATACGGTATTTAGATATTACGAGTTATGGTAGGATAATTATTTGAGCTGGATGTCCGAAGACGGTCGTCATTTGGAGCTCCAGGAGAGAGCAATTGTCTGACCTAAGTTCGAGATTTATATATATTTTAATTGATACGATAATAATATAGCATTGACAAACATGAAACATTATTTATTTCAGAGAGCCTCCTCTTCTTCTTCCCCAGACATCTGAAATGATGTTGCTGCGTCTGAAGCTTGTAGAGGTTGATGAAGAAGTTATTTGAGGTCAAGGTTTAAAAAACTATTTTTTGTTCAGTTACATTCCATTTGTATTTACCCTACCACCTTTCTTGATATAATATATGGCAGCTATGATAGGAAATTCTAAATTGTTACAAGTGCATAGTTCATATACTGGCAAATCCATTCATCTGAGTTCATATACTGGCGATCCTAGCTTCCATTCACCTGTAGAAGATCTGCTGTGATTTGGCTGTGTGAATGGACTGCAGTTTCATCTGGTTGGTGTCCAGTCCATGCAATGTGCAGATTTCGTGTTCTAAATAGCCATCAAAACATGTTCCTGATAATATGTTGGTGCTTTCAAATTATTGCAATTATACGATGCAGTTCTAATCTTCTCGTGTAGGAAAAATAATCCAGCCTAAACTATGAAAACGCTTAGATAAATTTCGGTACACTCACGAACGAAATTCCTTAGTCCTTACGAATCAATACCTCTATGCGTAATTACCTAAAGCTTTCCACAATCGATCACGTATATCTAGGCCTCGTCTGCGATGACTATAAATTTTTACCAACTTCCAGCCAGGTGATGCTTGTATAGATTTTTTGCAATTTTTTTTTTTTGGTAAAACTATACTCGTATGACTGGCTTCTATGGCGTAAACATTAGCCTTGTGGACACCTTGAGTGGTTACTTTGGGAGTGGCATGGTGGAACACACGCAACCGCATGCTGTGCCAACCCCCTCTGTATCTTATTGGTGTTGGGGAGGACGTCATTTGGGGAGGGCAGGGAGACAATTTCCAACCTAAGTTTGAGATACAAATCCTTTTTAATAAATTGTACACTAATATACTAATAAAAAAATATGAAAATCTTATCTTGATAGACTATCTTGTCCCCCCCCCCCTTCCTGGCAAAACTTGAAATAAAGCTCTGCCGCGCAACAAAAGGCAATGTTATTACCGTTACCTTTGATGTATGGGGCATTTGCGTCTCCATTTAAGTTCCCTGTTCTTCGACCAGTCCCACTTCGAAATAAAACTTTTTTTATGATATGATATCAACATTAATGTATAAAAGAAGCACAACATTCCAAAAAAGAAAAAATATTTATTTAATAAAATGAAATAAAATATGTCCAGTTCCCATTTAAACGAAATGTCTACTATTCGTGCCTCCAAAAATAATAAGCTTTAAGTTGTGTCAAATATTGCACCTTCAGTTTGAACGTCATACTATGAAATGTCCAGAGAAAATCCCTGTTAGTTGCACTGTTTAACTATGTTGGAAGAACGGAAGTGAAAAATCGGAAAGTGCTACTTACTCCTGGCTCCATTAAACTTCGCACGACTACTTTGCTACCAGACACATCACATCTACTTCTCGAGTGTTGCAACTTTCACGCTTCTACGCTGCTCCTGTTCCGTACCATACTCTTTGTGTTTCGACAATGTGGAATCCTATCAGCATCTGTACGAAACTAATTATTTACAAAAATGTAAAAGCAAAACATTTCCTCAAACGAAGATAAGTATTTTGAATACAATTTTTTAAATGAAATAACTTATTCATTTGGTATAGCATAACGAACTTCCATCATGTAAATATATTTGCAATCATCATGAGAAGTCATTTCTTTTCTTTATTTCGATTTTGATAATATTGAGTTTATAGAACACAATATTAAACTTCACCAAACATAACACACTACGAAGATTACAATGCATGTGTTGACTCCTACATAATTTCCTCTTGTCCCTTTGATGTTTTACGTGGGAATTTCCGTGTATTTAGAGACAGTCATACATATAAATTTTATTTCACAGCGTATACTCAGTATTTGATTTGAAAGAGTATACTTGAAAAAATTGTTTTTCACAGTATTATGCGTTTAGATTTGTTTGTTAATTGGAATTTGTTGTGCTATATCACCACCGAAGTCATATGAAACGAAAACATATAATTTAAGTTGGAACCTGAATAATCGTAATGCGTTCAAATTTTAAAGTTCTCCCATTGGGAACTAAACCTGAAACTCCATGCACCAAAACACCAGCAAGTAGACCAGCAGAGAGAGTTAGTATGTATTTAGAGTCCACCGTATCTAACTTAAGGTAACGGTACATATCCAGTATTATTTTTTAGATTATGTCAAGTGCAACGAAACTTCATCCATCATGGTGCTTTAATATATGCCAAGATGTTAAGATGTTTTTGTGGAAGAAAATCGTCCTATATGAATTAATATTGGAATCAGAGGTGGTATTATATATATATATATATATATATATATATATATATATATATATATATATATATATATATATATATATATTTTACCATTTCCGATTGCAACAAAGAAATAAAGTCGGAGATTGAACTTTTGCTTGAATACATAAACAAAAAGGCTGGTTCTTGCTATATATTAGAGTTTTTTCACTATGCTGATCAGTGTTGAGATCAGAAGTGTAAATTTCCACCACGTTCAATTTGAATAGAAGGGGAAAAGGTCAAGACAAAAAGTATCCTTGAGACACCAAATCCACTTCTCCCTATCTCTAGTTTGAATAGTGAGTTGATAGAATAGACAGATCTATTTTTACATAAACATATCTTTACTGTTTTTGTTTTGGTATCTCGATAGACAGAAGGACCGTTCTATAAGGCTTCTTACACTTTTGCATAGCATAGTTTGGAAGTCTAAAAAAAATAATTAAGATAATTTTGGAGAAGTTTTATCTTGGTGAGGATCGAGGTAGGTAAGACATAGAAGAAACAATAGATGGGATGTTCAGAGCACAATGGAATCAAGTCCAATTATACAAGTTGTGAGAAAAAGACACACAAACGCTTTAAGTAAATGGAAAAGTTACGACTGTTCGTTATTACTTACTGTAAGAGTTACTTACAATATCTGGAAATTAACCTTTGAAGCTCTGAAAGGACCTTCAGATGTATATCTTAAAGATGAAATGTGCTAAAAATAATCAAAAAGTGGATTTGATTTCCATGTGCACTGAAATTATCATATTGATGGACGATACGTAAACGATTATTTGCTAATTGAGATTTGTAATGCATGATGGGTTCTTTTGCTTAGTTTCATTCAATTATCACATGTGACAAAATACTTATAGAGCTCCCAAGTGGCTAAGTGAATATCGTACACGCATTTGGCGTGAGAGACTCGGGTGACATTCCCGGCGGGAGCCCATGTGGTTCGGATTCCAAGTTAAGTTGTAGGTCCATATTTCATATAGCGTTATACTGGATGGAACGCTAACTAAAATCAAATCAAAATACTTACACTTATGATAGTGATTCGTATTATTTTTACATACAAACTGGTGTATATTTTCCGATTATAAGGAAGAAGTAGAAATAATTCAATATCTACTCGAACACAAGCTAAAATTTTGTTTCAATTTCGTGAGAACATTTTATTATGCGAATAAAGCACCCCATATAAGATCTGACCAGAAAATTTAAGTAAACCAATGCTTCACCTTTAACTGCAAAACCAGTGATTTACTAGAAGTATCTCTCCAGATAGAGTTATCGGTAACACGTTTATTCATTCTTAAAAAAATACTATGCCTGATAGTATTATACATTTATTGTGAAAATTAAATATTAAGCTAAAACAAGGAACATTGAAACAAACTTAAGAGATAAAAGACTATTACAAAGCACCTGCTAGTATTTATACCATTTGTCCAAAGATGTATTATGCAATTATAGACATCCCTTAACTATTTTAGTCCATGAAAAGAAAAAAGGCAGATTGATGGTTGGTTGAATTGGGATTAACGAATATCTGAACCACATGAGCTATCATCGGGAATCGAAACCGAGTGTCCTGTGGTGAAGACGGGTACGCTTTCCCTATAGCCACGAGGGAGTTAATGTGCATCTTTGTATTATTATCTTTGGGGATGCTTATTGACAATAGATTAAGGTAAAAACAATGTTTTACGAAATTAGTTAAATTACAAGAGGATAAAGAAGAAAAAAATAATTTTGTAAAGGATCTTAAAAAATAGAGGATCTGCCCTTACAACAAAATCTTGAAGCCATACGTCACAGTTTCGCCACCCCTACTCTGCCCACTCCGCCCAATAAGATCGCAATGTTTTGACTCAACATATATGGAGAAAATGAAAGTAGCAAATCGGACGATGGCGTAAACAAGAGTAGCCAATCAGACTTGCGGATGCTCGGTTGTTTTTTGGCTTCATTAATTCAATAGGTTGAAGATACATGTAGGCAGATCCTCTATTTTATAACAGCCTTGAATTTTGTTTAGTTTATTGTAATAATTCTTGTTTATGAAATGAAATGAAATCTTTCAGTTTAACGTCCCACAATTATACCTCTTAGTCTAAGGAAGTCGGGTGATTAAGACAAGTGAATGATGAAGAAAAATCGGTGGAATTAGAATGTGGGAGGAAACAGGAGACCGTCGAGAAAGCACACGAACACGATGTTGTCCACCACAAATTTACTTGGCCGGGATTGAACCAGAGACCACACACACCAAAGCTAAGTGCTCTATCACTGAGCCATCGTGCCCCGTCAATTTTTGTTTATAAATCGAAATGGAATTGTGAGCAATTGCTTAACGAAAATGTAACAAAAGTCAATTCTAGAGCAGTCTTCTCTGGATTATTAAATTAAAGCATCTATGTAGAATTTATTAGTAAGTCATATTTACTACTTATTTTCAAGTAAATGTAATAATTAAATACTTTATTAAAGATGAAAAAAAGATGTCAAAACAAGTTGATTCAATACAGTAAATTGAACTCTAAGTTTCAAGCATGCTGGAAATTTTCTGGGAGAGTTTCACAAGAAAGGAATATAAAGGGGAACTTAGTTTATAACTTCAACTCTTCACTGTGTAGACGTCAGTTTTATAACCTTTTAAAATAGGTAGAAAGAAAATCAGAAGAAAACAGTTAAACAGTTTAAAAACAGGAAAGGCAAATGAGAAGAAATAGTTGTTTTATTGCCATTTAAAAAGGGAAATCTCAAAGAACCAATGTGACAGAAGGGAAAGAAAGGGAAATAATATAATGAAGTAGATAAAAGGTCGTGACCTGGGCTTTTCTGCTATTATTAAGTTCTTGAAGGTAGCCAAAAACAAGTAAAATTCAATTACGATGGTTCTGTGACCTGAGTAATCCTCGAGCACAATGACCCCATAGTTTATTCTCTTCCCCCAAAGCGTTGGGTCCTACCCCGCAAAATTTTTTTGTTGTTTTCTGCTACTATATCTTGCCTCTGTCAACTTTTTTGTGTAATACCTCTATATTTTGTACGAAGCTCTTGTTCGAGTCCTCTAAAAGGTCTGAGAGAAGTAACATATAGGCGACGAGGAGACAAGAGCGGTTCTATCGAAGAGCTTACTGTTGGAAAAAAAAGATGGAACTCTAAGAGGTGTGGTAGGAGGAGAGAAGCGATATGGACTGGGAAGGGAACGGCAAATGCAAACGATGCTTTCAGTATATATAAGAAGGCCTCTCTCTTGACGGTACCATCTATTGTAATTAGATTTCAACCTATGGATGTAACACGGTTCTACCACTTTCTGATCCCCACTCTCTTCCCTATCTAACAACTACACTTTTATCGCTTTCACGCACAGAAAACGCATTAATTTACACATGTGTGTGTGTGTGCGTAACGCTCTTAGTAGGCTACCAAATAGACAAAGAACAATATTTTTAAAAAAAATCTGAATGGCAGGTTTAAATAAAACTGGAGTGGACTTTTAGGAAGAGAGGTAAGAAAAAGCAAAGGCCGACAGATTAGTCATTTTGAATTGATGTGACTTCTATAGTTTGTATCTATATATTGGTGACGCTCTTTCGAATGACATTCACATTCTCGTAAGTATAGTATACATACATTTAAATCTGCTTTACTTAAATATTTTATGCAAGTCTCGCACTAACACATCAGAACAGATATCTCTTGTTATATTTTCTTTGAAAGCACTGGAAAGAACGATGGCTTAATGGTTGTGTTAGGGGTTCTTGGTTCGTTCCAAGACAAAGTTAATTCGTGGTAGACCACATAATACCCATAGGTTTTCCTGAGGTTCTTCCGTTTCTTTCCATATTCTCATTTTACCAATTTCTTCATAGTTGTTCATTTTAACTAATTATCCATCTTCGGGCATGACCATAGTTATGTTAAATTCAAGGTCACTTAGATACGCTCTATTTTCTTAGAACATTAAGTTACTGCAAATCATAGGTAAGTGTGACGTCCTTCAAGCAGGGGTGTAATGGGACATATCCAGCGTATACCCAACTAACAACTTTATAGTTAAGTGTAAACTCATCTTAAATTGATGAAAAGACGAGCTATTGAAAGATAAATGTCCTCTATAATTTTGGAAAAGATCGAGGTTATATCTACCAAAAATTCTATCATCACAACCGCTTCATCCTGCTCTTGTTAAATTTAAGTGTCGGATAATACGTAGGAACACGAAGAGTTGAAACTTCAATTTTTCATTATTAAAATTGCTGTCATAGAGAGGGTATCCTAAAAGTCTTACCTGGAATGCAAGTTGAACCTTGAATCTGGGAACAATCTATATTTGTCGAAAAGTGTGACCTTCACACTTTAAAAACAAAGACCAAGCTTTGGCAGCACAATCTTGCCAGGACCGTGACGTGTGAGTTACATGACCCTCACACATGGCCAAAGACAAAAGTCAAGCTCCGGCAAACAGCATCCAGCCAGAGTCTCCTTCCCTCTCATTACCCGAGTCTTGTCGTGGCTAGAAGGCTTAAACCGGGAAGGGTGACCAATCAAGTTTATGTAGCTACAACGAAAGAGCTGTTTGGATAGAGTGAATGGGCTCCAATTACCACCACGACTATTTTTCACCTAATTAGTAACTCAAAATCTATTGAACGTTTTTATACCGTGTGAACTATCAAACAACTCGTCTAAAGGATCACTTGACGAATTTATAATGAACATACTGATCTGACAACGTATAGGGGGAATTGAGGAAAATATAGAAATTGAAATACACCGAATGTGTCACATAGAGCCATTACAATGGGTCATTACTTGCGATACGAAATGACTTCCAGTTGATTGGATATTATTTATATGCTTTTCTCAACTATATAAATCTACTAATATAGGATATTTATAGTAAAATAATCAATTTTAGGGTTTCATTACCTTGATACAGGACATAATTGGTAGTACATAATATATTCTTAATCTACTAGTCATGCTGGGCACTTTGGTGTATAGGTAATATAAATCAAACTGTTCTATATATTTCCACCCCTGAAGAGACAGAGTCACTTCCGGGCAAGAAATTGAAATCTGTTTTGCAACTTGCTCTACAAACTCTTTCAGGAAATATATAGATTGTCCCCAGATTCAAGGATCAACATTTGAAGCATTCCTAGTTAGCCATTTTTAATCTTTGTCTGCTTCAAAGGCAACTCAACCGCAACTACCATTCATTATTATGACAATTAACATTTTTAATGAATAATAAAAAAAGGTCCGCACTCCCATTTCGGGACAGGTCATTTAAATCAAGGAGTATGTGAAGAGATTGAAAGTTCACATCTTGACTTCGGGACTCATGGATGCGATATAATCAGGACCACGCCTCGGACTTCTTTATTTCCCTATGTTTCTTTAGTTTTACTCCTTTTAAAGAGTCCGTGTGAATTCAAACCGACACTAGAAAGAAACGGAGCGAGAAAAAATTCTCGATTTTTTTAATGCGTTCCTCCAACCTTCCGACATAACCTTATTGTTTAAGATTACAATCCACACATAATGAAAGGGCCAAAAAAGGGCGAAAATTCAACTTTATATAGATTGCAAATTTGAACACTTACATGCAGACCATTTTGCAGGATAATCTACATCAAAAGTAATCAAGTTTGACAGAATATAGCGCATAGGTTATTTTAGAGATTTCTGCTTGGGTTTAAAATGTTTCAATAATGAAAAGGTCAAATTCATCAATTTAAGAGATATGTTCCATGATAAGTTTATTTAAAAAATATTTGATACTGGTGCACGTATCAAACATTAATATTTTTTGAGACTTTTTGATCATCTTCTCTGGATGGACGTAACATCACTAAAGAGCAAAGTATGGTTTTACGCAGCCTTACATTTTTAAGAAAAACTTCCAAGATAAGAATCTAAAAATAATTTATTTTTGCTACAATGTTATGAATATTTTCATTGAGATTTTCCTATAATTCTTAGAACTTAGGATCGAAAAAAGTCAGGAATGAGCAGTGAATTTATCCCCTGTTGTAGATTGACAACTCCCTTTACGCCGATTGAAAAAATGTTCTACGATAGCGTCTGTTTTCTAAAAAGGAATACTAATTTCAATACAATATGACACATGTTTTAAGAGGTTTCACAATCTCCACTACTTGGATTTAAAATCAATCGAATAAAGGACTATAAACTTTTCTTCTCTTCTCTCACTTTACTCCTCCTATAGTGATCCCAAACGTAAATCTAGCCAGACAAAAGTCGAAAATGTGACAACAATGAATTCGGTTGAAAGTTGCACATTCAATACCTGGATAAGTCTGTAATATGAGACCATGCTTACTGTGAGATAACAATACACGGTATGGCGGGAAGGATGCGGGCAAAGTTGAAACTGGCCAGAGGGCAGTTTCGAGCCGAGCAGAGTCATCAGAGCTAAAATATTTAGTGCACAACAATTATACTGGCTATATAAGTAATGATTATTTTACGTTGAAAGCATCATTAGATTTACATTACATTACCTGTACATATAGGCGGCGCCAGAATTTTGGTAACGTGGGTGCAGACTAGGATGTGGTAATACATCTTCATGTTGTTGCCAGAATGCTCTGCACTATTGAGTCTTAAGCCCTCAAAAATAATCCCTAAGTTTTACTCAAAAAAGAAAGAAAAAAACCTAGAAAAACACAGTATGGTAGTAAGTAAGTTATGAGAGACTTAAGAAGTCACTCAAATATATCCAAAAATAGGAAACAAGAAATATACAAAATACAAAGGATTATTGTAGGATATCTGGAAATCGAAGTTAATGTGGATGCAGTTGCACCCACTGCACCCACTATGGCGCTGCCTATGCCTGCACATTACCTGTGTAATTTGATAAATTATGGTAACATGTATATTTTTATACAGCATATCAAGATATAGAATACAACATTTGACCTCCGACGTTATTAGTCGTGATTTATGTACATGTGTAAAGACATATTACGTCTTTAGTCTATTTATTTTGATTATACTTGTTTGCCGCTTCCTACCGCTATATATTTTGTTTCGTCTTTTCAAATATGACCACCCAATCAGGAAACTTGGAAATACCACATCGGGCATTCTTTGAAGCCTGGCGTAGCGAATAGGAAAGTGCCAATAGAAACACGGTGTATATAGGCATATGGAGCAACAACTAGGACTACAAATAAACGTAGAGACAAGTGGGAAAGAGCTACCATCGAGTATCAGAAAACGCTGCGACACATTTTGTGCACACGTCAAGGCAAAATGGGTAGAGGTCAATAGATGCAAGAAGACGTTTGTCAGGAAAAATGACGCCTGGTTACAGAAGGTATTCGTGATTGAGCCCAAAGTTGCACCATTACCCTCACCAGTGACCAACGTTGGCAAGTACAGGACAAAGACAAGGCAAATGTAGAGCAAAGGAAGAAACGCGTACAAGAACAGCTTAAGCAGGAATTAGGTACATTAGTTGATGTTCCGAAGCCTGAAAGTGGTACCACCAACGATGGAAATTCCGTTCGTATGTTTTTTGCTAATATAGTGACAACCTCAGCCATTACAGGTGTTGAGCATTACAGGTGTACAATAGAACAAAACATAATGTATATATGCTGCTTACCAGTAGTTCATTTTTGCAAACCATAACTGGAACTGAAAATACAGAATAACAGACACCACATGTGACTCCGAAATCTTCCAGAAAACACGGTACAGTCGTGTTAAATAGACAATTCTTTATGTCCACGCACAACTTCTTAGATTGCTATAAACTTTTCCAAAATAAATCACCAATACACAATTTATAGCTTGCCAACACTTTAAACACGTAGAAATTCTTAGTAACATTCAGAAACTATTACTAACGGTATATGTTATCTGAGTCTCCTTCAGAATACTAATAACTTCCCTGCCATCTGCCTCCACCCACGAAGCGTTCATAGTTATCTATGTCTCCGCTTAACTTTCGGGGCGCTGGCAGTAACTTACTTTCTTTTCTAAAGTAATACGACTTTCCTCACAACATATTACAGTGGTTGAAATTAGTAACAGGGAAAGAGGAGGATTTCTCACTTCAATAATCTACAACAGGGTTTCTCAACCGGAAGAGATTAATATAATTAGAATCTAATACGGGAAAATATTTAAAATATTATTTTGAATTTTGTTCTGATAGACATATTTTTATTTTTATACATACTGTTAACAATAACTAAAAATAGGTCTACTAAACATTTTCAATAGGTCAAGAGTTGTTCAAAAAATCAATTTAAATTAAAAGGGTACGATATGAAACTGAAAACTACATATTAAAATACCTGAAAAATATAAATGCAACAAAACCTGCATATTGAAACACAATTAAAATAGAAAGCTAATGAGCTAAGTGAGCATGATATGATTTCACTAGTGTGGCAATATCCGGTTCACCCACTAACTTTTTAAAGAACTGCCCAAGCCTTCTTTAACCAAAATTAGAAACCACTTTATTTTTTATCATATGATCCAAAATTAAGGGAGCTATGAAGTTTTAACATTTTAGAACGGCCTCCATTTTGAACCAGTATGATGGATCCGATTCGATATTTGTAATCTGAATAAACTGATCAAATTTAGTTTCAATCCATTCGCTTTTAGGGAAGTTATTATATCCACTAGATACAAGAAATGGATTCTACTGTTATAGAAATGCAGGGGTCGGACAACAAAATCTAAAACGTTTGGAAAAGTGTGAAAATCATACCTAGTATGGTGTGGGGCCTCCTTTTGCATCCAAAACAGTTTGGATCCGATATTGAATAGACTTATACAGTTCCTGAATTGTGGTGTGTGGAATTTTGTACCATTATTGTTACTCTAAAACATGATCCAGTTCCTTAAGGGATGCTGGTGGAGGTTAATGAGACCGAACACGCCTTTCTAACTCAGACCACAATGGCTCAATGATGTTCAGATCTGGTGATTGTGGGACCCAGGGGAGGTGTGATAGCTCCTGGTCATGATCCCCAAACCATGATTTCACCGTTTTTGCAGCGTGACAGGGTGCCAAATCATCTTGGTAGATTCCATCACCATCAGGGAACAATATTTTTACCATGGGTAAAACCTGGTCCCTCAAAACGGCCTCATACGCCATATCATTCCATGCAGGGCTATGATGGGACCTGCAGAAAGCCACGATATCACTGTCCATACTGTAACAGAACCACCCCCATGCTTTATAGTTGGGAGCAGACAGTCTGTATCATAGGCCTGCGACGGTGTTCTCCATACGTAAACACAACTGGTTGTTGGAAACAAGGTGAAGGTCGATTCATCGGACCACATTTCGTGTTTCCACTGCTCATGAGTCCACGCCTTGTGGTCCTTGCACCAGTGGAAACGCCTCTTCGCATTTGCTGCTGTGACCATGGGTTTGGCGATAGCGGCCCTGCCATGAATTTTCATTTTATGAAGTTCCTGTCGCACTGTTTTCGATGAAACCGGGTTCTGTAGGGACGAATTGAATTCAGACGTAATTTCATTGCAGTGGTCTTCTTTTTAGCTGCTAGAATCCGTTTTAATGCCCTCCGGTCCCTATCTGACAGGATTGTCTTTCGACCACTGTTGTGCTTTGTAGACGTCGTTAGTCCATGAATTGTGTATGCCCTCGTGACATTGGACACAGTGCCTTTCGATATCCTTACAATGTTCGCCACTGTTACCACTGTAGCTCCAACCAGACGGGCACCAACGATTATGCCTCTTTGGAAGTCTGTCAGGTCGCCCATTTTACCGCACAACTTTCACACTACGACACTCACAGGTGAACTGGTTACTGCTGACGGAAGAGGAAGGTCCACATGACACATTGAAAACAAAAAACGATCGGCAACCGCAACACGTGTTGTATTCAGTGGAGGGCCAAACTTACGTGTCCTGTATGAAGTGTTTTTAGATTTTTTTGTTTACCCCATGTAGATAGATATCGTGAGATCTCCGCAATAGGTATATTAATAATCCTATTCAAGTTTATTAGAAACCAGAAATTATAAGAGGGTTGCTGGCAGGAGGATGTGATAAAATGGGGGCCACGATGAGAATAAGGTTGAGAACCACTGATTTACAGTATTACTTACTTCTTGCGCAAACATCAATGAAGAAACCATTGCAAAATGTTGGCACATAAAAGCCTAAATGGTTCATTGGTTTAATGAAATGCTTAAACAAAGAATGTGTTAGTAGCAAAATGTTTCCGAGTTTTACATACGATAGAGCTACATTCAAATTAACGAAATTTTCAAAGTTTTCCTGTATAAACGGAAAATTAACTATAATGTAATAATATTCAATAATCCATTTTAGCAATAAAACTATAGCAAAATTTAATGGAAAAAGTTCTTATTATTACTATTATTTCGTTTTAAAATATATCCTCTTTATGTCAGACGGTACCGTCTTTTCGTACGGATATTTTAACCACATCTTCTTTTTTTGTTTTTGCATATATATATATATATATATATATATATATATATATATATATATATATATATATATATATATATATATATGTGTGTGTGTGTGTGTGCAGTTATTTTAGCTTAAATCTGTGTGTAGAGAGGACATTAGTTTCATAGATTGACCTACATTCAACCCTTCTCCTGCCCCGCATTCTTTTAATTAACGAACACAAGAGATCGACTGGCACCACACTCATCAATTTAACATTTTCGCTTTTTTCCAGACCCCGCTTTCCCTTCTCTCTCTCTCTCTCTGCTGGCAGTGTCGGTGTGTGTGTTCATGCATAACACGGTAGTGGAATCGGCTATTAGTTTGTGTAAGTATATTCTAAAGTATGCGTATATATATATATACACACACATACACATGAGTGTGTAGTTGTGTGTGAAATGAGACACAGTAAGAGATGTAGGAAGTTTGGTGTATGGGCGTGATTTTGGTCGAGAGTACATGTTTGTTTGGTAAGTTAACAAGCATCATGATTGATTAGTTTTTTAATTACAAAAAAAAGTTCCTCTGTACCAATGTTTGTTTTTATACACCTTATTGTTTTCACCTATTCTCTCTATATATATTTTCTACGTATTCTTTCTCTCATGAAAATTCTCGAAACTAGTATACAGAGAATAGGTTACAAGGTAGATGTAATAACATATTTTAAAGCATAATTTATGTCTTCTGTTTATATTAAAGAAATATTATTACTCTTATAATATTACGTCAACGAAGTACCATAACGAAATGCTATGTATTAAGTGGACAATACTAAGGGCATCGTTGCGAAATTAATCTGAATGGGATCATCAGTGCTATGGTACTGAAATTTCAGTGAGGTGAGAGGCATGGTTCTTTGAGTTTCTTTCGAATACGGCCCTGACATTAACACCAGAACTACATTAACATTTTGAACAACAACATTAATAACATTTGTGTTTTTTTATTTATTAAAACTAATGATGGTCTTTGTTGTAGAAGCGACTGACTTTTCATCTTCTCTCTCGCTAATTTCAACTCCAAACTGTATGACTAAATCTCTAATCTCGAACAAAAGACATTTTATTATGGTTTATAAAAATCGAAGTATTTTTCATATTTTTTTCAGCAAATATTAATTTACAATCGTGATGAGGTAGAATACGTATGGTTTACTTCCTCGCCATTGACCCATTTTACCTTCAAGATTGGGGTCGTCAGAAAATATGCGCAATAATAGGCCAACATTATTTTTTTTTAACGAAAGCTTTCGCAAAACGTATTTTCTTAAAAATAAAAGTCGAAGAAATGTACGGTGACTCCTCCTTATAGACCGACTTCAACTCCAAACCTTGAAACCTTGAGTTGTATGAAAACCACAATACACATGCTATTGTGTTGAAATTGAATAATAAGTACGGAAGTTAACGTGTAACATACTTTGTATACCGAGGGTGCAGGAAGGGGAAATCTAAGTTAGCTCTCACTACAATATCGATGATCTTTTTTGTCTATCATCGTTGTCGATTTTATCAACGCCAAATTCCCTAGTACTCCTTCTCTTCGTGTGGTTTAGTTACAAAGGGAGCAGTACTTTGACGTTTCTGGGCTTACAGTTCAGAGCAGTTCTACTGGTAGACTCTGGGTGAAAAAATGGTAAAACCTACGGAGCACTAATTATCGTGGTCGGAAATCGAAACAAGGACCCCTTGCAACAAGGATAAGCACTCTACTACTGAGCTACGGGGAGTTGTAAATCACTAATGTTGCATTTAAAGATATTTAATATGATTTTAATTCTGATCAAGTAAAACTACACTAGATAAAAAGGACAGAAGCCCAAACAGTACGTATGATCAAATTAATTATAATAAATTACTATGACTAAGATAATTAAGTTGCTGAAAGGAAAAGTAACTACGAATGTTAAGGTTTTGTATTGATATCAATAGTCAAAATATATAAATCTGTGTCAGAAACAGGCGCTCACCAAGAAAGTATTGTTGGAAAAAATTTGGGGTAAGGGATTCAATACTACAAGCCACTACGTCTATGTATAGTATTGAACGGGTATTATTTTGTACCCGAAAAGACCATAAGTAATTGTAAAATACTTCCACTTATATATTTTCAAAATAAAATTAAAAAAAAGAACTAGATAGTTTACAAACATATGCTGAGTTAGAAAGTTTTGGGAGATCCGGACCCAGTGGACCCCCATGGGTTCATTCTTGGTCATATTGAATCAATTCAACAAATGGAATAACTGTATTAATATTTACATAATTTATTTGCATAAACAAAAGTTGCGGTTTGAAAAAACTCCTAGCTACCTCTAAAACTAAGAATGCGTTAGAGGGCTATATCCAAGACCGGATTTAAAGTTTTACTACCCCTAGACCCAAGGATGTTTGACACCCCTCACTCGGGTGTTCAAAAGGGAGACCCGGGTTCGATTCCCGGCGGGAGCTCATGTGGTTCGGATTCCACGTTAATCAGTAGGTCCACGTCTCATATAGCCTAGCTGCTGAACGGGACGCAAAACTCTCAATCAATCAATCAATAGGGTGTTCAAAAGTTTTTAAACAATAAAACATTGTGTATTGTCGTTTCAACATTTTTCTATAAATTTTCCAAAGCTTAGTGTGGTGATAAGGTGTTGTAACGCGCACATGCATAAAAGCGCTGACGGGGTGCGTGCTATGCACCAGCAAAATAGTGTTAAGCGCCTGACCTACGTAACTTTTTACAGCAACTACAACGTTAAATTTCTATTTAACTTCAACTACCAATGATTCAAGCAGGGCGTTTACTCTTACTTTACTCATATTATAATTATTCAATAGTAATTTTTTTTTGTCTTGCTCCTTAAGTTTTTGACTAATGTGCACTCCTAGGCATGGGTCTAGTGTTAAATCCGGTTATGACTACATCCTCTTTTAGGAATTTTATCCTATACTAAACTATCAGATGATTTTTAACGTAAATTTTTGGTTTGACTAGAATCTCAGAAGGGTTCTTACAAACTACGTAATATTGATAGCTGTCCTCTTTTCAAGGAAGGTAGTTGTAAGTAACAACATATACTTTCAGGAGACGGGAAATGCACTTGTTAAACATGACAAGATAACTACGAAATTGCGCTTGTGGAGTTGTATGGAAGGTATAAGAAATTTATAATCCCTTTCCTTTTTAATCTTTCATTCAGTTGTTTGTACAAGCAACGTTCAAGTTTAATTAATATGACTGCGTGGTAGATGGTAAGTTAACACCAGGCACTCTTGCGAAATCTGTCTTACAGACACACACACAACTCCAAATCTTCCATTGTTGTTGTATTAAGTCGCATGGTGGTACTTAATGTGACATTGCCGGTTACTTTGCTCTTCTTAATTTTATCCACATTCTTTACTACTTCATTTTCTTCCGTATACCTCCTTCCACTTTTCATTATGTTGGCATTTATCTTTTTGTTTCGTGCTGCTAGGTTTATAAGCTTCTTGCGTCACATTTTCTTGCAACTTATTTTTTCGTGCAGGTTTTCTTAAGGAAAAAGAATTAAAATAAGAGGGATTAATAAAATGAAAAAGAGAGAGACTAAAGCCAACCTTTCATGCTTTAGGATATTGCATGGGATAAAAAAATATTCTTGCCTTTATTTCCCTTTCAAACGAGCAGTTCATTTTCTTAAAAGTTGAATATCTATATATGTATATGAAATAACAATAATAATAAAAGATCGATAAAACAGAATTAGTGGTACCTGCAAGCAGACCCATTACTATCATCAGCACAAGTGGTTGCAAGGGGCCGCGGTGGTAGAACGTTCACCTGTGGTGCTTGGGGTTCCTGGTTCGATCCCAACTCGAGCCAGGTAAACTTTGTGGTGGACAAGATTTCATTTCATTTCATTTACAATCGAAGCTCCCAGGACACTAAACATAGCGATCTTTGTTTCCTATACAATGGGCTACTTGACTACCAATTAGATCCGGCCAGTGGTCACCGAGATATAAAGTACTACATACAACTATAGCCGAGTCAATCCAGTCCCTGGCCGATTTCGGTCGCTGGATATAGCGATCATAATGGGTTACTTGCTCCTCAAATTCGGTTCAGATCCTGCCGGTAGTTACCGAAAAATAGTCACACACACACACCGCCCGCACGGCCGCACTTAACCTGAAGTGAAAGTATAAGCTTTCTTATGCTTAAGCTGGAAGCTAAAAATGTAGCAAGAAATAACTCTCATAGATGTACAGATGAAACTGACTCACTACATAGTACAATATTTAGTACAAACATTACTAAGTATAAACAAAATGGCAGGCCAAAGTGAGGCAGAAGTATGGAAATGTCAGAAGGTCACAGTAAGACCAATCATTATTTCAGCTACAGCTATTGTCTCAAAAAGCACTGTAATACATTTGGAACCGGCAAACGCAAAATATCGGTTGCGAATCAACAGAAAATCATTAGTTCTTGATACAAGTCATATCGTAAGTAAAATTTTGGAGAAGAAAATCTTCCAATAACTTCACTAGGTAAAAACTGGCCATGAGATTATGTTTAATGTTGTATATTATGGCGCTCGACGGACTTTTCTTTTTATTTAGTTAATAAAAAGAAAAAGAACTATACCGTTAACCTTAGGTACTTCTTATGTGGCCCTCGCACATACAAAATATACCATATCATAATACACATGCATTTTCTTATTTTTAAATTAAAAACACTATTATTAATTATATTTCATCATAATTGTTGATTACAAGGCACATAAAAAATACGGTCACTTAATTTATGTCCGTTAAGAACCATAAAAATGTTAATTGTTAACAAATTTAAATCATTGACTTTAGGCATAATAACTAAAGATGTTAATATATATGTATTCTAGGCAAATTAAAACTGATCCGTAATAACATTTAATTTCGAAGTTCTTTGAAAAACGTATAAATTTTGATTTTCATTACTCGTAAAAAATTTTTTTTCATGAAATATATGACATCAATTTTACATAATGGTCATTACGTCCATATGTTTACATTAAAAATATCATCTTTTATTCTTTAACATTTATATTATTAGCATAAAATTCGAATATAACAAGAACACAAAAGTAAGAATTGTTTAAATACAAATTCTTTATAGAAAACATAAATTATTAACTTCAATATATATTCTCGCATTACAAAGATGCTTTCAAATATACTCTATAACATGAAACATGAATAATGCGATTAATATTGCGTTTTGCAATCATAGGAGAACACATGAATAGTATGAAATACAAATATCAAAGAAAACACATAACATTAATACAGATGTTAACATAAAATTGAGCAATTACTAATATGGATATAAAATCAAAGATTAAATGGCATATTAAGTAAGTTCAAATACTTTAGAATTAATTTGTTTCGTACCTAAATGTGTTACGATTATTTATATTATCTTCATAGAATTCAAATAAAGTATAAATAACAAACAAAATCATAACAATATTTATAGTGAAATGAAGTAAGAATCAATTGAATATATCCTTTCAGACGCCCCTACATTAGGTTAATTTACATGACCAATGAATTCGTTTAAGTTGCATTGAAAGTCATAAACCGGAATACAGTCTTGCGCGTTATTTACATCTACAGTTCCTTGTTTCCTGTTTTGAGAATTTTTGTCATCTGTGAAATGTCTATGAATTCCAATTCGAGTGAAATTAGATCTAATGATTACATGCCTCATAAATATAGTACAATTATACAATTACTATTACTGTTGCTACTAGGATTAGGTTTGGTTACACGATTACTATTACTGTTGCTACTAGGATTAGGTTTGGTTACCTTACCGGTAAAATTTGGTTCAGTTCTCATTCGTTTGACTGGTGACGAAACGTCGTGTCTTCTAATAGGGCTGTACCTATTTTTCCACAATATTCACTGTAATTTGTCCTACCACTGTTTCTGTTCCATGAAGTCTTCCTATGGTCATATGATGTATCTCTGTCCTGCTTCTTAGAAATAGCCTCATCGCTGTCAGGCGGATAATTTTTATCTGACTTGCTTCCTTTTCTGTCAATCCATTCTTCTCTTCGCAGATCGTTTTGATTTCCATTCCTGTACCTCCTCTTTCCTTTGAACTTATCTCTTCGCTTGCGATCATGTTCATCATCTCTGCTTCCCATAGTTAGCTTCGCAATATTATCAGAAGTAAGTTCTTCGCTTCCATTTACTTCAAGGATTTGCAAAACAGGAACAGAATCAAAGCACTGTAAGTTACTGTTTGTCTGTGAATTATCATGTGAGTCACTATTTGTCTGTGAACTACCACTGGATGGAATATTGAGACAAATTCTGGAGTCATGCTGATTCTCTTGGGAACAACCATCGTTCTCCGCATTCTCGTTGTTTCGATCCATTGCATTCAGCTCTGTATGCTCATAAAATGTAACTTCAACTTCTGTAGAATTTGGAATCTCGGGTAACCTATGTAAAATCATGACCATTTCTTCATCATTGCGCTCGAACTTAACTGCAATTTGCTGATTTATCTGATGTAATTGCTGTTGTATGCCATCATTACGTTGCTGCAATTGCTCTAATTTTTCGTCAAAATGTTGAGCTTGTTGATTCACCTTATGGTCCAGTTTTTCAAATTGTTGATTCACTTTTTCAAACTGTTCATCACTACGTCAAATTTGGTCCTTAATTTGTCGTGATATCTCCTCACTTCGTCGATCTTGATCCCGAGTTTGATCCTTAATTTGTTGAGCTTGATCCCTAATTTGTCGGGATATTTCTCTTAAGACTTCTAACATGTTGTCTGGAGAATTCATTACAATAGGAATATTGTCAATCGTTCCTCTATCTGTAGCACTCATGATATTTCTATATATAATCTTGCCACTTTTCAAAATAGTACGATTAATATCAGGCTCAATGTTGATTGCTTTACTGTACTTCTAAACGATACAACCCACTCTCGGTGTTCCAGCACCAATATATACTTATCACAGTCTGGGTTCTGACTGATGCCCCCCACTTTTTGCCTTCTGGATCCGCCTCTGAGTACTGTTCAATACCTTCAGCCTTAACTCTGTAAACAAGAAGTGATAGATATCCACTGCATCAATATTGATTTACATCATTGGTTCCGAACTTTGTTTACCTGGCGTCTCCTTCAGAAAACTTGCATACTTCTCGTTGGCCATACGTAATGTTTGGATCATCCCTTCTGTAACTTCAGAAACAGCTTTGAATTATAAAATCTTCAATAATAATAATAATAATAATAATAATAATAATAATAATAATAATAATAATAATAATAATAATAATAATAATAATAATAATAATAATTCCTATTCTCACGAGTTTATATTTGCAGCAAAACCAGCATACCAGTGTAGTGAATTATTATTATTATTATTATTATTATTATTATTATTATTATTATTATTATTATTATTATTATTATTATTAAATTTGGTCTTGATGAAACCACAGTTCTCACTCAATAGCACTTTTGTGTTTGTATGATATTTGATTTAACTACTCTTTGTCACAACAGTTATAATACCCATAAGAAAAATCGTATTAAGTATACCTAGGTACATTATTTGCTCCTTGTAAATCAGTTATAAATTGTTTAAATGTTGCTTTTTAATTTTTGTTTTGTTCTTACAAACACATCGACAACCCTTTCGACAATTAAAAAAGAAATAACGTAATTGTTAACAAATAGCTTTAAAAACGAAGAGTTGCTTATAAGGTCAAAAAAGAGCAGAACATTATTTAGTATTTATTTTCAGACTGAAATACACACTGCGTGCTGTGTATCTGTACATCTGTTGGCAAGCCACAGACGCCATTACGGAAACATTCGATCGTGTTTACGTTTGTTTGTGAGTAGTTAAAACTCCTCCGTCGATTGAGAACCCCGCAGACTGTGAAATACTGTATGCACTGTGATTCGTTTGGTATATGCTAAGGGCGAGAGAGATCGGCTTAAATTCATCACCAGATTAGTAAAGTGTATGGAGAAAACATTATTATCAACGGAATGGTACGGAAATTGGTTAGAACTTTTAAATATGGTCGCATGAATGTTCATGATGAGGAACGAAGTGGGCGACCTTCTGTCATCACTGAAAACGATGCAGAGAGTTAACGAAAATGAAGAGGAGAACAGATGCTTTACGATTCCGTCGTTATCTGATAAATTTGCTCAAGTTACAAGCAGTGATGCTAGGTCCTCAAGTTAAAATTTCCCTCAGAAATGCTCAAAAATTCCCTTTTTAAGATAAAATTTCCCTAATTTTCGTTCACTGTCTCTATATACATATTTAAAGAGAGCATTATTATTTATTATGGATTCTCCACATATCTCCACAACATACATTTGCGCTTTTGATCTTCTATTATTACTTCAATGTTATCTTGTATAATGACATTCTGAAACCAATTCGCGGAAGGATTGTGGGAAAAATTTTGTCATTTTGTGTGTGGGATTCTGGAAATAATGCCACCGTCTTTTCCTTTAGTCATAGTGCCATAGTACTTAGTAACATAACACTTGTTGAAAAGCTAAATTTCCCTACATTTTATCTCATATTCGTAAAATCTCCCTCTTTCCGTCCTTAAAAAAATCTTTGCTAAATCTCCCTACGCCGGGTGCTGAATTGGATAGAATTGTGCCAACGTTTTCAGAAAAGGGGCTGAAAATGTCACAGTAGTACCGGTATCAATGGGCCTAGTGAATGACAAAAAGGGCTGAATTTGGTACATGTGTACCAAGTGTGGCAACACTGACAACGATAATATCAAAACGGTTGGATTGCAGCGGTTGTAAAATCAGGCGGCAGACTTCTCTGAGGATGGTATTCAAAAGCTTGATGTACTGTACTTTACAATAACATTTAATATTAGTGGAAACTATGTAGATAACTAGATTAAGATACAGGTTTACATGAAACAATAAAATTGTTATGAAAAGTATACTCTTTGAAAAATATTTAGAATGGCACTTATTTAAAAAACACGCCTCGTATTTTTAACAGTTTCTGAACCTGTAGTACTAGACAGGATCGAAGCAAACGTCTTCAGTGGACACAGGAATAGTTTCAGTTTTACATTCTAACAAAAATCCAGTTAAAATCAATACTTTGAAAAATTGAATATATAGCTTTCATGTTGTACACCTCTACATACTGATCGGGGACAGATCTACGGATTTGGAAACGAGAAGAATAACTTCTCTTTGGACTAGTAAATGACATCAGATTGATAGTAAAAATGTCTCTGACATCAAAACCTTTTTGGTAAACTGGAATAATGTTTGTGGTAATTTAAGCTTCTGCTCCAACGAACAAACTAGGATGTGAACTCGAAACCTCTTTCAAATTATGACTTCAAATAAGGTATTTGCCTATTGAGAAATTTAAAGCTAAGGTGTATAAGGGTCTGGTGGCTTTGCCTTTTTATAATATTAATGAATTTTTTGAAGCGCAAAAAATATTTGTTCACTGCTGATTTCTTTGAATATGAAGTTTATTGTAATATATATATATATATATATATATATATATATATATATATATATATATATATATATATATATATATATATATATATATATATATATATCCATTGTATAGTATGAAAGTAGCTAGTGTAATATGTTAAAGCATTCATGTATAAGCCTTTGACGTTGTTCATTGCCTAATCATAGGCTTAACGACAATAAAAATATTCTATTCTATTCTATTCTTCGCAGAAATTGCACAAAGGTAACATTTCAGTGCTTTTTAGCACAATAATTACTTCTAGTCTTATCTGCATATGATTGTAGCACTTCTCTGGCAAATCCCAAATTATTATTTTTAATTTGCCCGATTCACGTGCATTTTTAACGCCATGGCCAAAATTACAGTCTCTACAAAATTTTAGTAAGTCGTATTTCTGATGATATTGTAATACTTCCTAGATTTAATATAATTTGTAATCAGTCTATTTGGCGAATGATTTATACTAGAAAGCACAAAAGATGTACAAAACTATTGTTTTATGCAATACGATGCCACGTACTTCATATACCATGTAACCAACACTCGTAGTCATTTCTCAATAGCACAAAAAACTTAACTCGTTATAATCTCCATTCGGAGGGAGTAAAATTACTTGGTGAAAAAGATACTAATCTCCCTTTCGCTGCACTATTGCTATACCAAAAGTAGTTTTCGAAGATAGTCTAATAAAATTAACTAAAACTAACACTATGGCCTATGGAACCCGGAGGTTCAATGCCGGGTTCACAAAAGCTCTCCACTGACTTCTATTCTTAGCCAATTGGATCCAGTTTCTATTTGTACTCCTATCTCTGCGAGATCCATCTTAATATTGTCCTCCCATCTGCGCCTAGGTCTACCTAATGGTCGTTTTCCGATTGGTCTTCCAGTCAAGACTTTAAAAGCGTTTCTACTTTCTTCCATTCTAGCTACATGAACCGCCCTCCTAAGCCTTCTAGACTTGACGACCCTAACAATGTTGGCTAAACCGTATAAATTATATAGTTCCTCGTTATGAAGTTTCCGCCATTCCCCATTCCCGTTCCTCTTGGGTCAGAATATTCGTCTCAGGATCTTATTCTCAAATACTTACAGTTTATGTTCTTTCCTAAGAGTAAGCGACTATGCTTCGCAACCATACAGAACAACAGGCATGATTATCGTTTTATATATTTTAAGCTTCAAATTCCTCGACAGAATTCGCGACGACAAGAGATTTTGAACCGAATAGTAACACGAATTTCCTGCTTTTAGTCGACATTTAATTTCTTCGTGAATATGATTTTCGTCTGTTAATATTGATCTTAAATATTTGAAAGTATACACTTTTTCAAAAGTATTATTTAATATTTTAACGCATCCATAATTTGCCGTATTACGGTCCCGACACACTTCCATGTATTTAGTTTTTTCTGCATTTACTTCTAAACCCATGTCCCTGCAAGCTTGGGGCCGCGGTGGTTCAGTGGTAGTGTGTTCACATCTGATGCTTGGGGTACCGAGTTCGATCCCAGCCTCCGCTAAGTGATCTTTGTGGTGGACAAACACCGTGTGCGTGGGTTTTCTCGGGGCTCTCCCGTTTCCTCCCACTTTCTTCATTCCACCATTTCATTCATTACTCATCATCACCGTCTCCTTTAGCCTAACCGGCATAATCGTGGGACGTAAAACTCAAAGATTTCATATCATTTTCCCTGCAAGCGTTTAATAAGATATCTGGATTTCTTCCTATTGTTCTCCTATCATCCCCTATTAAATTTACATCATCAGGATATGCCATAACCTGGTGAATACCGTTCAACTCTAGGCCCTGGTTGCTATATTTGATTTTCCTTATAGCGTATTCCAGCACAAAGTTAAATAATAAATGTCGACAACGCATCTCCTTGTTTCAGGCCATTTTCGACGTGAAAGCCCGTGGATAAAAATTTTCCTACCCGGACTTTACTTTGGGATTCATTTAAACATATCTTAATTAATCTAATTAGCTTTTTCGGTATTCCAAGTTGTATAATGTTTCTCTCCTAACCGAGTCGTACGCCTTTCAAAAATCAATAGAAGACAGTTAAATAACATATTAAAATTAGAAATAGCCAATAATCATTTCTAAAAAATAGCAGCTTTTCCAAAACATGAAAAAAAATCCAATTTATCAGTTGCGATTGGTAATATAGGTTGTGTGGTTGTGCAAGCGTATTTTCTAACGTCAAAATATTTTGAAGTATTAAATAGTGTTTCAGTAACAAGAATTTTAGGAATGATAAAAAAATGGATCAAAAAAAAGATTGCGATATTGGCCAATAATTAGTTTTTGGATCAGGGCCCAAAAAAATTTTGGTCGCCCCCTAAATCGGGTTTTCATATTTTCTACGGGATAAGCACATCATACTGACTGTGAGTTAAGTGATAGTTTGGCTGCACTATATGCAGTTCTCCAGATATAAGGAATACAATAAAATTTTTGGTTGAAATATATTGGAACTTTCGATGCAAAATAAAATTCTTTTTTTTTTTTTAAGCATAAAAGAGTATTGCTAAATCCCTCACAAATTCATGTCAGAAAAAATAAAGAGATTAACACTTCCAGTTGCAACAAGCGTTGCCACCGGATCCAATAACATTGAGCAAATGGTAGGGAGCTCCTCTTTCTTAACACGAGAAACCGCATTTATATTTGCATCATTACCATATTCTTCTATAGTTCTTAAGTAGTTGCAGCTACCTTGGTAATTGCCACTTAGATTCTGTAATAATTACGAAATCCTCCACCAAGCAGCGCTTCGAGTTAACCATTCATTGAAGGTATGGATGTTACATGGGTTGCAGCGGACTGGAACAACGAAACACAAACTCAGAAAAATAAATAAATACAATACATAAGTAATAATAAATAGGGTAGAGGGAGTGTTGTTTAGGGTGTCGGGGATTTTTAATACTGTTACAATCGAAGAATCCATTGTGCTATTTTATTATAAATTTGTGTAAAGATGGTAGCTTTTGTGCTCTTAGGCTGTGAAGGAAGTGGAACATATTTAAGTATTAAAATATACTCCAGTACACTGTTGCCACACTTGGTACAATTGTACCAAATTCAGCCCTTTTTGTCATTCTTCGGCCCGTTGATACCACGCTGGCATTTTCAGCCCCTTTGGTGAAAAAGTTGGTACAATTCTACCCAATTCAGCACCATTTAACAAATACATGTCACATTTTCAACTGTCAGTACGACTTTCCCTACATCTCTTTCTTTTGATGTCTTTCATGGAAGGTTCTAGGACCCTGGACCGGTTTTACATTTTTTTACAAATGTCAGTTAACTTACCTTAGATTCTTCTTACAGTCTATTATCCTTCTTTGGTCATGAAATAAGGGAGAATAAGGTGCAAGAATTTATATTTCAATATTTTATTATAAGGCACTGTTTACACACGAACTCGGAAATGATTGATTTGTTCCTAGTTGTATATTTTTCATATATGGCCATAATACTTTTTTGGTTTATTGGTCACTTTGAAATAGAGGGTCATTTGGTTTCGTTACAATACGCACCAAAAATTATAACTGTTTTCCCTTTTTAATTTGCGGCCTTTTTTATAATTCCTACGTGCGAGAAAAGTTTCATCTTCTTCCAAGGTTGTTCGGGTTCCTCCTATTTGGATGTTTTTAAAAAGAGCACTTCCTTGATTTGCTCTCTTGTAAGAGGGGATGGGAGTGTTCTAGAACTTCACCTCTTTTAGTTTCGTGTTATAGAGCCATGTATTACACTGGTATAAAGTAATGAATTCAGCCCTTTTTGTTTCAATTTGGTACTATTTTTCAGCCCACTCCAGAGATAGAACTGTGGCAACACTGCTCCAGTAGCGGGAAACTAAAAACAAATTCAGTTTGCAGTTTTTTCAACGTCCCGTTCTCTCGAAGGGAAATGGGGAAGAAGGTTGAAATAAAAAAGGTTAAGTATCCAACGCGAATTTTATCAATCAATTGAACAGCCGAAACAAGTAGGAGTCAATTTCATCGCTCGTTTAAAATCGATAATTACAACAACACAGTCTGATTTTATAGCCGTGAGGAGGAATATTTATTTCTTTTGTTTTCCTTGTTTATTTTTTTGGATAAGAACAAGTTTGGACTGAAATAGGCATGAAGGACATTAATGATTTTAGTAAATGATACTCCAGAATTTGATCAGCAAATGGTAGAGAAAATTCAGCTCCCAAAGAATGAAAGGTGGACTTCTTTTATATAATTTCTTAAATTTAATGATTTTATTTACCATTGTTCTTGTGCATATGTGTCCTTTTTTACGTTCCTACAACGTCTTCTTTCATGCCTTACAGCATATGTTTTTATTTTGTTTAACTCTTGTTCAACAATATTGTGATAGAAGTTTTGAATGTAAATAATGTACAAACATACAAAAAGCAATGACTGTTTACTTTGGTTAGAAGTAAACAGTTAGTATATAATATCAATAACAATAAATTTACTTAAATCAATAGACATAACAGTAGAGCTGCAAGGCAAGTTTTTTGTTCATTCTACCTAAATATTATATTAATACTAGTCAAAAAGAAACGGTGGTGGAGTGAAAGGCGAGCAGAAGCATGCACCTTTAACATTGTAATACTGTTTTTACAGACCACCAAGCGCTACTGCAATTTATGATATCTCTGTCGACTAAAAATAAAATTAAGATTTAAAGAAATGTATCTAATTTTTTGCCTGTAAAATTTAATTAAAAGTATAGTTGCTTAAAATAAAATGCAAATATTGCCCTTATTAAGAAAATGCAGATAAATCAAACGTAATTTCTTTAAAATAACCCAAAGAAAAACTCCTTTGTTTAAACAGAACGCTTTAATTGCAATTTTGTATAAATGATTTTACAATATAGATACATTATTCCCATTTAATTAAAATTAAATTTAAATTTAAAATTATAACGGCCCATATTATTCAATTTACAAGACCTCTACACTCTACATTTTGTAAAACTAATGTTAAAAATTTACAATAACAATTAAAATACACTGTAGTAAATAAAAAACTGTAATAAAACCACCATAAATATTATAAAAAGTTACTACTTTAAGGTAATTTCTTCATACGTCCGATAAAAAAGAAAATTAGTTTTGTACAGATTATGTCAATGAACTTCCTAAAAATAAAAGAGTCATGCGATTTCTTTAAACAAGTAATAGGTAGGTGTGAATAAAATATCCAGTTTGATGTTTAGTGAGAAACTACCATAGACGTATACTAAGCTCGCGCGTCTAACGTTACAAACTCTGTACACTTCCTGCAAAACAGAACTTAGACTGTCAGGAGGAAATGTGTTGCTGAAGAGTGTCGTTACGAAAGTGTGTCATGGAAAACAAACAATTGCGTGTGGTTTAGCTATTAATAGTCCATTTAGACCAAGAATGGCAAATGAATACACCATTCGTTCTTTGGTTTGCCATTCTTGTTTCCTCGTTGATATTACGTTCCAATACGAGCCCTGTGGGCAATGGCTATCATCGTTTCAATAAGCTTGTAGGGAGCAACGTGTATAAAAGGATAAGTGTTCATGTCATAACAAACGAATGACAGCAAAAGTTAAGATAAAGCAGTTAACTCATGGTTGTTACATGAGTTGAAACCAGCTAACAAGAACACCGTCTGGAGATGTGCACTTCTCTCAGTCCCAGCAAATTTTGCTGCACCAGGTTGCTAATTTTGGTCAAACTTGATTTGCTTTAACAGTCGTAAGCAGTCAGCACAATGGTTCGATCGTAAACAACATTCAGGATGTTTTCAAAAACTCGCAAAGAGCGTTGTTTCTGGTATGGTAGTTTATGGTAAGAGTTGTGCACCATGTCCTTCTCAGGCGACGTAAAACCATCAATGTACATCATTACACAGACGAACTCGCAAACGTGTGCTATAAGAACCCAGCAATGATCAATAGACATGATGTTATGTTGCAGGCGTCTGCTACCTCACACTTTGCACAAAGCAGGATGACTAGCAACATGCAACTCTTTTCCTCATCCACCGTATTTCCTCGATATCTATCACATTGACTATCATCTCTTTTAGCACGTAGACCATTACTGGGCAGGTAACACCCTTCCCTGATGATCGAGGTGGTCTAACAAGCATTTGACGACATTATTTGCAACGCAGACATCAGAGTAGTTTTCTACCCCTAGGAGTCCAATCATAGGCTCGATGATGGCAAACAGTATACTTGAAGATGGTTAGTGTTCTTTTTTTCGATTAGCGAGGCATTGTAGTTTCCATTCTTTCAAAAGCATAGAAAATGATGTATATGTCTAATATTTCATTCGCACCAACCTTATAATATATGATTCACTTATAAAAGTGTTTGTGTCGATACGACGAGATTAGAAACAAAAATTAATAGAATCTGATGCTTATCAGTGTTCTTTCTTACACGCAAAAAACGTAAATAAATGAACAATCTGTTGCAACAGAATAAAACATATGAAATATTATTAGGAACGAACGACGACTCAGTTTGTAATCTCTCTCTCTCTCTCTCTCTCTCTCTATATATATATATATATATATATATATATAGGGCAGGCCGTGAGTGGTGTGGGGCCCGATTGGGAATATCTTGCGGGACTCCAGGTGAAAAGTAACTTGCACCAAGATCTGTAGAACCTATCTATCTACAGGGGTGCAAATAACCCTGTAGATAGTATTTATTATCATACGGAAGTTAAGTAACTGATTTCTATTGTGCGATGTGGGCTAGTAACTTTTCTTCCTTTGCTAGTAAATTTTTGTTGCTTATTTGCATCCCTTTATACAGAGATTGTTCAGCCTAGGTTTGGCCGATTTCGTTCCTTCCCCCTCCCGGACAAAATGAACTCACTCGACCTGCCTCATGACGTCCTGCAATGTTGTGAAGTGTCTTCCTGGAAACGGAATTGTTTTTCCGCGCGGACGACAATAACGCACAAAACAGGACCATTGTTGGGAGTGTTGTGTTAATTTTTTTTTCCAAGTGTGTGTGTTTCCGCATTGTGACCAAAATGCCGCCCAAATTAAGCAGGTTTTCGGAAGGCTATATTGCGGCTCTTTATGACGCCCATTTTAGTGTTTTTGTCATTAGAAAACAGTGCAAGAAGAATGGTTGCAACATCAGTAAAGTACTGTACAAGGGCAACGAAGCTCCACCATTTGGATCACCAACGAAGTTGCCTAGGAAGCGGGTACGCACCAAGGCCACTTCCACCATGCAAAGGAAACTTCGAAGAATTGCAATGCAAGAAAATCCGCCAACACAAAGGTGTATGGCTAATCGTCTTGACGTGTCTTTGGGGGACTGTGAGCCGACGTTGCATGATCAACTCAAACTGGAAAAAGACATGAAAGCTCGCTGCCATTTTCTCACGGATGCCGACCAAAATAAACGAAAGTCTAACGATCGGAAGCAGTACGAACGGCATCTAGCAAAACAAAGGTGGATGTACGTCGTAACGCTCGATGAAGCATGGATTTACCTTTCCGACTGAGGCAAACCGAGAGCCATCACGTACCGAGAGAAAGGCGTCGAGAACTTCAGAAGGCGGGTCCGTGCCTGTAAAGAATCCTTCCCAAAAGGGTTCATGGTCGTTACTGGCTACTGTTACTGAGGGAAACTGAAGATTCGTAGGGTAACGAAGAACTTCAAAATAAATTCGTAGTATTTTCAGGTGCAGATCATGCGGCCGATCTACGAGCATGTGATTCCAACAATGTACGGAAATGACGCCAATCTGGTGCACATTCACATGGACAATGCTTCATCACATACCTCACAATCGTGCCTTCGCATTCTACAGGAAGATGGAGGAGGTAAGTAGTATATAGATGATACCTTTCAATGAAGTACCTGTTAACTCTAGATGCAAGTCCTATGGACTATTGTGGATTTGGATTGCTGAAGCGGGCTTTGGAAAAACGGCGTGTGACAACTGTGGAAGGACTTTGGAAAGTTGTGCGAAGGGAATGGGACAAGATTCCCCCCTAGTTCTTCAGAGAAGCTTATTACAGTGGAAATTACGCTGTCGGGCTATTGTTAGGAACCAAGGGAAACACATCGAGCACTTACGGACCTGGCACCATAGATTTTTCTAAATTTTTAGGTAAGTCGAAATTGGCGAAATGTAAACTGTACAACCTCTGTATATATATGTGTACAGCGGGTCACAGAAATTCTTGAGGTACAAAATCCGTGAGATATAGGCAACCCAACTAATGCCTGCTTGATTATTAATTAACCCTGATAGTAGCTAGCAAAGCAGCGTGAAGTTGTCCCCAACTGCTAAAAGCACAAATCGTAAACAGTGTTTTCATGCAAAGTGGAGCAAAACGCTGGCTGACGAAATGACAAAAGGGAGACTTTGGATCCTTGTACTCACAGTACTCCTTGTCTGTATGATACACACTTAAAACTATACACAGCCACTCGAAAAAAAAATATACGGATATCAGAGACGCTGATGAGAAAATAACAGTCGGGAGACATAGTTAATCTTATAATTAACCCAAATGAGGATTATACGGTGTATAAACAAGTTTACTTAGTTCAAATAATTATACATATCAACGTATCAAATAATATACGGATACATTATGCGGTATATATGGTAGGTTATTTTTTAACTAGCTTAAAGCATTACCAACACGTTACATATATCCGTTCAACCAAAATTCGTAAATACGAACTATTCTTTTTTATATTGATATGTATATTTTGTTCAAATATGAATATAACGCGTGCATAATCCAAAGTCTTTTGTCCAAAGAAAACGTGTTACTATGTATCGCGGTGAAGACAACTCCTACTTAATTTCTGTTTAGGCACCCGAAGTTTTGATATTAATATTGTCCATGAGCTGACACCTTCTTTCTCCTTTATCGTTTTCTTTTAGACACTAATCCCTCGACCGTCTCCTTTAGCATGAACGTGGGACGTAAAACTCAAAGATTTCATTTACTAATCCCTCGAAAGTATTTCTTATCCTTTCTTTTTCTTTTCCTATCAACTGTAATGGTCGCCCTTGCGCTTACAGGTTATTTTTTTTATTGCGCAACATATTATATATAGTTCATCAACGTATTCCTGAAAACACGCGAGAACTAAACAAAATTTGGCCCAGTAAATTTACTGAAGTCGCCACAGCAGCAACTCGCCACGGAATAGAAGAAAAACGCAATCTCCAAGTTCGTGTGCGCACAGGAGTACACAGAGACGATATACAAATCACATCGAACGGATTGTCAGAGTTTCCGTAACGAACTTAGCAACAGCTAAGAAAATATAGAATAATTAATATATCAATTGTGGAAATAACTTTGTAAACTGCGAAATACAAGTTTGAAAAAATTATATTATGACACTAGATCATACACGGATAATTTCGCAACAAAACCACTTCGAATCATATTGAGTACAGTATTTTCAAGTCAATAACATCAAATATTGAGTAGGTTTTCATCATATTGTTTTTTTTTTTTAACAATCCTTCCATACACTACAATGTTTGTAACTGAGGTAAGTATTCATTGCTTTATTTAGTTATTATTTGTTAAATATTTATTTCTATAGTGTAGTACGCGTAGTACATGTTTAGCAAAATTAAGTTTTAGTATAATGATTCTTATGTGTTCTAAGTTTAGTACTTATTATTTGCGTCAACTAATATTTCGTATTTCTTTTCAGAGGTTTCGTCGAGATTCTTCAATTCTTCAATTCCAAGCATCACCAGGCATTCCTCTTCATCACAGGTAAGTATTTTTTTCAACTCTATTATCGTAGACTTTATTATGTATTATTCTTTTAAAATTCATTATAATTCTTATTTTATCTAATAAAATTACATCTTATCATATTTCGTTATACATGCTATATATTTATATATTAAACGTCATTATACCGATTCTTCATTTGATTTAATATACTTTCCTTTTTACAGGTTAACCTAGTTGATACCGGTGCTAATATGAATCTTCAGACGACACATGTAAGTATTTGTTTACATTGTAGGATCGCCATTGCATTGATCTAAACATATTGCTGAACATGTAGATATGTACACACCTTATTTCGCTAACAAAAGTTGACATATATATATCAGCACATGAAATTGTTAATAAACGTCAGAATACTTATTACTGTACCTCGTGTCCAACGAAAACATATTGATGTTAATTAGATGCAATACATTTACTTTATTCATAGAAACGGCGACTGACATGATGAATATATGAATCTGAAACATGATATTGGAAAGGATCGTTTCATTTTGATATAATATACGAAATAGATTGTAGAAAACTATTAATTTTGACAAGAGAATAATTTATTTTATTGTAGGTTGTTCATGATGATTTACAGTGGCTGAGTGGTGTTTTGGGGTTTAGAAATCCCCAAATCACTTACTTTCTTAATGGCAGTACATTTTAATTATTTTCGTTCCTTCACCAAAGTCAAAATATTAAGTAATTAAATTATGAAACACGTTGAAATAACAGTTTCAGATAAATATTGCGTATATTTTACCTGATTATCAGAAATATCTCAATAATCAAATATTGTTCCCTATTTTCCGATGACAGTCCTTATTTTTAAAATGCAAACTTAATTGTGAATAATTAAATTTTCTTCCTTTCTTCTTCAGCAAGTATCAAATTTTGAATCTTTTTCGCCAACCTTGAATATTCCAATGTAATATGTTTCTATAAAAATTTTCGGTACAGATTGAGAATACGGTAGATATTACATAAACGTGAAAGAATTAAAGTTAGGTCCAAAAAAAAATTACAAAACAAGATATAAACTAAGCATAACAAAGAAACAAACAAGAAACAAACGTAAATTAAACAAAATAATCTGTAGTGCTTTGCCATCATTGTGGGGCACTACACAACTTCAGTATACTTATTTGCATTGCAATATTCAGGTCTTAAATTTTCAGTAATAATAATAATAATAATAATAATAATAATAATAATAATAATAATAATAATAATAATGGTATTAAAATTTTCAAAGTTATCCTAAAATTAGGCAAAACATACAGATAAGTCGGAATTTCGGGAGGGTGTCTTGACCTCCAGGACACACCTCAGCAACTACCAAAATTATAAACCAATACGTTGTACTAAAGTTTCGTGTAGAAAGTATTCTACTGTACGTTTTGAGGTAGACAACTGTAATAAAAATAACTTGCCTAACATGTTGCTAGGCACGTGCCATTTAGGTGTCCCAGCTACTTTTTCGGTACTTGACACTTGGTACCTATGGTATTCATGTGCTAAGTATATACTTCAGCTACCTAAAGTTTTAGGTGCTTGTTACACCTAATTAATATTTGCGACTATGTACCAAAAATGAAGCATTTATATACCTGGCTCAGTTTGGCACTGTGATAATCATTTGTTTTTATGTCATCACTTGGAACACATATCTTTCATGTTGAAGGTACTTCCTTTGTGTGTATACTTTTTCAGATACTTATGACAGATAATTGATATCTCCAGCGACCCACGAATGACAGTCAGCTGTTTGCATTTGCTCATACGCAGTAACATGTAACGCTTTTTCCTCCAATAGCAGTAAAGCTATGAGAAAACTTCGTCTTACGCGTATTAAACTGACGAAATGTAATTTTGTGAGATCAAAGGTGAATTCTGCGGGAAGAACGCATTGAAGTTTTCGAAACATTTTTGAAGAAATGAAGATCCGTTAGATTTTCACTTTATGAAACTTTTTAAGACAATATTTATTACCAATAAATTTTAATGGCTTACCAACGATGTACGAATAAGTGAAGTATGTTTTTAGGAATCGGAAATTATTCATCACTTTTAATAAATTTAAATTTTAAATAATAGAATGGGATATTTGTACTCTACGAACGAACTCGATGTATGTTCTCGGCACCTTATATCTATATATCTATATCTATATCTATATCTATATCTATATCTATATCTATATCTATATCTATATATCTATATCTATCTATCTATCTATCTATCTATCTATCTATATATATATATATATATATATATATATATATATATATATATATATATATACAGAGAGAGAGAGTTGAATTGAGTTGATTTTGAGTTTAACGTCCCTTTCACGCTATATGAGACGGGACCAACTGATTAACGTGGAATCCGAACTACATGAGCTCCCGTCGGGAATCGAAGCAGGTATCCAATGCCAAAGGCGCATATTCTAACTGCTTAGCAACAAAGGAGCTCGCAGAGGGAGAGAGAGAGAAAAACACTATGTAAATTTTTACTTCCCAACTTGAAATATTAGAAGATTTTCCGGTTCCCGAAAGCTAATTGGAAAATTATAATTGGTTGCTGACTAACTGTTCTCTACGGAAATTCAATTTTGTAGCTCAAAGTGCAGTTGAATATAGTGCAAAATTTTACACCTAACATCATCATATAATATCCAAAATTGTCCGGCTTATGAAAAGCTTTTTTCCACTTGCTTCTACATCGTAATGGAAACTTTCCGATCTATGAATATTCCTTTCATTTGTTTCTACAGAGCAATAAAACTTTCCGATTCACAAAAAGTTGATTTACTTTTTGCTTCAAAATGATGAAAATTTCCTGACTCATAAATAGCTCTTCAATTTTTCCATAGAAGACAGAAAATATTTCGATTCATGAAAAATTGTTTCGCTTGTTCCTACATAGTACTGAAAATTGTCTGAACCATGAAAATTTTCAGATTCTTTAAATTCTTTCACTTTTTAACATTTCTATACATAAATTCAATCAATTTTATGATTACTAAGGAATTGCTACTTGACTACTGATAGGATTTTAGAACGGAAAATTTTCCGGAAAAATATACGGGAAAATTTTCCATCTCACATCACTACTTCTAGAACACAATCTCTTAGAAGAAAGAAGCAACAAATGCATCAAATTTAGGAGAAAGAAATGACATAACTGATGAATAAAAATTGAGATGAATCTTTCATTCATATATGAACAGTTAATTATTTACGTAGTTAGGGATAAAGAATTGAATTTTTTAGATGCTAACTGTCGCCGATCATTTGAAAGTGAATATGGAAGAACCAAATAAAGTAAAGAGACGTGCGTCATTTTGTTATAAAATTACATGGCGAACGGACTTTATCTGATTCCAAACGGTTATCGTCGAATATACAGGGTTACAAGAGCACTCTGATTAGCCAAGTTAAAAAGACCCCAAGGATTTATCCCTCTACAAGCGACGTTTTCTTCATCGCCTCCTTGACCAAGTCAGAAAAATACATGCCTAATAATCAAAGGGTTGGTGCATCGCGCCCCGCTCTCGTCGTGTACTTCTTTTTTACTTTTTTAAAGTGCTTTTTAGACTCAACTTAATGAAAACAAATTACGCATAAAGGCAATTTAACATATTCTGGGGAAGTAATTTTCGCTTACGGCATGGGGAAGAACATACCTAAAACATACTAGATAAGTTCCTCAGGTATATGTCAGGCATGTGACTAGGGTAGAACATACACTGTGACTATAGTACTCGCGTCGAGTCGTGAAGCTTGACCGAGATCTACCGATTTCATCACCCAATAGAACGCGAGGGTGTGTTCCGGTCGTCAACCTCCACCCATCAAATTTTGTCAGTGTCTTCTTTCGCACTACACGGAAAACATCTCTCGAGAGTACAGTGTTGTCGGATTGGCGTCAAGTTCCGTTTTGTTAATTCTTTTTATGTTTTCGTTGTAACTATTTGTGCTATTGTTACTATTTAAGACTAGTTGTTACAGTAGTTATTGTTGTGCAGTGTTATTATTGGTAATTTTTCAATGCTTTTTACTATGTCTTCAAAGTTTGGCAACATAGTTGGTGAATTTCAGCTGTTTGACGTTTCCCCAAGTGTGCGCTCGGGAAGCTTCTCCACAAATTGTACCGAAGTTTTCCGATGTGTTAGAGCTCAAGCAAAATATTTCTGATTGGTTCAGGGCCCAAGCTTCACGACTCGGCGCGAGTACTATACCATTTGCTGTCCATGAGATTTCTCTCTCTCAGGGACAGGAGGCACATACTGGCTACATTCCCATGTACCTGAGGGAACATCATAGGCATATGCCTGCTATGTAATTATGCTTTTAGGGTTAATATCACTGAACAGTAACGCATATAATAAACTAACTTTTAGGATATGCAGAAGTAATTATAACAGCTTTGCTACAAAAACACCTACACAGGCCATTATAAATTCAATGAGCTCCGAATTACAAAGTAACAAAATAGCGTATAAGATTAAGTCTACACAGTAATTGTTACTTAAAGAATGGACATACACTATTTCAAGAATCGAGATAAAACGAGAAATATTTACGATATTTTGGTCTCGTCTCGATTTCCAACTCCAAAACGAGACGATAATTTGAGTTAGCCTTGTCCCGTCTTGAGTGTACAATGTTAACTCTCGTCTCAATTTTGTTTGTTTTGTTTCAGAAACGAGATGAAAAATTCTTCTTCTCGTGAGCAACACTAAACTAAACCGAAAGTTTCTTGCCAAATGTTACATTTCTGGTTGTAATGTTAAGCCCTGAGCGATAATGAGCTCCTAACTTTTAATGTTTTATAAGATAATGATTATTCTTATTATTACTATTATTATTTCTGAAGATTTGATAGTTCAAGTATTGAAATATAAGAGTATTCAAATATCAGAAGAAAACGTGTTCCATCGCCGATCAATTGCCATTAATAATTCTAAAGTAAAAAAAAAAAAAAAAAAAAAAGTACTTGTCGTTCGTGGATCCGATTCGATTCGACTATCTTCAGATTACTGGTTGATCGCCTTGACCACTTAACCACGATTATTACGCAGCAATTGATTTGCCTTTAGTTTGTTTACGAGTATACTACACGCACCGTATTTATTCAAAATAAAGGAGTTTTGTATTTTGTTTTTAAAAAATCTGTAATGTTGATAATTTAGTGAATACAATGATATAATGATTTCCGTGTCCTCAACTACATATTTCTGTGTTTTGCCAATCAATCTGACTATTAACAAGGTACTGTTTTGAGCGAGGAGAAGAGGTTCTTTATTTAGACAAGCCGATAGAAGTAACGCTTTAGATGAGTGTTTAGCGGTGTAATTTCCTAACCCGGCAACCCATGTTCGATTCCCGCCTTCGCTGTTTACACTTTTTAAAATGTTTCATTTACAAGGCTGAGCTCCAGTTGAGTGCTGCTAAATGAAAGATAATCTCAGGTATAGAAATTCAGTGATCTTGAAAATAAAGCAAGAAAAATTAATGGAGAAAACGAGTTGCAGAGTTAATTCTATCAATGGTTCTATATTTGATATTATACGTTAATTTCGTGCATTTTAAATTGTTGTTTATTGACACTATATTCTCCCCTTTTCTCCTTGTGTCTCAATGTGTAAATTTGCACAAATATTAAACAAATCACAAACCCTCAGTTATATTTGCAACCTAAGGATAAATAAGCTTAGTACGGGTAAGTTCTCCAACTCGTTTCAGTGTTATCGAATTTTGCATTTTTAATATTTACAAATAAATTGAATCACTGATTGGAAAAAGGAAATAAGTGCATCAGACCTAAGTTTTCAAAAACGCAAAGAAAAAAAACCGTCCCGAGGCGTTATTTGTATTTGTTTCAAAAAGTGTATAATATATAACTTGTAGCAAAACAACTAAAAAACACTAAGACAAGAAGAACCACCTTGTATTACAGCACTGCAATTGGTTAGAAAAGTTTAAAAATGGAAAAAAATATTCCCTTTTTCCAATCAATTAGAGTTGGACGCAATTGTAATTGTGTATAGGGTGTGTAATGTGTAGTTTATGATAGAAAGATATGAAAATGTACATGTTGAATGCAATGTTGTATGTTAATCTTGGAAATACGAGGGCTATCCAGAAAGTAGATTACGTTTTGGAATAAAAAGTCAACAAAGTATAGGAAACAAATTTTATTATATACAGATGAAAGCCACACACAAATACTACTTTTCGACATAGTCACCATTCAAATTAAGGCATTTATCGTAGCGATGTACGAGCTTGGAAATTCCTTCGTCGAAAAATTCGGCCGCCTGCGACTTCAACCACTTCGTTACCTCTTCTTGCAGCTGTTCGTCGTCATCAAAACGCTGCATAGCCAGCCACTTCTTCATTGCTGGGAATAGGTGGAAGTCGCTCGGTGCCAGGTCGGGACTGTACGGCGGATGAGGAAACAACTCCCACTGAAAAGATTCAAGAACTTCACGCGTGACATTTGCCGTGTGGGGCCGGGCGTTGTCGTGAATCAACAAGATCTTAGAGCTCAACATTCCTCTGTTTGCAGTCCTTGTTTTGAATTGCTCTTCTGAGGTTTTGCAGAGTTTGGCAATACCTTTGAACGTTTATTGTAGTGCCTCTTTCCAGGAAGTCCACCAAAATCACACCTTTTCTGTCCCAAAAAACAGTCGCCATCATCTTCCTTGCCGACATTGTTTGCATGCATTTCTTGGGTTTTTGGGGAGAACCTGTGTGCCCCCACTGCATTGATTGCAATTTCGTTTCACAGTTCAAGTGTTTCACCCATGTTTCGTCACCAGTAACGATGCGATCGAGTAAAGAGTCACCATCCTTATTGTAGGCGTCCAAAAAGTGCAACGCTGCAGCCATTCGCTGATTTTTGTGGTCCTCTGTCAAGATTTTTGGAATCCATCTTGCACAAAACTTGTGGTAACCAAGCTTTTCGCTGATGATTTCGTGCAACAAACTTCGCGAAATTTGTGGAAAACTCAAAGAAAGTTCCGTTATTGTGAACTTTCGATTTTCACGGACTTTAACATCGACTTTTTCGACAAGTTCAGCAGTCACTTTGCTGGGTCTCCCACTTCGATCTTCGTCGTGAACATTGGTTCGGCCATTTTTAAATCTTATGACCCACTGTCGCACTCCACCTTCAGTGATAATGTTGTCCCCATACACTTCACACAGCTGCCGATAGATTTCTATCGGTTTACAGTTTTTTGCTGTCAGAAACCTTATTACTGCACGCACCTCGCAGCTCGCGGGATTTTCAATTAACGCAGACATTTCAAACCGTCACAGTATCTTAACGGAGCACAGCACGAACCTCTCACTAGCACGGCTAGATGCCGACTGAGCTGCGCAACGCTCTGACCCCAAGATGGCCGCGCTAGCCCCGCCCCTAGCGGACACAGACGAAAACGTAATCTACTTTCTGGATAGCCCTCGTATGTATCCGAACTATCACACGTGTTAGGCTTCGAACACTTTTATTGTCACCCTTCGTTCTTCTGTACAGCACGTTATTCGTACAGCAAGAAAAGTAATACAATAGATAACCCAACAAAATACGTAGTCATAGTAGAATGCATTTACATAGGGTCCTAGCTGTCTGCATCTTCGTCTTCTACAGTTTCTTGGTCAGTGGTCTTTCATGAACAAATCATCCTATAAAACTCTTTGTATGGGTCAGGTATGATTTGATGATTTGTGTAACATCGTTGATCTTTTTCTGGTTGACGGGATTTGCCTATCGTATATCTTTGACGTTGGCAGTGGAACGTTTGTGACATTAGTTTTCAGTAACCGAAAAATATCAGTTCTTAGACAATTGATAAACTCATGAGCTTTCTTATAACCTGGAGATTCTGCTTTACAAACAAAGTGTTTGTGTTTACTTATTTGTAATTTCACCGTTTTGTCCACAATGCTACCTGGAGTTTTTTTGTAAAACGGTTGCCACCAATCTTTAAGATTTCTTCATTTGACAATCTCGTTATATTTTATTATAACGTACTGATTACACACGAACTCGGAGATGATTGATCTGTTCCTCGTGTTATACATATATTTTTTCATATATGGTCATAATACCGTTTCAGTTTATTGGTGACTTTGAAATAGAGGCGCGTTTGGTTTCCTTACAATACATACAGAAAATGATAACTGTTTTCCCTTTTAATTTGTAGCCTCTGTTATACTTGCTACATGATAGAAAAGTTTCGTCTATTTCCACGGTTGTTTGTGGTTCTCTTATTTGGATGTTTTTTTTATTTCTTTTTATAAAAAGAGCAGTTTCTTGATTTGAACTCAGGTCAACGTCTCATATAGGCTCGCTGCTAAACAGAACATTAAACTCAAAATCAACTCAACTCAGCTCTTGGAAGAGGAGGAGGGGATTGTTCTAGAACTTTACGTCTTTTAGTTTCGTGTTATAGAGCCACGTATTACACTGGTATAAAATAATGAATTCAGCCCTTTTTGTTTCAATTTGGTACTATTTTTCAGCGCACTCCAGAACTAGGACTGTATTAATACTGTTCTCTAGTATTAATTATGTCTCAGTAGATGGCGCGGCTATCGTCTGGCGTTAATTCTCAAAATTTGTAGGTTTGGAGAGAAAAGCTAAGTTTTTTTTGAACTTATTCAAATTATGAAAGAAGATTCATACTCATTTCATTTTGATCAGTTGACTGAGACTTACCAATTGGTATACGTGTCACAGTTTGGAATTCTTCACGCGGAAAATTGTCTGAAATCAACCTGATGTCTATGTTAATAACATTGTTGAATAATAACGGTATTTTTATAAGCTCTAACACAATTTAAACACAATAATATAACCGGTTGCTCTTCTCGTGGTACAGAAATATTGAAATAAAAGTAATTGAGTTCAGCGGTGAGATTTCAATCAATAAATCATTGAAACATATATATTCAGACTATATAGTGAATGTTGTATTTATCATAAATTATTTATATCTCGTAATGCTTATTTGAAAATTTAATTTCAAATGTTGATATTAATTTCCCCAAGAGGCTCAAGTCACTAAATTACTACAAAAAAGATAAGCCATTAACGTAATGTATAATTAATTGAGCAAACATATGTACGTAACAGCAGCTTGAAACCACAAATTGAATTTAATTGTTGGTAAACAAATATACGTGTAAACTCTCTTACTGGTCTACGCTGTCAACCAGCCGCCCTCACTTAATCCTTGTGTTTCACAGATGATATTGAATTTTGAAGGATCATTTGCTGTGAGTAGAAAAATAAAAGTTTTAGGTCGAGTTCTGTCAGTCTCGCTATTTTAAGTTACGGTTTTCGCCCTTAATTTATTTTATCTTTTAAGCAACAATTATCAGTGTGAGATGTGCACCATCTGAAGGACTTTGGTATGTATGACTAGACTTTTAATTACGGAGCCTTTTTAAAAAATAAAGCCTGGGATACGGCGCCCATTTCTGCAGTTGCCTAGTATGTCTCCTGAATAAAACACATGCAAGTGCATATATGTGATACCCAGAAAGTTAAAAAAACAATTAGGTTTAGTGGGCAAACTGCAAGGTATCTATAAATAGTTACTTCGTATCCCAAGCCTTATTTTTAGGTAACTAAATATAGTTACTTCGTGTCCTAAAGGCTAGAGCCGGATTAAGGACTTGATGAGACCCTAAACTATTGAGGGTAATGGGTCCCTTTTATATGTCCAGCTGTCCTTTGTCAATGACAAATTGTCTGCTATGTGTTGCCATGCAACTAGTCCATGAAGAACGTATTCAGCTGACGAGCAGAAATTAGCAAACTAGTGACATTTTTGGAACAGGCTAGCAGTAGTGTGTTAACTAATGTTAACATCATTAATTGCATACATGAAATATTAAAACCTTTTGTACACTGTCCAAAATGATTGTCGCATATCTATAACTGTCTTCCTGTAAGAATATTCATACTCTTTCATCATCATATTTAATAATGATTTTGTAGGGTACTTTTAATACTGATACTATGCGTATAATCGGGAAATGTATATTTGTGGTAAATTTCATAGAAAAAGAATTATAAATACAAAAATTAGAGTGAGTAAAACAAAATGTTGCTAAATGGACAAGAAAATTTTATTTTCATTTTATTGTTCTTATTTACTGCTCTTTTAACATGAAATTTGCCACATACATGTCGTTGCCGATTATACACATACTAACATTATAAGAAATACCGGGCGAATTCGTTATCAAATTATATTCCTACAACAATATACTTACAGACATGCGACAATAATTTTGGACATGAATGTACAAGACTGTACTTCCTCAGCTCAAGGTACTTACAAATCAAGTAATCAGATTTCATTTTAAAAGACAGGAAGTTGCAACTAGGAAACAATCTTAAAGTAATGTACAAGGCTAGACTACATACCAGTTGTTTTACAAATTTCAAGCGAGTGAAAGTGTTTAGGACTTTCAGATAAATACCTAAAAAGAAAGAAAAAAAAGCGAAAATGGACAGAAAGAAAAGGAATCTATCTTCTATAAAGGAATCTATCTTCTTCTGAACTTTTGAGACATGAGAATACTACCGTTTCGTTCTATTCACGTAAGTTTTACCTTTTTCTTCTAACTATTGAATTTGTCTTGACCTGAGAATATATTTTAAACAGTTCTCATGGAGATCTCTCGATAGGCCCACTTTTAATTATTTCATTTTGCTTATTGTTCTTTTATAAAATAATTCTGAAATCATGAATTTTCAAAATAGCAAACTTGAAAGTGCACTTGCTCAATATTCAGTTATGGATATGTCTATTGAGATATGAAATAAATTATTTTAACAAGCAAGATTTTATAATTTATTAAACATATATTAATTGAATTCTTATTCTTCGGCAAAAAAAACTTAATTTAGAAGTCATAATGAAGGGATACTACTACTACTACTACTACTTGCTATGTCAAATTAGGGATTCATTCTTTATTCAAACTCCTTTCTTATAAATTATCTTACACATAACTTCTTTTTTAAGAGATACGATACAGTAAGGGCACATTATTTTCATCATAGGACGCGTACACAACACAAAATACTGTTGATTAGGTATTGTTTTTATTCTATAGTTTGGAAGTGTACATCTTCTTTCTGTAAATTTTTGGGGCCCCCAAGAGAGTAGGACCCTAAGCTATAGTTTATCTTATACGTAAATCCAGCACTGTGTATGACTCAATTAATACTGAAACCGGAAATGGTTATAGATTTCTACTATTCTCAGTATTACTAGATATATTAGAGTGAAGATAACAATATGTTCTTGGGATTCTTATTTGATTGCAAAAAAAAAAAAAAAAAAAAAAAAAAAAAACGCTTCTCAGCATGTATTACCGTCTTTATACTCTAAAACAATCAAAGTTAAAACCGGAAGCGGTTACTATTGCCACTTCCGGTTTCAGTAGAAAGTTTAGAGTGGAGATGGAATGTATTCTTGGACAGTTTAATTGAATACAGAGAACTGCTTCTCACCATGCATTATCGTTTTCACTCTATAGCGATCAATGTTAAAACCAGAAGTGGTCGATTTCTGCCATTTTTGGTTTGAATAGAAAATTAAGAGAGAGGATGATACCTACTTTAGGCTGCTAAATAGATCTCAAAGAACCACTTTTCTTTATCTCTTACAGTTCTGCTCTATGTAAATCAATATTGAATCCAGAAGATTTAGTCGATTTATATGACTTCCCGGTTTTAAGGAGAGAGTTCAGAATGTAAATGAGAGGTAATCTCACAACACTTAAACGATTACAGGAAATTGGTACTTCCTATATACTCTTTTTGCTCTAACAGAAAACGGTTGATTTTTACAACTTCCAGGTCGAATATACCTTCAACAACAAACTCGATTCCTAATTTTGGATCCCTACATCTTGACTAAAATCCATCCAAGACTGTTTAAATCTTATTTAGATATAATATTCTTCATATATACTATTTCTGATTAAAGACAATTTAAATACTACAATTGGCTACTTTACTTCTCTGGATTTATTATGTATTTAATGAAATGTGGTGATAAGTTTAAATAAATGAGCAAATTGTAGAGTTGTTTACCGAATAGACCAGCCGTTTCCAAACGGTAGACCAAGACAAAACTGCTGGTGACGGAATATAATGCACGCTTTATAACAAACTTTCTTATCAGCCAACTTCAAAAAGGAGGGGATTCTCGATTCTACCTCTTTATATAGAGTAGAGTTGCCGTATTTGGACCGGGCCTTCGGCCGCTTAATATTTAAAAGAAAAATAAAGCCATTGAAAGGATAAACGTTGGGTACATTGCCGCATAACTGAAAAGGAATGTTTGTAGAAAAATCTCTCGTCACGTACACGCAATGCAGCTGAGAAGAACGAATGTGGGCGAGCTATCGGTGTCTTTTGTGTTGCTGCAAATACGTTTACATCATTACCAAACAGACAAGTTAGAAAATTTAAATTTATATTAACTTCAAAAGTATTTGCTTAGGTACAATGTAGTTCGTGTCTTGAAGATTGCAATGTAACGTTAAGTTTACAAAAACGTCATTCAGTCTCTACTTATCAGTTGCCTAGTTTGAACTTTTGTTTGTTTTCTGCGTTAGACCATTCCGTTGCAGGCAACCGTTTCATAATGAATTTTTGAATATTGCAGTGAATATCATGAAATGAAATATAGTATCCAGATTGGTCAAAAAAGTACTGAAGACAAATTTTGCTATTATTTTCAGTACCAGGATGACTCAATGGGGACGGTATGGAAAATGGAGTGAAGATGAATTGGAAATGACCATTTTAAGTTACAAAATATGTATTATTATGTGAATGAATGTAGTCGGATGTACAAGGTTCCTAAAGTATCGATTAAGGCACATGTTTTTCAGAAAGAAATAATAGGCTGTTATTAATGGAACAAGGATGTTAGCAACAAAAGGTATATTGAAAACTATGGCTTGAGCATGTTAAGAATAATACAAAATACAGCAAGAACAATAAATTCTTTCGTTTGCTCGACGGACACATGCTTCACAATGTACAAATCTAGTACATTAGGAAGTTGATAACTGTACATTATATTGTTCCTGTCGTTGTGACATTGTGGGTTGTGTGAAGTCGGTTAAAATTTAAAAAAGAAAAATGTTTCATCGCTATTTATATCTTTCAGATGTTAACAATAACATTGTTTTCTTATTTGATAGTCATGTAGTGGCAGTTCCGTATGTAATGTTTCATAATGATCAAACATACAAAGTAACTTGGTATTAGCTACGCAAGAAATACAGCTAACGTTTAATAGATGCACCGTAAGATCTTAAATTACACTTAGTGTAGCAAAACTTTAAAAGAAATGGAAAATGCTGAATTCCATCATGGATGAAGTAGAAGAAAATAACTTCCATTTATTAATCTACTGTTTATTTTCTACTCAACTTAGTTCTTAAATATGGTAATTTTACTAATTCTAATTCTGCATGGATAACTGATAGCATTTAAGCCTTTTCTACGAGAGATCCCGATTTTAATTCAGGACGGACCTCAGATGATTTGAATTAAGTTTATTGATATCATACATTGTCTTTTTTATTATTATTTCTTTTTACATATAATGTTTCCAGTATATTTCTCAATATTCTAATTTAGAACGTTATATAAATATTAGTTTTATTAATTACACTAGTTAACAAAGGTTTTGTTACATAAAAGGAAATACCTGTTCTTAAAGGAACTTTTTGCGCTGAATTCGAATTTGCACTCGGTTTTTCTCCATCACGTACGATTTTCCCGTAACAGAGGGATTTTCGGGAAAATCCCTCAAAAATTTCCCTTTTCGTTTATTTTACACCCCAAGATCTTGTCCCCTTGCATATACTAACATAGAAATTATACCTAAGTATACTTTGATTCATATTTTACAAACCCTCCAAGTTTCGTAATAATTGCTTTATTCTTTCTAGAGAAATAAATATGTTTGTATGTATACTGTGTGTACTGTTTATTGCACCTTATAGTAATGCTTTCAGATCTCTTAAGTTGAGGTAAAACGTTTTGCTTTATTACCACAAACACATATATAAAATATAATACAATATAATTTACAAGTGTGACAATTTACAATAAACAATAATACAAATGTACCAAAAGGTCATGAAAAGACAATCAAAACTATCACAATATATGAAACTTCCATTGGGTTACAAAACGTACACTACTTCCTTCTTTTGTAAGAAATGTTGCATTCTCTAACAAGACCCCAACAATAGTTCACCATCATTGAAGGATCCCATCGTCCCTGGTACCTTTTCTCCATTGCCATTATATCTTGGTGGAATCTTTCCCCCTGTTCGTCGCTGAGAGCACCTAGGTTAGCAGGAAAGAAGCTGAGGTGGGAGTGCAAAAAGTGGATTTTTAAAGACATCCTACAACCCAACTCTTTGTATTTCTGTATCATGTCCTGTACGATTTCTGTGTAACTCTCAGCTTTGTTATTGCCCAGAAAGTTGCGCACAACACACTTAAATGCTGTCCAGGCAGCTAGCTCAGCACTGTTTAACTTGCTGTCAAAGCTATCATCAAGCATTAATTTCCTAATTTGGGGACCAATAAACACTCCCGCTGAAATCTTAGCATCACTCAGGTTAGGGAACTTATCTCGCAAATACTTGAAACCTTCACCAGATGTGTCCATGGCTTTGACAAAGTTTTTCATAAGTCCTAACTTGATATGAAGTGGAGGTAGTAATATCTTATTAGGATCTACCAAAGGAGCGTATTTGACGTTGCATTCTCCAGGTACATAATTCACTCTAGGTTCCCATTCCTTCACTTCATAATGTTTGTCATCAGCTCGGCTATCCCATAAACATAAAAAACATTGGTACTTCGTGTAACCGCACTGCAGTCCTAATAAAATACCAACTACCTTGAGATCACAACATATTTGCCAACAATGGTCCTTGTAATTTATAAGATTTAGCAAAGTTGACATGGTGTCATAGGATTCCTTCTTCACTGAGTGCGCAAGTGGTATAGAAGGTTTTTTATTTCCATTATGTAAAAGGGCAGCTTTAAGGCTGACCTTTGACGCGTCGATAAATAACCTCCATTCTTCTGGAACGTAAGGAATTCCTAGCTCCGCCATCAACCCATTTATATCCGTACATACTCACACATTATCTTGCATTGAGAAATAGCTTGAAAATTGAACATGCCTTTTCCTGTACACTGATATGTTTGTTTCTGCATCCAATAAGTTCCACTGCTGGTGCCTTGATCCCAGAAGTTCCGCCTCTTGTTTTGTCAGGTGCAAATCACGGACTAGGTCATTAAGTTCACATTGCCGGATGAAATGTGGCTCGCGAACACAGTCAGGGATGAACGTTGGATCCTTGGATGTATATGTTGATATCGATGGTTCATCAAGGTCATGATCATCATCAGAGTCTTTTGGGCATATCTCTTCCCAGTTGGTAGGGGGCTCGGGAAGTGGAAGTTCATCCCCGTGCGGAATAGGTCTAATTGCGGATTTAACGTTGGGATAATTTATTGTGTATTTGCTTTTTTTAGAATGTCCCTTAACTACTGTGAGACAAAAATAACAATCATCCAGATGGTTGGTGGATTCTCTCCACACCATTGATACAGCAAATTTCATGAACCTCCGTTTCCCTTTGGCCCATGCAAGTAAAGTGACGTAGCACGACGCACAAATTATGTTGGGTGCCCAAGTTTTGTCCTGATCTCCCACACGACATCCGAAATATATATAATATGCTAGTTTCACCGATGGCGTAATGGATCTACATTGTCCTTTAACTACAAACTGGCCACACACATAACAAAAACTATTTGGTGAGTTAACACACGAACGCCGTCCTCTTGACGCCATTGTACTGATCACAAACTAAACTTCTGATCTTAGTTGGGTATAATGCCGTTAAGATCAAACATGAAAGCACTCTTAGCAGCAAAGACAACTTTGGAAGTGAAGTAGTGTTAAACCACACGTCAATATAAAAATGTACAAAACTCCCTCACCAGGTGTCAAGAACACAAGAAAGAAAGAAATGCGCGGGGGGATGGGGGGAAACGATACCGTAGTGGAAAATTCAGACTACATTAGTTCATTGTTGTCAACAATGAGTCTGTATTCCATTCTTTCTTTCTTTTGCATTCTGTTACATTAGATAACAAATATTGATAACCATTTCATGAACAAAACGAAAAAACTTGGAGAATTGTATATATATGTATTAAGATATACATATACTGTACGTTTAAAAAAATATACGTTGGAAGTACATTCTATTTTTATACACGTTTCTAATTTACAGAGAGCAATACAAGTGTGTTGTTGACTATTGTAAATATTCATTTTTTGTCTGTGTTTGTAGTAATAAAGCAAATCGTTTTTACCCCAACTCAGGAGATCTGAAAGCATTACTATCAGGTGCAATAAACAGTGCACACAGTATACATACAAATATATTTATTTCTCTAGAAAGAACAAAGCAATTTTTACGAAAGTTTTAGGGTTTATTAAATATAAATCAAGGTATACTTAGGTATAATTTCTATGTTAGTATATGCAAGGGGACAAGATCTTGGGGTGTAAAATAAACGAAAAGGGAAATTTTTGAGGGAATTTCCCGAAAATCCCTCTCTTACAGGAAAACTGTACGTGATGGAGAGAAACCGAGTGCATATTCGAATTCAGCGCAAAAAGTTCCTTTAAGATCAGGTGATTTTTCTCATGTAACAAACAAAAAGTTTAAATTTGTTAACTAGTGTTATCACTTATTATTTGATGAGGAATGTAGCCATTATATGTTACATGATTTGAATTATATGTTAAGTTATAGGTTCACAAATAAATTTTCATCTACACATTAATAGTTTAATTAAATGATCATATATTACTATTGTTATTAATAACAGTATTTGTATTGCTGACTGTTACGTTCTTGAATGCATAATTAAAAATTAAAATTTGTAGACTTTGTAACTAATTCAAGCACACATTTTCTTCTGGTGTGAGAAGCATTATATGAAAAAATAAAGGGTGTCCGGTGAGGAAAGTCAAAGATTTTGGGAGGTGATAGGTGAGGTCATTCTAAGCAAAAATGCTTATGTGAACACAGGGTCTATTCTACGTCGTTCCGAAGATAGGGGTGGGGGTAACTTTTTGCCTCTTGAACTTGCCGATTTTCGTTTGAAACATTCTAGCAGGGCCGTACTGCGATACTAGTGAGGGCGGTGGACAAGTCTACTAAAAGGGCGCCCATACAAATGGGAATATATATATATATATATATATATATATATATATATATATATATATATATATATATATATATATATATATACAAAGAAAGAGACTTTGAAAGAAAGTATGTGTGCCATTTTATATCAAAACCACCACCATATGTGTTTTAGTACTAACGTAAATAGCTAACTTCGAATCGAAATCCTCTTTACTACAGAAAAACTTTTTAGTTTCTGTAATAACATTTCTGTCAAATAAAAAGAAGCTAAATGTATCAACAACTTAATAAACACGCCTATGGACGCAGGAGGCTCATTGCCGCGTTTACAAAAGCTTTCCATTGATTTCTGTCCTTAAAAAATTGTACCAGTTTCTACTTTATATTTCAATCTCTGCGAGAACCATTTTAATATGGTCCTCCCATCTGCGCCTCGGTCTTCCTAACGGTCATTTTCCTATTTGGATTTCCAGTTACAACTTCGAAAGCGTTTCTAATTTCTTCCATTCTGGCTACATAACCTGACCATTTGAGCCTAATAGGCTTGATGGCCCTAACAATGTTTGGTAAACGTATATATTAATACAGTTCCTCGTTATGAAGTTTCCACCATTTCACAATCCCGTTCCTTTTGGAGTTCGAACATTTGTTTAAGAATCTTGTTTTCAAATACTTTCAGTCTGCGATTTTCCCTCAGTCAGTGACCATGTTTCGCAACCATACAGCACAACAGGCATGATTATCGTTTTATATTTTGAGCTACAAACTCCTCAACAGAATTAGCGACAACAAAAGATTTTTAACTGAATAATAGCACGAAATCCCTGTTTTCAGTTGACATCAAATTTTTTAGTGATTATAATTTTGGTCTGTTAATAATGATCCTACATATTTGTAAGTCGACTTTGTCGAAAGAAAATATTATTTTGTATTTTAACGCATCCATAAAATGCAGTATTACGATCCCGACAAACTTCCATTTATTTAGTTTTCTCTGCATTTACTTTTAAGTTTATTTCCCTGCAAGCGTTAATTAAGATTTCTGCATTCCTTTCTATTATTCTATCATCACCTATTAAACTTACATCATCAGCATACGCCATAACCTGGCAAATACAATTCAGCTCTAGGACCTGATTGCTGTCTTTGATTTTCCTTATCGTGTTGTCCAGAACAAAGTTAAATAATAATGACGACAACGCTTCTCCTTATTTCAGGTCATTCTTAACGTGAAAGCTCGCGAACAAGAATTTCTCTGATCGAACCTTACTATGGGATTCATTTAAACATACCTTAATCTACCTTTTTCGGTATTGCAAATTCTGTAAGCATGTTGCACAATGTTTCCCTCCTACCAGAGTCTAAAGTCAATAATTGATGTGCCAGGATGTTGTATTCTCTCATTTCTTTTCAAGTATTAGTGGAATGGTAAATATCTGGTTGATAGTTGATCGATTTTACCTAAATCCATTCTGATAATCTCCAATAATTTCATCTGCGTATGGAGTCAATCTTGCTAATAGAATGTTTAAGAGGATTTATTTTATGTTGACAAAAGAGAAATGTGTCGATAACTATTAAATATCTTTTGTTATTTTTGTTCTGAACTGGAACAATGATTGATTCTCTTCAATCTTGTGGTAATTCCTCCTTGTTCCAGATAATGAGAATGAGTTTGTGTATCTTGTTCTACAATTTTTCTCCTCTAGCTAAAATTAAGTCAACCACAATTTCGTCTACACTCGGAGATGTGTGTTTAATTTTTTGAAATAGGAATTTCTATTTCTGTCTGGTTAGGTTCTGGAATATACGGTTATGGTGCATGCATTTCACTTTCTCCACGCGCATTAGTTTTTGGCTGTGTTAAGCAAATCGTCAAAGAAATCTTTCCATCTATTTAAGATGCTATCTGTATCAGTGAGAACTGTTCCTTTAGGTTTCTTTAATATATAAGCACGAAGTCGATAGCCTTTCTTAAGTTCGTTGATGCATTTATACATGTCCCGAATGTTTTTGTTTTCACTATTATCTTCAAGTTAATTAATTTTAACTTTCAAAAGTCGCGTTTCTTTGTTCTAAAAGTTTTAGAAGTTTTCTGCCAGATGACAATGATATTTTATGTAGTTATTTCGTTCGGATTTTGTAGCAACACAGTTTCTTCTGTTTTCTCTTCTCTTGTACTTTACTACATTCCGGGTTGAACCATGGTTTGTTCCTACGTATTTCCGCGTGCTCTAATATTTTTTTTGCAAAAAAATTTAATGTTATCTCTAATTTCAACCAAGTATATTGAACACTAGTGCACTCTGAACCTTCTGAAATCGAGAATCTATTCGACACTTCAATCTGGCTGCCCTCTCACCTGACTCTCCTCTATTTTTTAAAAAAATCTTTTGCTGAAATTTCCTTTATTCAACGATAGTCTCTCTCTTACTATCACAATCAACTCTTCTGAACGACCGAACATCAGCTGTATTAGACTGTTCTTTTCTGTCTACTAAAACATGATCAGTTTGAATGTTTTTCCATCTGATGAAATCCAAGTATATTTATGAATGTCGCGTTGTTGGAATTTTGTAATCTTCACGATAAGGTTTCTGGATATTGCACAGTTCGAGTCTAACGCTGTTCTCACAACCTTCCTTATGCAAACATTTATTCCCTATAATCGGTTTGAAAATACCCTCTGGTCCTATTTTCGCATTGAAACCGCCTAACAGAATTTTCATATGGTATTGCAGGAGATGATCAAATACCCGTTCTATTCTTTCGTAAAAACTGTATTTTTTAAAAAATAGCCATCCTTATTTTCTGTTGGGGCATGTGCATTTAAAATATTACACCACCGACCCTTAAGAGAAGTAAAAGAAAATCTATCATTAACAAATTCAACCTATGTAATTGCCTATTGTGAACGGAAAGCCCTGTTTCTAGTTGGTAATTTTTAATTTGTTCCCCGTAAAAGAAAGTAAAATTTCCCGGCTTGACTAATCCATTTCCTTCTCATCTAACTCTCTGACATCCCACTAGGTCCAACCTCTATTTCTAAACTCATTTTTTTACAAATTTTAACGCGCCTGCCCTATAGAGACTTCTTATATTTCATGTTCCAAATCTCATGTCGATTTTACTTTGCGGAGTTCGTGCTAAGTTACCAGTTCTGATCCGGGGATTCTGTAAACTTATCTGAATTTTTTTTCACAGGTTGAGGTTGTTAGCCTCACACCAAATTCTCAAGCTGGATTATCACCCCTTGTCTGTCCGCGACTGCTTACTCAGTATCTATATTCGCAGCTAACCTCTATATCCCATAGCCTTCTCCTCGATCCCAACCTGAGGATGCGCCGTGCGGTGGTGACAGGAAGACCATATTTTACGGAAATTAATACAGCTATATTTCAGAAATACAACAGGTACTGATTATCCGAACACTGCTTTAAAAACACACAGGAACAATTAATATGCTCGGATATATATGGATGCATATTTAGACTGTGAAAGCTTCTATGCCGTAAAAATCGTAAATTAGGGACTAGTGTCGAACTAGTGTCTAGTGTCGAACTAGGGACTAGTGTCAAACTATTCTTGAAGTATCACATAGTTTCGTTTTATAGCTTTATAACTTTATAATATTTTTGTAAGTGTGTTTCTTTACCTGTTCTCTGCCAATAGCAACTGTATAAATTTATAATACAAAACTGAAATACAGAAGAATAAAATAAAAAAATAATGTGATATTTCGCAGGTTATCTTATGTAAAGGGCGCCTTGTATTCTTCACAGGTTCTGTACTACCAGTCAGTATTTGAATTTATTAAACGAAACTGGTATACAGCATAACTAAAATCACTTATGTATAAAGTGATGGTGCCTTATGTAAAGGGCGCACTGTACCTCTCATGGGTTCTTCGCCAACAGTAACTGTGTGTATTTATTGTATAGAACTGTTCTATACAGAAGAGTAAATGAACCACTGATTGGGAAAAGGGAATAAGTACAATTTTTTGCGATTTTAACCTGAGATAGCAGATGTGTTCCTTTAAGATAGTTGCATCGTTGAGTAGAAAATTGGAATGTTTGGGCAACTCTATGTGACCAATGTAGAAGGCAAAATCTCTTGCTGATTAGAAAAAGGGAATAACTACGTTTCTTATTTCCTTCTTACAGTCACTACAGGACACGACCACAACTGTGAGACTGTGTGTAAGTAGACAACCACCAGAGCCCTCTGCTTTCGTTACGATACTTCGCCTTCTTTTTGCATTACACAATCTATGGAGAACTTTTTGCCCCAATCAGTTACAGATTTACATGTTTTCAGTGATACAAGTGGTGGTCAAAACTGCAATCATTCAATGACATGAATGCTTTTCAGCCTGACCGTATCATAACGGTTCCCACTATACACCAATATTTGCCTGTCAGAGGTCACAGTTTTTACCATGTGACCGAAATTTTGCTGTAATCAAACCAGAACTCAAACGACACAATCGCATTTATTTACCAGCACAGTATAACCACATGATTACGAATGCAACAAATACTGTTCCTCCATTTCTGGTTTACGAAGTTGTCAATGAAGAAATCTTAGATTTTAAACATTGGTGGTAACCGCTTTAGAAATCTTCAGGTAGCATTGTGGACAAAACAGTGAAATTCCAAGTAAGTAAATAGAGACACTGTTTACAAAACAGAATCTCCAGGTTATGTCCAAGCTCATAAGTTTATCAATGGACTAAGAACTGATATTTTTCGATTACTCAAAAGTAATGTCACAAACGTTGCACTGCCAACGTCAAAGGCATACGATTGGCAAGTCTCGATCAATCAGAAAAAGATCAACGATTCTTCACAAATCATCAAATACATACCTGACCAATACAAACAGTTTTATAGGATGATTTGTTCATGGAAAACCACTGATCAAGAAACTGTAGAAGAAGAAGATGCAGACGGATAGGACCTTATGTAAACCCATTCTACTGTGACAACGTATTTTGCTACGTATTTTGTTCAGTTGTCTATTTCTACTACTTTTCTTGCTGTACGAATAACATGTGTTGTACAGAAAAACGAACGGTGACAATAAAAGTGTTAGAAGCCTAATATTCGTGATAGTTCGAATACATATATCCAAGATTAACATACAACATTGCATTCAACATGTACATTTTCATAGCTTTCTATCAAACTGCACATTACATACCATACACACAATTACAATTCCACCCAACTTTAATTGATTGGAAAAAGGGAATATTTTTTTCCATTTTTAAGCTTTTCTAACCAACTCCAGGGCTGCAATACAAGATTCTTCTTGTTGTCTTAGTGTTTGTTAGTTGTTTTGCTACAAGTAATCAATTATACACTTTTTGCAACAAATACAAACAACGCCTCTAGAAGGTTTTTTAGCGTTATTGAAAACTTAGGTCTGATGCACTTATTCCCTTTTTCCAATCAGTGATTCAAATAAAATCGTTCATCTTTGATGTGGTCTCGGAAGGGCACCTAATGAAAGGGCGCACTGCACCTTTCACGGGTTCTTTACCAATAAAACTGTAAGAATTGATTACTAAAAAACTTGTAGCTTTATTTATACTGTGATATTTCGGAGGGCGCACCGGGACACGTCCCGGTGTCCCGGTGGGCCAGCACGGGCCTGCATTCTAGTACACCCTATAGTTGGGGTTATGTTACATATTATACCTTCTTTGAAAGCTAATGAAATAAGCTTGCAGATGGTATACAGATTGCTCCAGAACTGCATACAGGAGGGAAATAATAGAGGGAAATGTTTCGAATTTCTTCATAAAATTCCCTTTTTTAATACAATTTTGCACCGTTCTTGAGCGGAAACACTGTCGCTAGAGGAACAGTATCTGATTAGACAATAATGATACTGTATACCAAAGATCCAGGTGAGGTACCAAATTTTTAGCTTCGTTAGAAGAAGTAAAAGAAGCATTCTTCCTAACTCCTTACTCTAATAACATAACTATGTTCCAACTTTCCGTAGATGACAATGGTTACGAATATTAACAAACGAATGATTTTATGCAAAACTAGAAATACAATACAATTCCCTAATGTACGAGAGCTCGATATTTCTATGCGGTAAGACTAATTACAGTTTTGAACAACAGATGGCAGTGAGACAAAACTCATTTGAATTAAAGTTTTCGTACAACATCCTACACCAGAATGTTCATTGCAATAGGGTTGTCGAAATTATAAATAATAACTTCTAATACACACAAACATTTTGCTTGTCACATACAGCCAACAGAGACGTTGCCACTATTATGCCCATTTCCCTGGAAATATTTTTGGACTTTATCTGCTGCAAGCGACGCACCGCAACTTATTAACTTAAAAGGTCTCTTTATTAGTTATTTTGTCTTGTTTCGTGTGTACGAATGATAGCAGGAGTTTCGTTACCGTGAGGAAGTGCAAAGTGTTTATGTGTAGATTGTGAAAGAAGTCCGACAGTATTGTAGTAGAATGCCGTTTTAATATACCCTCGCTGAATATGCAGATATGATGTACGTCTACGGGATTGGGGATGTTAATGCCAAATGTGCGTTGAAATAATACCAGCGAAGATTTCCTCGCCGCAGAGTGCCTACTGCACGGGTCTTTTACACACGTGTTTACTAAACTGCGAGAAACTGGTGAGCTTCCCAGTGTAAAGCTAACATCTGAAGGAGCCTCAAAATACACTCCTGAACAAGAAGATAACGTTATTCAGGCTGTACAGCGAAGTCCAACCACCAGCATTAGAAGATTTTCTAATCACCTTGAACTTCATGTACGTATGTACATGATGTACTGCGAGGAGAAGGGCGTTACCCGTTCCACGTCCAAAGAATGCAACATCTCCATCCAGGAGACAGTGAACTACATGTTAGTGTCTCCCAATGGGGACAGGAGCATCCTAATATGCCGCTCATCTTGTTTACTGATGAGGCCACTTTCACCAGGAATGGGATAAACAACACCAGCAACTGGCATCGTTGGAGTGATGAAAATCCTAGGGCAACTACAGTAAGACAATATCAGGAACGATTTTCTTGTAAATGTTCGGGCGAGGATTATCTGTGATCAGAACATTGGTCCCTTTTTTCTGCCCCACCTTTTGAATATTACTTGCATTTCCTATGAATTACCAGTACTACTGGAAGATGTGACTTTTCAAACTCGGGCGTCCAAGTACTTAAAGCACGATGGGGCTCCCCCTCATGCAACACAAGCTGTATGTCAATATCTTGGTTCCAAGTTTCCTCATCGGTGGATGGGTCGCGGAGGACGGAGGTCAATTATTTATTGGTCGCCGCTCTCCCCGGATCTTACACCTTTGGATTTTTGGCTATGGGGGTGGTTGATGGACATAGTATACAGATGAAGGGCTAACTCACGAGAGGAGTCAATTCAGAACATTCTAGAGATATTAAACATCGTCAAAGAGCGAAGACATCAATCGGGCAACACTGCATGTACTGACGCGCACTGCAAAGTGCATTAACAAGGATGGTGATATCTTTGAACATTTGCTGCACGCACAAAATAATTACGTTGAAGGTTGACGCTAGTAGGGTTACGTCACTAACAGTATGCATTATTGTTTATGTATTAGAAATAATTGTATTAGAAGTAATTATTTATGATCTCGATAACCTATTGCAATGGACATTCTAGTGTAGTATGTTGTACAAAAACTTTAATTCAAGAGGGTTGTTTCACTGCCATCCGTGGTTCAGAACTGTAGTTATTGTTCCCGCATACAAATGTAGAGCTCTCATATTTTAGGGAATAGTGTTGTATATCCAGTTTTGCATAAAAACATTCGTTTATTAATATTCATAACCATTGTTATGTATGGAAAGTTGAAACATTGTTATGTTATTAGAGTAAGGAGTTAGAAAGAATGCTTTCTTTTACGGCTTCTAATGAAGCTAAAAATTGACACCTCACCTGGATCTTTCGTATACAGTATCATTTTTTCCTAATCAGATACTGTTCCTCTAGCGGTTGTGTTTGCACTCAAGAACAGTGCAAAATTGTTTTAAAAAGGAAATTTTATAGGGAAATTCGAAAAATTTCCCTCCACTTTTCCCTCTTGTATGCAGTACTGAGGCAATATATATATACCATCTGAAAGCTTGTTACATTAGCTTTCAAACGAGGTATAACATGTAACACAACCGCAACTATAAGATGTTACTAGAATGTTTCAAACAAAAATTGGCTAGTGCAAGAGGCAAAAAGTTACTCTTACCCCTATCTCCGGAACTGCGTGGAATAGACCCCATGTTCACATAAGCATTTTTGCTTAGAATGACCTCCCAAAATCTTTGACTTTCCTCACCGGACACCCTATCTATATATCCAAGACTGCTTTAACCATTCAGTGTTTTTCTTTCATATTACCCTATTACTCGTTTATCTGTTTTTTCTTTAGTGTGATTCATCACATACGCCATCAGGAAAAAGCCAGAAAGAACAACATTAGTAGCACATATGCATAAGAGGGAACAGAAAGTAAAAAAAAAAAATATGTATCCGTGTAAATAAAGTATCTAGCAGACTAACAAAAACTGGAACATTAAGTTATTCATGACAAAGAGTAAATGCGCATAAATTCTAACCTTGTGCATAAAGTAAAGGGAAAAGAACCTCCTGTTTCCATTTAGTTATAAAAAGCCTTAGGGAGGATAGTCTATGAAAAAATATGGCCATGTCTTTCTCCATTATCCAAGCTTAATTTTCTATTCGTTTGCTTTTTCTGTCCGGAACCTAAACGCCCTGAAAGAATTTCAACATAAACACTTGAAAATACATTATTTTCTCATTATATATTATGCATATATACAACACCTATTTGCATGGTTTTGCAACATTTCTTAGTAAACTAGGTTTTCGTAATTTAATTAGCTACAGGAATATTACCGTATAAACATGCACAGTACACTAATTATTTTGACAATTATATTCTGAATATAAAGCCGAATTCACAAGAAAAATACACAAGTACTGTTTAAAACCAAACACTAACTGGAACAAATGTCCAGGAAATATGGAAAGACAAGTAAAATTACAACAGACTTCCATTGATTTTTAAAAGCAAATATTTATGAAGTATAAATAGCATTCACACGTGAAGACGAAGAGGTTAGCAGAAGACCGTGGAGCATAGTAGCTTCTCAGTTGCGGCAAATGACCTGCCAATAATGGCAGAAACCTATGATAATGATGAAAATGACACCCTACATTTACAATATAGCTGAATAATTCTCTCATGATTTACTTTCTTATACCTGAAACTAACTGATTTCATCAGATTGGAGTTTACCCTTTTGGTTTCAACGTTAAGGAGACGTAAACTTACAGTTTAAAAGGTGGAATCCGAATTGTACGACTGTAATGCGTTACGACTTCAAAGCTCTCACAAAAGGCATGCGTGCAACCTGCAGCCCAGTAGACCAGCTCAGAAGGCCATTTAAAATTAAAGTCTAAGAAGATACTTGTCCCTGTATTTTTGTTTTAAATATTATAGAAATATATATAATATTTTCTAAGATATATATAGAAAGATATATAAGCGTTGTAAAGATATACGAAAATTTGCCAGAAAAACCATCCAAAATTGATGGACCATAATTTAGAAACTAAAATCCTGCACAGCATAATATTAGCTGTATTATCAATTCCGATGTTTCATCGATCGTGCACCACATATATTATCTTTATGATGGATTTATTTTTTAAAACCAGAAAGACAACTCAAATGAATATCAAAAAAGTATAAAGCAACCAAATAACGAAATTCTAATGTTCCAATGTCACGGAACTCCATTATAGTATTACCACGTAGGGTCACAGATTTTTCGAAACAACACAATTTCGATTTGCCAACTTTAACAATTCGGTTACTCAGTTGCTTTTTAAAGGTGATTTGGATCATTTCTGAATGTTTGGCATAAAGATAGCAAGATTATTTATTTTAAATTGCTTTTATACCTCCAAATTATTCTGGCAACATATTCGGAGTTGAAAAATTAGATTTAAATTAATTTAAGATGTCTGGGTAGAAAATATTTTTACTTGGAAAATAAGTTCTAAATTTCTATATTAGAAACGTTTTAACTTATGTGAAAATTTATATTCTCTTTCATAGCTACTTTATATGATTTAGATTGCGTACATTAAGTGGAAAACTTTGAAAGAATGTTTACATGGTAGATATACATTGTTGAAGTAGCACATATTGGTTTGAAGGATATTATGGGTGCTTTAATATATGTAACTTGTTGATCCAAGCCATGATGCTGAACTATCTAATAGAAGGAATTGAATCAGTAGTTTTGGAAAGTCATGAGTCAGATAATAGCGAGTTAGCTTTAATCTTTCATACTCTTTCATAATCTTTCATAATCCTTTCATACCTGTCAGGATTTTCAAAAATTAAACAGTTTTTTTTTCGATTTTTTCCATAACTATTTTTCTGACTCATGACCTTTTGAAAACTATTGAATTCAATTAATATACCGAAAGACGGGGTTAATTTGCACATCAGGGGTAACGTTGTACAAAATACGAAAAAAAAATCACAGTTCTCTGTCAGCAAAATCATGAACTGTAAAGAAGAATTTTCAACTGCCACCGTAAAATAGAACAACTGACTTTGGCTATAATGTTGGCGGTTAACACCAGTTCTAATTACCCGGAAGGCTTGTTGTTGTAGAGGTATGGAAAGCTGTCACTGTAAAGGTCGACAAAATTTGAAAGATATCACGTTCAAGAATTTCCGTCAAAGTTAAGTCAGTTTCATAGAATACTATTGTATATAATGGGACTTTGAAGCAATAGTTGAAATTGAAGTATGAAACGTTTTAAAGTCATAAAAAATGTAAAACTGGGAGAAGATGGTTTCAGCTTCTAATCGGAGTTACTTTGCACAGGTCCAAAGTAACCCCTTACGAAATTACTACTGCTGCTACCTCCTGCCTTCTAATTTTAAGTAAATTTCCTATTTAGATAGATGCCGGAATAAATTTCTTGTTGGAAAATAAATTACGAATAGTGGCCGATCCAGAAAAATAGTTTGAGAGGGGCTTCACTCAGAAAAGCTCAGTTTGTTTTAGAAATCACTAGACTTTTGGGGAATCTGAAGCTTATACTTATAGGAATGACTAACATTAGATTCTTTAAAAAGAAATCATGCAATTTTGGTGGGCGTCAGCCTGAAAGCCCAAAATCCCGTAAATATTCCACTGATTACGTTTGGGATGATATTTTTGGACATAAAAAGCAACCAAAGCAAATCAGTTCACGGGGATTCTTTTTCAGTTCCTGAGCTGGTATTTTTGAGTGCATGTTTACTAATGCACTTGAACCAACCTTTTTTTATATATACCTAGGTATTATATGTTTAAAATACAGTGTTCTAAATCATCAAGAAAATCAAATTACATGCGATTTTCTTTAAAAGTTCTTAAATCTTGTGGAAAGTAACCCGTTTTACGGTAATAATAACTTTGTATTAATCATAATTAATTATTTTTAACCTACCATATCTATTATACAACAATTTTAGTAGTTTTGCATGATACATTTGGTTTAACTGTTCCAAAAATATAGTCCCTATTGAACCATAACAACAAAAAAACAATAAAAAGAAATAAAAAAAACAATTATATCAATAACTAAAAGAAACAATAAAATTGTACCTCAAATGAAAGAGTGAAATTAAACGAATGGGTGCAATCTTTTTTGTCACAAATAACAATATTTTAGTGATGACCCAATTAGCTTACAAAAGTAGTATAGTATATAATTTTTTGTAACAATATAATTATTTAACTATGAACATCCAAGAATATTGAGTTCAAAACCAGACATAGTATGTTAGTTTAACTATATAACAGATAATTTTTTAGATTTAGTCAATGCTGAGCCAATTATAATAGAAATAAGCTGAATATTTAAATATTTAAATTTTTGCGTGTCACTTTCAGATACGTGTACCTCCTAATATCATGTTACATGCAAAATAGACAGTTAAAAGTTCTCTGTTGTCATACTTTACTTTATCGCATATTTTGCTTGGTTTTGACCAAACAATGGTCTCTCTTGCGGTATTTGCAAATTTTTATAAATAGTTCCATTGCAATGCTAGATGCAGGACTCAAGATCCAAAATGATTTTTTAGTTGCAAACTTGGTTATTTTATATGGACTATTGTCCTTGTTTGCCTTAATTATTTTTCCTTTTTACTTTGCCAAAAGCCAATACCAAAATTTATAAAATCTGAGGAAAGTTCTAATTACATTTTTTTGAAACATATTGTTGTTATCTAATGATGTAAAAATAAGTATTTTTGATCTTTAATTTGCCCTGAGGTTTGCTTTCCTCTTTTTCGTGATTTTATCCGAATTGTTAATTACTACTGAAAAACATTCTTATTTGACTACAGTTGATTCTCGACTGTTTTGCTTCTGCTTCCAGCGATTTCTTGATTACAAATACTGTCCTTGTGATTTGTAAAATTAATGTTATGCACGTATCCACAAGTTAAAATATTGCAAAAAACTTCTTTCCATTTTCACCTACAGAATTGCCATTATGATTTTTTATGAATAAAAATGATATTCTTTTTAAAACTTTTAGTTCATGATTTCATTTATTTTTAATAGTTTTGATACGTTCCTACGAGATCTGTTTCGCAAGTAATATCTGAGAAAATAGCAGGCTTTATCCTGTAACAAATTGGAGAAGCTAAGAGAAATGCGTGTCCTGTAGTGGTGCAAATTAGAAATGTTGACACGAGAAGAGACGAAACTTTTAAATAGTATATTGTAAAAAAGTGATATTTATTAAAATTAAAAGAAAAAATATTATAGTATTCATTAGACTAACAGTACATAGATTTTCCCTTACCCCTTTTTATTATAAAAGATACTTTTTACACTTTGTACACAATATTACAAATAAGTAAGTTTCAAAAAGTTTTTTCCTTTATAATTTTCCTGCTCGTTGCAGGTCGGCGAGGGGTGAGGATACCTCTTACCTGTTGCAACTCAGAGGTAAGGATACAGAAATATCTCTTGCCCGTTGCAGTTCAGAGGTAAGGTTAGAGAAATATCTCTTGCCCGTTGCAGTTCAGAGGTAAGGCTAGAGAAATATCTCTTGCCTGTTACAGTTCAGAGGTAAAGTTAAAGAAATATATGTTGAGCGTTGCAGCTCAGAGGTAAGGTTACAGAAATATCTGTTGCCCGTGTCAGCTCACAGGTAAGGTTAGAGAAATATCTCTTATATGTTGCAGCTTGAAAAGATAGGTAGAATATGATCAGTTAACAACTGATGGCTTCTGCCTAGAGGTGTCCATTTTTATAGCCTGTCTTCGGAAGCGGAGCTTGTGGAGAGGTGGGGATTGAAGGGGTTCTCTTCGTGTTCCATCGGTATGATGGAATCCTCGGCTGCTTGCAGGTGCTTGTGTCGAATCACGAGGTTTTACTTACTAATACGGAATGATTCCAATGTGAGGGGATATTACAATATAGAAATTAGCAAGGCGGCTCAACTTTAAAGCGCCGTTAATACAGTGAAATCTACATTGTTTTCGAACTATTCTTACAAGTAATATCTGTGCCAATGCCAGAAGTATGTGTAATCCATTAGAATTATCATTAGAAGAATATAGACAACAATAGATAAAAATCTGCATTTCCTTTTACATATACAGTATATGAACAAACAATATATTTGAGTAGGTTAAAAAGTAACACATATTATTGGCAACAAAAACATATTTTTGTGCCATAAAAATGTGTTCTTTATTTTGTCTAAAACAACGAAAGACAAATTAGACCTAGTTTCAAGCATGCCATTTATTTACCCTGCCTACCCTAATATGATGTATTAAATTAAATGATGTAAAATTAAATGAGATGATTTTGAGTTTAACGTCCCGTTCAGCAGCGAGCTTATACGAGACGTGGACCTACTGGTTCACATGGAATCCGAACAACACGAGCTTCTGCCCGAAATCGAACCCGGATCTCCCACGTCATAGGCTAGTACGCTAACCGCTTACCCACGAAAGGAGCTGAATTCAAAATTAAAGTTTTAAGAGTTCATCATAACTTTTTGGCCTTTCATTCATCAAGCTTTTCATGTAATGTCACACTAATAGTGGCATAATGAGGAGTGGAGCTTCATAAGCATATAAGCCAATATCAGTTTCATCAATTCTCTTTTCTAATTAACATCAAACATAAACATTTGTTGACTACAATACTAGGAATATTTGTTTACATTAAAAATTTGTCGGCAGGAAAATTGTAAAGTAATGTGTCGACGGAATATATAGAAAGCACACTGTATAAATGATTTATTTTACCATCTGTAAAAATACAAGAACGAAAGTATAAAATCTTACTTACGTGTAAAGATTGTCGTACAATTGTCTCAACTCACCTGAAAAGTAAAATTGATATATTAGTAAATTATGCAATTCTCAAAGAGAAATGTTTAAAAATTTATACTTTGTAAATAAAAAAGAATTAAAACATAGAAAAGTTAATTATTATTTCAAGACAAACTTGAAGTAAAACCATCAATATAAGCTCATAGTTTTAGATTTATGGGAAAATTGAATAAATACTTCATTTACTGAATACACTAAGCGACTGAAGTTTCAGCTAAGGTTTTCACTTGATTACAGAGACGGGCCACAAACTATAAATCAGTGGAGCGAGAAAGTTTCTTGACCATAATTTGGCAACTCATCAAAACTCACATAATTTGCTTAATCAACTTAATCAGCAAATTTAAACCTTGATTTTGTTCCAAATATTTTCTGTTCTGTCCCTCCAATGTCATTGTAAACTTGTCTCACTTACGCCAACATTATTGATACACTACGGAGATACTGTAAGTTGAATGTGCGAACTCGTATGTATATTACCAGAATATAAAACAGCCCGTACTATACATATTATACCAGCTACGGAGTATAAGCAAGTGGGTTTTATTTCACATATTGAAATTACAGTGGGCTTACGAACTAGAGGAGCCCAAAATTCTCATCAGAACTGATATATTTGTTAGTTTCGATGTCAATAGGAAGATAAGCAGGAAAATGGAACCTACTCTTGTGATGCTGAAAATATGTAGGAAGACAATTTTCCACATTTCGCTATCTTGTATCATTTTCGCTCTCGAAAATCAAATTTTCAAACCGCATCGGACATAGGTTTGAAGGTGTGCTTTCAATGGAAGGATTAAAGTCAGAATCAATATTGAAATCAAAAGGAAAATTAATATTGAAATCGGAACTACTGTTAGATTTCTTTCATTTCTGGTTTCAATACAGACATCACATTCGATTTTTCAAGACATTTGGCTCCCCAAAATTTCTTTATATGTGTACTCTGTCCGTGTAAGTCTCTATCCGTCTGGAGGACAAAAATATCTCAAGAACTACATCCAATTAAAATAAAATTTGAGTTCCAAGACGTAGGATATAAAATAGATTAAGTCTTAAAGTGCAAAATAGTTATATGGAGAGAGGACAGCCCCAGCATATTTTTCTAACTAGAGGGGGCAAAAAATTTATTCCAAGGACGTGCAAAAGAAAGACCGACACTCAAACAAGAGTTGCGAACACACACACAAACACACTCATACACACAAATACTTAGATGCACGCATTCGAATAATATATCATATGAAACAACAATTATCTACGCACATATCTTTACAAGTAGTATGTGTATCTACGTTACGAAAAATCAAATAATACAATCTGCTATTAAATGGTTCGTATTGTTTCTTATAGAGTACATAAATTAATATAAAATGCATTTGCAGTAGAATAAAACTATCAACTGCATCATATGGGTAACAACTGACATACATTTTAACGCCATAAAAATATTTTTCTCTCCATTTCCTCGATAACTACGCATAAGAGTTCAGTTTTAAGCGTAGCACATTATCTTTGTTTTTGAAGTGATCTTTCGATTGACATAGTATGTATTATCTGTGGAGAATAACATTAGTGAGCAAAAATTAAACTGCAAGAGTTCATCATAATGAAATGCTTGAATAATATATGTTTTAGGGTCAGTTTAATTTTACTAGATAGAGTTATTTTCATACACCATACATATATTTTTGGGTTTACAACTAAATAAACTTGTTTTTGGGTCAAAAGATCCAATATATTTCAATCAAAAATTTCCTTGTAGGCCCTATATCTGGAGAACTACAACAGTGTAGTCAAACCAAAACTATCAATTAACTCATGATGTGCTTATTCCGTAGAAAATATGAAAACTCGATTTTGGGGCCGTTCAAAAATTTTGTGGCCCCTGATCCAAAGATCATCTTTCGATTATTTTCCGTTATCTATTTTTTAAAGAAAGTACTAAATGGTTAATTTCAAAGTATAGTTTTGTCACTCTCCATAATATATTCGTAATTACGAAGCCTATTTGCTTATTAACTTCCGTAACAATAGCAGTAAAATACAGTAAGGATACTAAGTGATACTGAGAAACTAATTATGCGGTGAAGAGTTCTCGGTTTAAATGTGAGATAATCTTAGAAACTTTTATATTGCAGTTTACTGGTTATCCTTTTCTTGTTCTGATGGCACGAGTCAAAGGTCATGTTTGCTTTTAACTCACAAAGTATCACCATATAAATAAAGAAGTAGTACTGCCACCTAGTTTCACATTTGGTCCCATCTTCAAAATTAGTAAATTAAAAAAAAAATACTATTCATTTTGAATTCCCATATTGCTTTTGTGTTTTATAGTCCAATTATATTGCAAATCTTCATTAAGAATTAAAGTAAATCATGATACAATTACAATGATAGGTATTACGAATTAAGTTCCGATAAGTTTCATTAAGGGGCGCGGTGGATCAGTGGTAGAGCGTTCATTGGGTCTCTGGTGCTTGGGGTCCCGGGTTCGATCCCAGTCCCCGCCAAGTGACCTTTGTGGTAGAGGATAAACACCGTGTGCTTGGGTTTCCTCGGGGCTCTCCCGTTTCCTTCCACTTTCTTCATTCCACCATTCAATTGATTACTCGTCATTACCGTCTCCTTTAGCCTAACCGGCATAACCGTGGGACGTAAAACTCAAAGATTTCATTTCATTTTCATTTCAAGCTTCGTTGAATCAAACCAACCCAAATATAACCTTAAGTTAAATATAAACTTAACTAACCTTAACCTTAACTATTGCTTATTTTACAAAAATGAATTTTAAATTAGCATTTATAGTGCGTCCAGTAAGAGAAGGTCTCTGACAGCTCGCAGTGACATTGCCACTACTCGCGTGTCAAGGTTTTTTTCGGTGTAACTGTAGTGGCAATTTAATTAATGGTATAAAACAGAGTGATCGTGGTTGGTAACACTGGTATCAAAGTAGGGGCTGCAATGTCCCACCGCATGTGGTTAGAAACGTCAGAGACCTTCTCTTGTTGGCCGTGCTATAGCTCTTAGAGTAAAAATCTCAAAGAACTCTTAACCTACAATTACATTAATGATATAATGACTTTAAAAACCAATTAATGTGATAATGTCAATAAATTTCATACGAAGAAAAGCTTCAATAAAAGAATCATAAAGAAAAATAGGAAATATTTAGTCAAATTTCACCTCGGGAGGCTCTGCGGTGGTAAAGAACACATTTGTCACAATTAGATATAGAATTTTGATGATTTCGCAGCTTTTCTCCGATGAAAGAAACAGTCATTACGACGTATTTTTGTTTCATTAAAAATAAAGATTTAAAACACGTTGGGTTTGAATTTTTGCATTTCTTTTACCAATGTCTGTATGTAGTTGCATTTTTAAAAGCATTTTTGGCTAATTGACATGTATTGTGGATATTTGTTTATTATTTCAAGAGCATATTTTAAAAAAGTTCAGGGGAAAATTTTCAAAATGAAGCGAACTAGTATTCTGGCATTGGTGATAGTTGTATGGATTATATTTTCCTCTTCCCCTTCGCTAGCAAGCCTTCAACTGTCTAAGTATCTTTGAATCATTCGTAAACTAAATTAACGGTTAAAACAGACAATTTTGTACAGCGTGCAGCTCCGTTATTGCAAAATGTCTGAAGTTAAAGAGGCAAATATTCGAAACTAGTTTTGTCCCTGAATTTGGTAGTGGAAAAGATTTTTACCATAGATAGGTCTATTCTCTACAGTAAGGTGTGTGACACAGCAGTTAAAGCCTAAAGAAAACTTACTTTTTAACCTCATGTGAATAAGGAGAATCATAAGGTGGACTTTAGCCGTATGTAAACGAATTTATCTGAGCTAACATTTTTCTAAAATAAAATAGTCAATATAAAGTTGAGTTGAGTTTAGTTTAGCGTCCCTTTCAGCAGCGAAGCTATATGAGACGTGGATCTACTGATTAACGTGGAATTCGAACCACATGAGCTCCCGCCGGGAATCGAACCCGGGTCTCCCACGCCAAAGGCGCGTACGCTAACCGCTTAGCCACGGATGAGCTCTCAATATAAAGTTGATATATCATTTTGAACATATATAATTTTATATAAAATTTTGTTCGACTTGATTAAACCTTTTAATTGGTTGGATATATTTCATTTTGGGGCTTTTTTCATTAACGACTAATACAATAGAGTTATTGCAGAGCCTATGCTAGTGAGAAATGCTTAATCATATGTGATTATTAAAAAATCAAGTACTAAGAAACGTAATTTGTGCTCAGATGTTTGAAGGAAGAAGAAAACAAAACAATGAACAAATGAAAGAAAATATCAAATATCAAACGAGAAACAATCAATTTCCAAACGTTCCACACGAAACGTGTGGCTAACAAAACTTTTCTAGTGTCGTTCGGTTCAGCATAAGGTAAAAGTACAAAGATGTTATGGAGTTACGGCGTTTCTGGCAACATAACAAAATACACTCATTCTCGTTTAAGGGAAACAATTATTGACAAACTATTTTATAATCGAAATTGATTGTAAAAATAGAGAAAAGTAACACACAACATACATAAGTTACATATTTATATTTTATATTATTATTAATAATAATAATAATAATAATAATAATAATAATAATAATAATAATAATAATAATAATAATAATAATAATTGTACAGCGTGGGAAAATACGATGAAAATTGGATTTGCTTGCCTCTCGAGCTGGGATATTTAGCGTTTCTGATTGGCATAACTGGCGAGAAATCAAGTTAGTCACTTAAATTACCATTCAGTTGAAATTTAGTTTCTTTTAAATATTTAGTATCAGGTTACTTTTTAGAAAATATATTCTATTTAAAAATATGTTTTATATTTTATTCAAATAGTTATTTGAGGGATTTTCCGTATTGTATAAACATGTAGTACACTTGTATTCTCGTATTAAGCTATTCTAACCTTCCCTACCCTATTGTATAAACCGGCCAATATATCAGATACTTCAAACCCATGCTTCTCGTCAAGTTGGTGCTGCCATCCGTAGACATGCACAGTAACTGCATGAGGTAGTGGCGCCGTGTTGTCTTTGGGCGTTCGGACACTGTAGAACAAGTTGTTGCAGAAGTGTGGGAGAAAAGCGAATTTTCGACGCTTCGAGGTTTTGAAAGGACTGTTGCATCTCGTGAGAGAACACAGAAGGTAAGAAAAAAGAAAGTAAGACCACTGTACTTTGGTCGGAAAGACAACATTGTGTAGTATGTAAATATGTCAAACAGGTACGTCCACGTGGTACTGTTACGGTTAGTGATAAAAGTTGCCACGAGGGAGCGTTCGTCCCCATATCGGATATCAAGGGGTGCCGAATATCAGATATCAGATATTAGGCAGCACGTATAACAAGTTCTTTTCTGTTGCTTCAGATGTCCCAGAGGAAGAAGTTGAACAAACAGTCAATGCTCCAGACTGCTGAAGCGGTGAAAAAACATGAAAAGGGATACCTAAAAGCAGCTAAAACGTTCAACGTTCCTCGCTCTACACTTGAAATTTACGTGAAGCATCCAACGAAAACTACAGAGGATCTCGTGTCAGTTTCTTTAGGACGAAAATCAACGCTCGGTACAGAGATGGAAAATGAATTAGTAGAGTACTGCAAAGAAATGGATAGACGTTTTAACGGACTGCGGCGAAGAGATATTCGTATTTTAGCATACCAACTAGCAGTAAAAAACAAAGTGAATCACAACTTTGCAGCATCTACAAGAATGGCGGGTGAAAAGTGGCTCAAGAAGTTTCTTCGTCGCCATCTCGTTAGCCGTTCGTACTCCATGTGCAGTTACGGTAGCGTGAGGGAAATGTTTGAACACATTTTTTGACATACTGAAACCGGAGTTAAGTGCAGTAAAGTTTGACTTGCATACAATTTATAATATAGGTATAAAACAGTGGTGCCCACCCCCCCTTATGTCCATGACGCACCCCCCCAATTGTCTATCCGTAGGTGTTCTTCCATGAAAAAAATTTTCTTTTCGATTAATTTTACCCCCCCCATCAAACATATTTATATGGATGTTTAACCCCCCCACAATATTTCAATGACGCAGTTTGCGTCATAGCCCCCCCTTGTGGGCACCCCTGTATAAAATATGATTATCTATTATAAATCTGCATGATTACTATTATTGTTGGTATTATTATTATATTTACGATGCTGAATGATGAAGTAAAATCTGATTCTATGGAAGCTGTTTTACTCTCCAAGTCTCGTTGAAAAATAAAATTTCTGTTGGAAGCACTGAAAACAATATTTCGTACAAATATATCTTTGTGTGTCTAGCTAGAAGCTAGTTAACAATGTGAAAACTCAAAATGAGATGGAGTCAGTTTTCAACTACACTGCTCATGGTCTAAATAATTCTAAAACCTTACTCCTGGGAGAGAGTGAAACTCCCACATTTGAGTTTAAAAAAGTACACTTTCTCGGAGGTCATCATGTAACTAAAATTGTACTAAGAGATGAACGTCGAATGGGTATGTTTCTCTTACTCGTATGTATTTTTATTTTGTGTCTAAGACACGTCTGATTCGGACTGTTATGTAGTGATGATTTTTCTCTGGAATAATTGCAATTATTTTGTTCAAATTTTATAAACATACTCATTATCAGGGTAGTGTATCGTAATTCCTTTTTCCTTGGAATATCAAGAAATAACAATTTATTGATAATTAGCTTTTTATGGACAATTTGGTTTAAAGAAATATAGAACAATATCGTTAGTAGATCATAAGCAAATATTTTAGAAATAACGTTGTAGTATGTCATATTTAACAGTAAATTTAACACGTTGCAGTATGTCATATTTAACAGTAAATTTAGCATAGTGCTATTTTGAAAACGAAATGAAATCTGTAAGTTTTACATCCTATGGTTATGCTGGCTAGGCTAAAGGAGACGGTGATGATGAGAAATGAATAGAATGGTGGAATCAAAAATGTGGGAGGAAAGGTAAGAACTCCAATGAAAAAACACGCACACGGTGTTTGTTCACCACAAAGTTCACTCTACCACTGAGCCACCGCGGTCCTTAACCTCGTGGCCAACCTTTTAAAGATTACGTTAATGCCAACCTGGGGTCCGTGATATAATATAGTAAAAATACACAGTATATATATATATATATATATATATATATATATATATATATATATATATATATATATATATATATATACAGTGGCGGATCCAGGATATGATCAAGGGAGGGGCTAAACCATTTTTTGCCGTTTTATCCAGTGTAAAGCAGAATTGAAGCCCATTTTATCCAGTGTAAACCTGAGCGTCAAGGGGAGGCTATAGCCCCGTAGCCCCCTTGGATCCGCCCTTGGATATATATACTAGAAGAATATACTAAACAAAAACAATTTTTTATTCTCCTGCTTAGGGATCTTTAATTTACTACACACACACACACACACACACACACACACACACACATATATATATATATATATATATATATATATATATATATATATATATATATATATATATATATGTTGTGCAACATTTGTGTACTACGATATATTCTGCTGAAATTTTCTATATACTACATTGTCTTTCTTTCTATGTATTTTCTGATCGCTCACGGCTTTCAACCATTTCCGTATGGATATCCCTTTTGCACCTTCTCATTTTACCAACAACTCCTGTTATCTGAAGACTACTCTCGGGGAGCCCGGTGCTTCTGAAATAAATTTCCATGGTTATATTTCCTCGCTTATCAAACCATTGCTTTACAAGTCACTTCACCAGGTCGTTTATATTGCGTCGTTCATGCCCTACGTGCGGATAAACATATATTTTGTCTTTGAATGATTACGATGTTTCAGTATTGCATACTCAGTAAATTTTTATACCGTATTTTCCGGTCATACTTAGAATATAAACATGCAAAAAATCTTCCACATGTAGGTACCAGTTATTAATCCTTCCAGATCTGTACAAGTCATGGAATTTCAGAACGAACATTTCCCAGAGTACACGGAATGCTGATATCTTGTCTGTTTCTAGTTTCTCTTGACTAGTTTGAATATTATGAAATCAACAAAAGCTAAGGAGACAGTAGAAACGATTCAGCAACCTCGTTGCTTGGAATATTGGACGTCCATTTTCACTTGGCACAATTCATTCAACGATGCAACCCTTCTCCTGCCGATTTTGGCAATAGGGCCAAAATAAAGAAGTTATGAAAGCATGTATTTCAGTTCGGTCGTTTTCTGAGTTTTACCCCTTTACTTTTTCAACATAGATTCGAGCTTCTGTTTCCTGCACAGTTAGATTTGCTGATTCTGGAGTTGGAAAGCTTGGAATTCACGTAGTTCATTCTGAATACCTAATTCCGCTGGTTTGAATTCCTTGACGACATTTTCTGTCAACGTCTGGTGTTCTGGAGTGTCCTTTGCACTTGATTTTCTTCCACGTGGAGCTGCCAATTCTGTAGTCTTTGTTCCGTGCTTTGTTGACATGTCTAAAAGTCGGCTAGAACGCTGCGGAGGGTCATAATCAGAAACAGGTCCACGTTACGTTCATTGGAGCCACCTGGATTTTAGTCTCCTTTCCCTTCCCCAGACAATTTACGTCCATTCTCGTAAGGGCTGACTTCCCGGCGGGAGCTCATGTGGTTCGGATTCCACGTTAATCAGTAGGGGCCACGTCTCATATAGCCTCGCTGCTGAAAGGGACGCTAAACTAAAATCAATTCAACAACTCAACTCGTAATGGCTGACGTCCGATTCAACCTCAGTTGTTTCGTTAGTAGTTACTTTTACTTCTAACAACCGCAGAACGCTTTTTTTAGGCAGTCCTAGACAAAACACCAAATAACAGAACTTTCTCAACGTAATTTTGACCTGAAACTCATCATTTTCTGTATATTTGAGTTGTAATATACTCCGGCAACTTTGAAATACAAATAAAATTCAACAATTTTCTCACAAATATTATTAAGTACACTTTTTGTTAAAGAGAATTTATTTGTTGCAAAAATATGTAACATCCAGTAAGGTATCCTAATTTTAATAGAATAATAACATGAAGATCGTGCTGCCACCTTCTGACAATTTTTAAAACAACACAACTCACTTGTCAGAGGAATAAATATTTACTTTTATTTATGTGGTCGTTGTTAGGAACTACAATTAGCAAGCTTTATTTATCTGTCTGCGCATATGGAACCATGAAAAACCATGGGGTCCGTACTGACCCCAGGTGTGCTAAATACGTTTTGGTTCTTAAATATTCTTATCTATATATATAAAAGAGAACGTACAAATCCTTTGTGAACTCATCACGGTAATACGGCTGAACCGATTTCTTTCATTTTTGGGGGGTTGTTAGGATTTGGACCCTAGATGGTTTTTATCATATCACTTTAATTTTTAATTACCAGTGTCTTGAGATAATGGACCATTGAAGTCTCCATAGTTCATCATAGGTAAAAATAAACGTATGTATATGCAACCCGCATGACCACGTGACTCGGCGGGTTAACATAAATGACAGGCGCTTGCAATTTGAAAGCGAAAAAGTAAAAATTATCTAAGTAACAAAGTTTATTGCGTTCCGGGGTGACCGCAGCGAAGCGGGGTGAACGCTGCTAGTAATTTCTAAATACAAAAGCGTACAACAAGTAAATAGTTATGAATGAATTGAAAACATCTTAAAAAGAGATGTTCTGAGTCGTGGATAAGAGTATGAAGCAAACAGAGAAAATATATGAACATAATGAAGCCTGGGGTCCGCACGGACCCCAGGTTGGCGTCATAAGGTTAACTGTCATATTTAACACTAAATTTTACATCCTATGGTTATGCTGGCTAGGCTAAAGGAGACGGTGATGATGAGAAATGAATAGAATGGTGGAATCAAAAATGTGGGAGGAAAGGTAAGAACCCCAATGAAAAAACACGCACACGGTGTTTGTTCACCACAAAGTTCACTCTACCACTGAGCCACCGCGGTCCTTAATCCACATATGCGATTATAGAATTTAATTTTTCGCAGGCTGGAACAAAATTTTGATTATTCTACAGAAGATTCGGTTTTAATTTACATAGCTCGCTCCAGTTGAATTAAACTGTATGTAACAGAAAGAAACTGAAATTGAATTATACGGTACATAAGAAAGAAATTGAAGTGTACTTAGTAATAACAAATAACAAATGTAATAACAGAATTTTTAAAATCAAATTTATTAACTTTAATGAAAAAGATGGAACTCAAGAACTAAACAGTGCTTCTAACTAATAGTGCTTGATTTGTTCAGAATACAGATATCACTAGATTTGTAAATAAGTCATCAAATTGCCATTTAAAAATAAACCAAAAATAGTCGCTAGTCGGAAATATTACTTTTGCCACTATTCTGGAAGTCAAATCTCCTAGATTTAGTCACTTTTACTCCAAACTGGCAACACTGATCAAGGTTAGCCAACCGGAGCGTTAACGTAATCTACCGAAAATGTCCCCGCGAGCTATTAGTCGCTCGCAATCTACGGTTTGACGATCACTGTTCTAAATCAGACACGTATCCACGGGAGTCTAGGGGGGGGCTATATGCTCTATGTAGATCAATATTAAAATCGTAAGTTGTAGTGGGTTTCTACTACTTCCGGATTTAGTAGAGAGTTAAGGAAAAAGATGAAATGTATTTTTGAGATGCTAAATGGATTACAATAAATTGCTTCTCGTTATGGATTAGGGTTTTGGTCTATAGTGTTCAACATTAAACCTGGAAAAGGTTGTTCTACCACATTTGGTGGATGGATTACCAACATCAACAAACTTGATTCCTAAATTTGTGGTGGTCCACCAAGTAGATCTAGTTCTTGAGATTTTATGTCCCCCGGACGGACACACACACTAGAGGTCTGCACGGGCTCGGGCCAAGAGAGCATATATTACTTCGGGCCCGGGCCGGCTTGGTCCGTAAATTTTTAAATATACAACCATAATTCTCGAGCCTTTTCGGGCCTAACTTTCTAAATATACTATGTAATATGCCATTACAGTCTAATGATATTATGTTTTTAATAGGAGGGTGCCCGAAATTTTTTGCACCGACTGTACTTGATGTTTAACAAAAAATTTCTGGCTGTTCATATAATTCGTAATATTGTTCATTATTCTATTTCAAATTAACATGGAAAACTGTAAAAAAAAAAAATTATTGGGAATTATAGTTTTGGGAATCAATATCTTTATTTATATTTTAAATTAGTTATAAGTCTTGTATATGGATATGTAAATGGATTATTACAATTCTCACGGTGTCAGTGCTATCCGAAAATATAGATCCACTATTGGACGGAACTTTCCAGATCAAATAACCAATCTAAAATTCGACAGAATTTTCAGGACCACCCTTCACCTCTCTTTTAGATACCTAGGTCCTTCTAAAATCTAGTTTAATCCAGATTTTACCAAATTTTATTCGTTTCAAAGCCCCACCGCCAAAATGCTTAGTTTTGATTGGCTGATAAACCCACGCTATGATATTAGGGCGCAATTATTCCATTCCACGCCGGAAAGTGCTACTGAAGACACTGGTTTTTGTTCGTCTAACTTAAAAGTTGAAAGGAGTGAGAGAAACTACAAATAAAGGTAATATTGTGATGTTATTAACGTCTAAAAAATTCTCTGGAAGTCTCGAGGAGCCATGAACTGTTAATTTTCGTAGTAAAAACCGGACTGTAGAGCAGAAATAGGAAGTCAACTCGGTAACGCCATGTTTTGCTGATATAATTAGTGGTGGACAGGTTCTGTGAAGTGCATCAGTTTGCTAGTTGTTCTTAGAAAGAAAAAATCTATAAACAGTTTCGGAAGAGTAGTGTTTCTCCCTTAAAATATTCTCATCCTGAAAATTACTCCTTTTAGAGTTACGTTAGGCCTGCCCCACTGCCGATTGTGTTCGTGTATGTAGTAAATGTGATTTCTTTTGTACTTATTTAGTAATAACATGGCGGTATTTAATTTCTTTGTAGTTAGGATAGTGATCACAATGCACGTGTGAATTATCAGTAAGGGCTCCTATCTGACTCCCAAATTGGGAGTACGGCTTCCAGCGGGATGAGTTGAACATTTAGTTTGTTTCCGGGTTCCTGCCCCTTCAGGGCAGGGGTCCTATTGTTAGCTAATACTCCGATATGTCCCCTCAGGGCATTAATTAAACACTCAAGAATGTAATTTAGTGAAAACAAGGGCCAGTTGGCCCTGTTTCCTTTCTTCCCCTTTCCTTTCATAGAGCCGATTTAAAATGGTAAAATATGAATGTTTTCTGTGTGTATTTATCAGTACAACATGTATTAATGATAGTGATAATTGGTGTGTATTGGCATGATGTGTCTTGTAGTTTAAGTAGTATGTGTATATTTGTAATGTAGTGTCAGTGGTAGTGGTAGTTAAGTGATGAAAGAGTGTGTGAGATAATTAAATACGGACAGTGTAGTATTTACTATGCGATAAATTTTTATTACTCCGTCATTAAGTGAACGTAATATAGTATAATAATTCCGTGTACAAGGTCACATTCCGTTGTTCAAGGGTTGATTATATCGTCGCTAGCCCTAGTGTCAAAAGTCAGTACTAACCGCCATTCTTCCGTCGAGGTGCTTAGTGATTTAGTTTTCATGAAATTGACCTTTCTTTCCGAAATAAAACCTAGAAGGTATAATTCACAGCCCATATGAATGTACAGTTAGGTCAAGTGACCCAAAAATTATATATATTCTGAAAGTTTCAACATTCTGCATAGTCTAGAAATCGAGATATTTAAGTAAATAAACAATACGTAAATTTTTAACAGAAGTCGGGCGATATGATGCTAGTTCTTCGCTTTGAAATTATAATAAATGTCCATTTTTTCTTCGTGGCTGCAGAAGCTCATTGTTGCTGCAGAATTTTATAAACATTAAACATTATCGCAGATAATTCTATTTTCAGTGAACATACGTAGGATTTTTTTTTCTTTCTTCTTAATAAAGCTACCGAGTATTACATAGTATTGTGTGTTTGGGATGAAAGAGTCTTGGGTTCGAGTGAGGTTGTCGTGCGGTGATCGGAATGGGAAATGTTTGTAGTGATTATAGATTTTAAAGTGTTAGGATGAAATGCGTATATAGGCTGGGCGTAGATAGAGGAAACAGGGTGTTTGTGAAATATAGCGACGTAGTAAATGAAAAGATAATGATATGAATATTATATGAATATTAATAAGTATATGAATATTGTAGTAAATGAATATAGAAGATAGGACACCCATATAGTTAAATATATATAGTAGCCCAGTGAATACTTCGCCGCGTGTTGATATATATATATATTGAATAGATACGTGTAGCTACAAACATCTCGGGTTCTGACCCCTGCACCATAATATCACGCGGACCGGAGGGCGATATATAGTCGGACTATGGTAATACTTTGTAGTTTAATGTGTTATAATAATAATCAACCATAGTAATACCATCTGATAGAATGGGTAGCATCATATAATCGCTGACTAGACATGTTGAATAATAAATTATGAAAAGACAATAGTAGTTATACAACGGGGCTGTAGTGAATTATATTTTCTGGTCGGTTTTTTTTTAAATAGAATATCCTGCTCCGTGAGATTTTTTTTTCTTCACGTTACCTACTCGGGCTAGATTACAATGTTCATGGAGGCGACAGTTCGGACAGGGGTACAGAAGCAAAACAATTAATTATTGAAATTTATTCGCGTACCCGGATGTCGACCCCTAGTCCCTTTAAGTATTTTCATTTCTTTTCTTAGTTTAATTAGACGAGGGAAATTAACGACATCCCAGACTGTGGCGTGTCTGCGCAGGGTAGCTATCGGTGAAATTTGGCAATAGAAATCACCGATCCAAAATTCAGTTTATTTAATTTTTTTTTATTTTGGCAAATCACTAATTAGGGATATCTTAGCTATTACTCTAATTCCATTACTATCCTGGAATCTTCTAGTTTCCAAGAGGTCGGATGATTTTTTTTTGAAATCCTAAATTAACGCCTTCTCTAACCTTCCGGAGGATTTCGGGGTCTGCAAGGGTGTTGACCGGATACGGTGAGTGGTGGGATTTCCCTAAAGCCTTTGTCTTTCCGAAAATCCCATTGTGGACACAGACTTGTCTCATCTTCGCAGACAGTTTTATCGGCTATTTATTTGGTAAGCCGAACCCTTTTTGGCATGTTAAGAATATTTTGGCTATGGATTTTGTTGAGAGCGAAATTCGACTTCTATCTTTGTAGCGTTAGTTATTTCTCACTTAAGTCTTTGGCGCCCCTATTCTTCGTCTTCCTTCTTCTCTATCTCTCTCTCTGTCTTCATTTCTTCAAGTTTTTTTAAAATTTTTTCAACCTTCCCCCCTTCCCCTAAGATTTTGAACTTGTTACTTACGATTTATTTAACGTACAACTCTGATCTGAAATTACCAGCTGAGACGTTGCAAGACACGATTCATGGATAAAGTAGATAGTGATTGGGTCCTCCATCACATTTTGACCTATCGCTGAAATGAACAAAGACTTAGTATTTGACGACAATTCGATTACGTTCTTTCACCGTCGTTCCTCTTAAGTTTTTTTTTTTTTTTTTTTTTTTGTAATCCGTTGGTCACTTTCCTTTCTGTTTTGGTTTTCGATTACTTTGTAGTTAACCTGGGCCCAGAAATTGTATTTTAGGTTATCTAGTTATATCTTTAGAAATGCTCTGTGCTACGTGCCTGCCTTCCAAAGTTTTTTTTTCCTTCATGATTTAAGCACGAACTGATTATATAAAAGTGAAAATTTATAGATGCGCGGTATCAGGTAGAAAAGCGATTTTCTTTTTCATATGTAATGTCGGAAGTCATTTGTTTTGGGACAATGTTTGCAACCTTGTAAAAATTTTATTATTGGGGTGATTAATTTAAATGTGTGCGCATTTATTGAATATAAATATATATATAGAGAGAAATGAATACGTCGAGATGTATATGTACTTAGTATGTGAATATGATTTTAAAGTAAAAGTATGATATTAAATGTATTATGAATATATGTAAGAGCGCTCGTGTCTGTCCCCCTAAAAACGTGTATTGGTTGCTATAGTTTACCAGTAAGTTTTCCGACGTATATAAGAATGTAGATTTTGTCAAGAATACCGCCGTCCACTCAAGTAATTTTCCTTTTCTTTTGAATAAATGTAATTAATAACCTCTGTAATTATGTAATGGCATGTATTGAAAAATAACGGCAGGTCTAAACATAACTCACCTCATAACGCATATTATCCCTGAACTACCAACCTAAAACCATTGTGGAAAGTGCACCTTGAATCCTTCTCACCTGTATATGTATCCTGTGACTTGATCAGTTTTTATCCTCGATTTAAACCTTCTTACTCAGTACACCTGTGGAAGATCATTTTAACTTCGAACCATGTATAAATATATACGAAAGTGATCCTAGAGAAAGGTCTCATGACGTGTCCCAGTATTAAATAAATAATTTGAAACTATTCAGATAATAAGTTTGGAAATGGATCGTCTCAGAGGAGATACATCCTCTAGTGAAAGTTGTTTTTCTTAAGGTCCCTAGATGGGTAAAGCGTCGTAATGTGCGATTGCAGACATAAACTGTTACTAGTTACGAACCAAATATAAACGATGAATGGTTTTTGTAAACCAATAGTGAGATATATATATATATATTTATAAATAAACACGAACTAAGTTAAATGGAGCGAAATGTTTTGGACACTACGAGTAGTGCGTGATTTCTGATTTGAACGCTCAAAATCATTAATATTTTATTGCTCAGTATGAGGTAGAGACTCATATAAGTTCTAATACACCTAAAAGTTTTTTTTTCTTTCCTCTTTGTTCATATTTTTTTTGAGTGAAATAAGTGTCTTCTTTGCGTATGTCGCAAATCATAATTTGCTTTAGCATCCTAAGATATGATACATGTAATTATTTTTTTTCTTTCTTTTTCATTTGTCAATATGATTGAATATATATAAAATTTACTAAAATATAACTCTTTGTATTCTATTGATATATAACCAAGAAGTTGTGCTTTTAAGATTTTCTTTATAATTATTTGTTTTGTCTTTTCTTTTCACTATGGATGTAATAAATTATTTATATCTTTGTAGTTAGTTGGTTTCCTTTAACCATATATACACTGTCCGGAGTGAGTGAGCGTGTGAATGCATGATAGATTTAATATAAGTAATTTTAGTGATATCATTTGTTGTATTAACATCTGTAATATATGTGACATGTTTTAATAGATGTGTTAAGGTAAATAACCTAGGTCATGAAGGACCGCTACTAATGGTTTAAATCGGCTCTAGGAGTGAAACAAAAATAGCAGGATGAGCCTAAATACGACATCTTTCTTCCAGGAAGTTGAAATTCTTATTGATACGATACATAAATTTATATTGAGTTTATAAGTCTGATTTTTTTTTCTTGGCTAATTCATATGTGTGGTCGATCCTAGAGAACAGAATCCAGATGCTGGATGGTAATCAATTACCGGTTGGAATAACAGTACAAAGAATTAAATTTCACTTTTCTCATTCCCAGGTCTAGGTCTGGGCAACCCCACGATCGTGGTGCCTGGAGCTAGGTCTGGGTGGTATGAGGGAACATGTGTCTATTTCGAAGCATTCCAAAATTGATTAGTCGTTAATAACATTTAGAATGATTCATCTTTCAACGACTTTCCCGACCTTTTACTATATTTCCGGAATTATCCAGTAATCTGTTTCTTATTAAAATACCCTATTTCTTTTCTTTCTTCTTTTCCTACCTCCTTCTTTTACCCTTCTACTTTCTTCTCTTTCTTTTCTATTTCTAAATGAAAGAAAACGGAGTCATGACAGAGTAGTCGCTATTGGCACGGTCAATAAGTTGTTTAGATTCTTCGGGAGTCCGATATGGAATAATTAACAATAACAAAAGGTTTATTGGAAGTTACTTTATTGGAGAATAATCATGATTTCAATTAGTAGACGATGTTTCGTAAATCGTCCTCGTAAAAGAGAGTTAATTTTTAGCGACTTCTCTCCAGTACATTAGCTATTTTATCTTCGTTTACTTTTTTAACGTTTTCTTTCAATATTGGCTAACCGTGACAGGATCTGTTGCCCTGGAAACTGCGGTTTCTATGGCAACGGACTAACGTTTTTTTTTCTTTCAATTTTGGCGACCGTTGACATCGGACAGTTACCATGGAAACAATTGTTTTCCCTGGTAACGAATCTGAAATTATTTATTAAACACTGTTTAGGATCGAGCACATATTGACTTAGCCACAAAAGGTGCATAATTAAAAAGTTATAGTGAGATTAAATAATCGTAGTCATTGGCAGTTCTGCTATCTTTGTCTCTCTCTGTAGAAAGGGGGAAATGAAGGAATTTGCTAAAGTGACTTCTAAAATTTGAAAATGCTGGAAGTTGACCCAAGGAGGGAATTAGATAGGAGTCCCTTAATTTATGAATAGTACCTGATTAATAAGTATTGTTAGTTTATAAGGATATAATTGCATGTGTTTATATTGTGTCTTTTTGTATGGAAACTATGGCAACTAATAGGGAAGTAGTATCACACGAGAACGCGGAAGTCTCATGTACGCAATGTACATTAGAAAGTAAAGAGAAAAGAGCTCGCGTCTCCCGTAGGCTAGTGAGGTGTCACGAATGTGGGCTGAAATGGATCCATTTCAGTTGTATTAATTTAGAGGATACTGCTGAAAATGCAGAAAAGGTCCGGGCTGGTGAGATAGTTAAATACTGCAAAGAATGTGAGGGGAAGCTCCACCAGTCGCGTGAACCCATGAGTTTATCCTTTGAAAAAGAAAATGAACATCCCGATTCGGATGGTGAGCGAGGGTATAGTACCCCGAAGAACCGAGGCCAAATATCTCCAGTGGAGATATCTGACCTCGATGATGATGAAATAGATGGGGATCCAAGTGGTGATAAACCCAAAGAGAAGCAAAGGAAGACTGGGTCGTCTAATAATGACGCTCTCCTCCTTTCGTTGCAACAAATGCTACAGGAAATGAGACGCGAAATGAACGAAAATAGCCTGGAAATGAGGCGCGAAATGAACGAAAATAGCCTGGAAATGAGACGCGAAATGAATAAGAATAGCCAGGAAATGAATGAAAAAATAGATGCCTCGAACCGAGAAACAGAAGCTCGATTTGAGGTATTAACTCACAAAATAGATAATATATGTGTAGACTTTGCTTCCTCAATAAACAAATTGAGGGAGCAAACGTCTACTGACATCGATTTGGTCAGATGTGAGGCTCAACAGTCCCTAAAGCAATTTCAGCAGGAGACTGAGGGTAAATTAGATCATGTACATTCTGAAATCGAACAAATGGATACCAAATTGCATAAAATCGACAATAAACTAGAAACACAGCAGGCCGAAATTGATAGTTTAAAGTCAACCTTGTCAGACTTGTCGTTGAAAACCGAACTGGAAGTAACTGACCAGAAAATTTCGAAAATTCAAAATGAGATAGCAAATATTCAAAAAGAAATGACGAAAACTAGTCGCGAAAAATCAGAGGTAACCTATCCTTTCCCCGGTAGCGATTTCTCAGAAATATTACCTGCGATAACAACTACATGTAGCGCAGGAAAAGAAAATTTAATGTCGGTTGATGCACGGGATATTGCGACGCACTACCCCATGCATCGGTCAGAACCAAAGTCGTGGTTCAATTCTAATAGTGTGCCGAATCAGTCGAGTGTTGTGACGACTACGGTCACTAGCGTGAGTGCTCCCTCCTTACATGGAGGTATACAATCACATAGCGTGTTGCCGGGAAGAGGAGATGGGTGCCATTCTGAGTCGTTGTTCATGGGTGCGATTGGTCCGGGGATGGAGCCCAACATGTTCAATACGACCAACAAAATCCCTTTCACTTACATGGGTAATTATAACACCGCTACTACGTCGTCGGTGGTAAATCCGGTGACGACTCCGATTGTGCAGGATAATATGTTAATTCCCAGTAACTATTCCCCTGCTTATGTTAGTATGGGTTCCAAGGTTTCGCTGAGGGACATCGAACGTTTTCCCACTTTTGACGGGAATATTACCAATGGACAGCCTCGTGTTTTTCTGCGTAGATTGCAGCAGTGTTTAGAAATGTATCGGCTGACCGATAGAGAACGTTTACAAATAGTTGAAAAACTTTTAATTGCAGCATCAGGCGCGTGGTTTGCTTCTATTAAATATAGAATTCATACGTTTGATGATTTCCTGATCCTTTTTAAGGAAGAATACTGCAACGAACATATAGAGAGGCTTCAGAAACGCAACCTCCAATCTTTAAGATATGATCGAGCCAAGTATGGGTCCCTTTTGGACTATGCTTGGAAGATCATCGAACTGTACTATCAGATTGCAGAAAATCCATCGCAAGCCGAGCTAGTGGACATAATAGTGAACGCTCTTCCACCAGATGAGTCGCGGGCTATTGCTTCCCACTTGTGCCAAACGGTGCGAGAAGTTACGTCACGCCTAGCTGCCCTGTGTGGGAAAGAAACTGGAGGCCCACCAAAGAGGTATTTCGCCCGACAAGCAAAAGTTGTGAAACCCGTGAAAAGCAAGGCAACGGCAAGTTGCCAAACGGACTTTCTGAGTTACACCCAAGCTGGATCTCGCTACCCGAGTGGGAGTGGCTCAGAAAGCAATCAATATAATGGTCGACGTCTGTTCCGTAACCGACCGATGTTTAACAATCGCCGGGGTTATCGCCCCTATGACCGCACAATGGGGGAATCGAACCCAAATAGGGACGATAATAGGAGGAACTTTAACGGGGCGTACCGGAGAAGAGAAAACGGTACTGGTCAAAACGGCAATGTTAACAATAACTGTGCAAGTAGATCTCAGAATTCTGCCCCTTCGCAAGTACCAACTAATGGCGGAAATGGAATTCTAGCCACTCGAGGGATTGATAGTCGCGAGACCGCTGTCAAATCGACAAACTAACTCCGCAACTACCTGGTGAAATGAGAAAGGATAGTTATATGAGTCGTTTCTTTCAATATCTCAGCGGGAACTCCTGTCCGTCCTGTTCCATTGTGAACATTTTTAGCAGTTAAATTATTGAAAAATTGCGCTGTATTACTCAATCTAAAAGGTGAAAGTATCGGAACTCACAATTTCCAAAATCTTAAGCTTTTCAACTGTACTGAGGACAAAAAACGGGAACTTCTATCTCAATACCCAAAGTGAATGTTACACTGTCTCATTTGAGTGCATGAGAGTATGAGTGAGTAGTTAGTTTATTAGTATTAATACATGTTAATTCTATTCAACAAAATTTTGTTATTCAAACAAAATTTTTTTTAACGACGCCGGGGAACTGTAATATGCCATTACAGTCTAATGATATTATGTTTTTAATAGGAGGGTGCCCGAAATTTTTTGCACCGACTGTACTTGATGTTTAACAAAAAATTTCTGGCTGTTCATATAATTCGTAATATTGTTCATTATTCTATTTCAAATTAACATGGAAAACTGTAAAAAAAAAAATTATTGGGAATTATAGTTTTGGGAATCAATATCTTTATTTATATTTTAAATTAGTTATAAGTCTTGTATATGGATATGTAAATGGATTATTACAATTCTCACGGTGTCAGTGCTATCCGAAAATATAGATCCACTATTGGACGGAACTTTCCAGATCAAATAACCAATCTAAAATTCGACAGAATTTTCAGGACCACCCTTCACCTCTCTTTTAGATACCTAGGTCCTTCTAAAATCTAGTTTAATCCAGATTTTACCAAATTTTATTCGTTTCAAAGCCCCACCGTCAAAATGCTTAGTTTTGATTGGCTGATAAACCCACGCTATGATATCAGGGCGCAATTATTCCATTCCACGCCGGAAAGTGCTACTGAAGACACTGGTTTTTGTTCGTCTAACTTAAAAGTCGAAAGGAGTGAGAGAAACTACAAATAAAGGTAATATTGTGATGTTATTAACGTCTAAAAATTCTCTGGAAGTCTCGAGGAGCCATGAACTGTTAATTTTCGTAGTAAAAACCGGACTGTAGAGCAGAAATAGGAAGTCAACTCGGTAACGCCATGTTTTGCTGATATAATTAGTGGTGGACAGGTTCTGTGAAGTGCATCAGTTTGCTAGTTGTTCTTAGAAAGAAAAAATCTATAAACAGTTTCGGAAGAGTAGTGTTTCTCCCTTAAAATATTCTCATCCTGAAAATTACTCCTTTTAGAGTTACGTTAGGCCTGCCCCACTGCCGATTGTGTTCGTGTATGTAGTAAATGTGATTTCTTTTGTACTTATTTAGTAATAACATGGCGGTATTTAATTTCTTTGTAGTTAGGATAGTGATCACAATGCACGTGTGAATTATCAGTAAGGGCTCCTATCTGACTCCCAAATTGGGAGTACGGCTTCCAGCGGGATGAGTTGAACATTTAGTTTGTTTCCGGGTTCCTGCCCCTTCAGGGCAGGGGTCCTATTGTTAGCTAATACTCCGATATGTCCCCTCAGGGCATTAATTAAACACTCAAGAATGTGATTTAGTGAAAACAAGGGCCAGTTGGCCCTGTTTCCTTTCTTCCCCTTTCCTTTCATAGAGCCGATTTAAAATGGTAAAATATGAATGTTTTCTGTGTGTATTTATCAGTACAACATGTATTAATGATAGTGATAATTGGTGTGTATTGGCATGATGTGTCTTGTAGTTTAAGTAGTATGTGTATATTTGTAATGTAGTGTCAGTGGTAGTGGTAGTTAAGTGATGAAAGAGTGTGTGAGATAATTAAATACGGACAGTGTAGTATTTACTATGCGATAAATTTTTATTACTCCGTCATTAAGTGAACGTAATATAGTATAATAATTCCGTGTACAAGGTCACATTCCGTTGTTCAAGGGTTGATTATATCGTCGCTAGCCCTAGTGTCAAAAGTCAGTACTAACCGCCATTCTTCCGTCGAGGTGCTTAGTGATTTAGTTTTCATGAAATTGACCTTTCTTTCCGAAATAAAACCTAGAAGGTATAATTCACAGCCCATATGAATGTACAGTTAGGTCAAGTGACCCAAAAATTATATATATTCTGAAAGTTTCAACATTCTGCATAGTCTAGAAATCGAGATATTTAAGTAAATAAACAATACGTAAATTTTTAACAGAAGTCGGGCGATATGATGCTAGTTCTTCGCTTTGAAATTATAATAAATGTCCATTTTTTCTTCGTGGCTGCAGAAGCTCATTGTTGCTGCAGAATTTTATAAACATTAAACATTATCGCAGATAATTCTATTTTCAGTGAACATACGTAGGATTTTTTTCTTTCTTCTTAATAAAGCTACCGAGTATTACATAGTATTGTGTGTTTGGGATGAAAGAGTCTTGGGTTCGAGTGAGGTTGTCGTGCGGTGATCGGAATGGGAAATGTTTGTAGTGATTATAGATTTTAAAGTGTTAGGATGAAATGCGTATATAGGCTGGGCGTAGATAGAGGAAACAGGGTGTTTGTGAAATATAGCGACGTAGTAAATGAAAAGATAATGATATGAATATTATATGAATATTAATAAGTATATGAATATTGTAGTAAATGAATATAGAAGATAGGACACCCATATAGTTAAATATATATAGTAGCCCAGTGAATACTTCGCCGCGTGTTGATATATATATATATTGAATAGATACGTGTAGCTACAAACATCTCGGGTTCTGACCCCTGCACCATAATATCACGCGGACCGGAGGGCGATATATAGTCGGACTATGGTAATACTTTGTAGTTTAATGTGTTATAATAATAATCAACCATAGTAATACCATCTGATAGAATGGGTAGCATCATATAATCGCTGACTAGACATGTTGAATAATAAATTATGAAAAGACAATAGTAGTTATACAACGGGGCTGTAGTGAATTATATTTTCTGGTCGGTTTTTTTTAAATAGAATATCCTGCTCCGTGAGATTTTTTTTTTCTTCACGTTACCTACTCGGGCTAGATTACAATGTTCATGGAGGCGACAGTTCGGACAGGGGTACAGAAGCAAAACAATTAATTATTGAAATTTATTCGCGTACCCGGATGTCGACCCCTAGTCCCTTTAAGTATTTTCATTTCTTTTCTTAGTTTAATTAGACGAGGGAAATTAACGACATCCCAGACTGTGGCGTGTCTGCGCAGGGTAGCTATCGGTGAAATTTGGCAATAGAAATCACCGATCCAAAATTCAGTTTATTTAATTTTTTTTTATTTTGGCAAATCACTAATTAGGGATATCTTAGCTATTACTCTAATTTCATTACTATCCTGGAATCTTCTAGTTTCCAAGAGGTCGGATGATTTTTTTTTTTTGAAATCCTAAATTAACGCCGTCTCTAACCTTCCGGAGGATTTCGGGGTCTGCAAGGGTGTTGACCGGATACGGTGAGTGGTGGGATTTCCCTAAAGCCTTTGTCTTTCCGAAAATCCCATTGTGGACACAGACTTGTCTCATCTTCGCAGACAGTTTTATCGGCTATTTATTTGGTAAGCCGAACCCTTTTTGGCATGTTAAGAATATTTTGGCTATGGATTTTGTTGAGAGCGAAATTCGACTTCTATCTTTGTAGCGTTAGTTATTTCTCACTTAAGTCTTTGGCGCCCCTATTCTTCGTCTTCCTTCTTCTCTATCTCTCTCTCTGTCTTCATTTCTTCAAGTTTTTTTTTTTAATTTTTTCAACCTTCCCCCCTTCCCCTAAGATTTTGAACTTGTTACTTACGATTTATTTAACGTACAACTCTGATCTGAAATTACCAGCTGAGACGTTGCAAGACACGATTCATGGATAAAGTAGATAGTGATTGGGTCCTCCATCACATTTTGACCTATCGCTGAAATGAACAAAGACTTAGTATTTGACGACAATTCGATTACGTTCTTTCACCGTCGTTCCTCTTAAGTTTTTTTTTTTTTTTTTTTTTGTAATCCGTTGGTCACTTTCCTTTCTGTTTTGGTTTTCGATTACTTTGTAGTTAACCTGGGCCCAGAAATTGTATTTTAGGTTATCTAGTTATATCTTTAGAAATGCTCTGTGCTACGTGCCTGCCTTCCAAAGTTTTTTTTTCCTTCATGATTTAAGCACGAACTGATTATATAAAAGTGAAAATTTATAGATGCGCGGTATCAGGTAGAAAAGCGATTTTCTTTTTCATATGTAATGTCGGAAGTCATTTGTTTTGGGACAATGTTTGCAACCTTGTAAAAATTTTATTATTGGGGTGATTAATTTAAATGTGTGCGCATTTATTGAATATAAATATATATATAGAGAGAAATGAATACGTCGAGATGTATATGTACTTAGTATGTGAATATGATTTTAAAGTAAAAGTATGATATTAAATGTATTATGAATATATGTAAGAGCGCTCGTGTCTGTCCCCCTAAAAACGTGTATTGGTTGCTATAGTTTACCAGTAAGTTTTCCGACGTATATAAGAATGTAGATTTTGTCAAGAATACCGCCGTCCACTCAAGTAATTTTCCTTTTCTTTTGAATAAATGTAATTAATAACCTCTGTAATTATGTAATGGCATGTATTGAAAAATAACGGCAGGTCTAAACATAACTCACCTCATAACGCATATTATCCCTGAACTACCAACCTAAAACCATTGTGGAAAGTGCACCTTGAATCCTTCTCACCTGTATATGTATCCTGTGACTTGATCAGTTTTTATCCTCGATTTAAACCTTCTTACTCAGTACACCTGTGGAAGATCATTTTAACTTCGAACCATGTATAAATATATACGAAAGTGATCCTAGAGAAAGGTCTCATGACGTGTCCCAGTATTAAATAAATAATTTGAAACTATTCAGATAATAAGTTTGGAAATGGATCGTCTCAGAGGAGATACATCCTCTAGTGAAAGTTGTTTTTCTTAAGGTCCCTAGATGGGTAAAGCGTCGTAATGTGCGATTGCAGACATAAACTGTTACTAGTTACGAACCAAATATAAACGATGAATGGTTTTTGTAAACCAATAGTGAGATATATATATATATATTTATAAATAAACACGAACTAAGTTAAATGGAGCGAAATGTTTTGGACACTACGAGTAGTGCGTGATTTCTGATTTGAACGCTCAAAATCATTAATATTTTATTGCTCAGTATGAGGTAGAGACTCATATAAGTTCTAATACACCTAAAAGTTTTTTTTTTCTTTCCTCTTTGTTCATATTTTTTTTGAGTGAAATAAGTGTCTTCTTTGCGTATGTCGCAAATCATAATTTGCTTTAGCATGCCTAAGATATGATACATGTAATTATTTTTTTTCTTTCTTTTTCATTTGTCAATATGATTGAATATATATAAAATTTACTAAAATATAACTCTTTGTATTCTATTGATATATAACCAAGAAGTTGTGCTTTTAAGATTTTCTTTATAATTATTTGTTTTGTCTTTTCTTTTCACTATGGATGTAATAAATTATTTATATCTTTGTAGTTAGTTGGTTTCCTTTAACCATATATACACTGTCCGGAGTGAGTGAGCGTGTGAATGCATGATAGATTTAATATAAGTAATTTTAGTGATATCATTTGTTGTATTAACATCTGTAATATATGTGACATGTTTTAATAGATGTGTTAAGGTAAATAACCTAGGTCATGAAGGACCGCTACTAATGGTTTAAATCGGCTCTAGGAGTGAAACAAAAATAGCAGGATGAGCCTAAATACGACATCTTTCTTCCAGGAAGTTGAAATTCTTATTGATACGATACATAAATTTATATTGAGTTTATAAGTCTGATTTTTTTTTTCTTGGCTAATTCATATGTGTGGTCGATCCTAGAGAACAGAGTCCAGATGCTGGATGGTAATCAATTACCGGTTGGAATAACAGTACAAAGAATTAAATTTCACTTTTCTCATTCCCAGGTCTAGGTCTGGGCAACCCCACGATCGTGGTGCCTGGAGCTAGGTCTGGGTGGTATGAGGGAACATGTGTCTATTTCGAAGCATTCCAAAATTGATTAGTCGTTAATAACATTTAGAATGATTCATCTTTCAACGACTTTCCCGACCTTTTACTATATTTCCGGAATTATCCAGTAATCTGTTTCTTATTAAAATACCCTATTTCTTTTCTTTCTTCTTTTCCTACCTCCTTCTTTTACCCTTCTACTTTCTTCTCTTTCTTTTCTATTTCTAAATGAAAGAAAACGGAGTCATGACAGAGTAGTCGCTATTGGCACGGTCAATAAGTTGTTTAGATTCTTCGGGAGTCCGATATGGAATAATTAACAATAACAAAAGGTTTATTGGAAGTTACTTTATTGGAGAATAATCATGATTTCAATTAGTAGACGATGTTTCGTAAATCGTCCTCGTAAAAGAGAGTTAATTTTTAGCGACTTCTCTCCAGTACATTAGCTATTTTATCTTCGTTTACTTTTTTAACGTTTTCTTTCAACTATACAACGATATACATTGCACCGTTGTTTCTGGATAGCTTTTAAAGCACAACTGCAAAAAATCTCTAATTGCTGTAAATAAAAATAAAATTGAAGGGAAATGAGGTAAGAACATGGTAACCCACAATTTTACTATTTTAAGAAATAAGAGGTTTTCTGCTGAATAATTCATTTTCAAAATCGGAAAGCTGATTTTTCACATAAGACTATACATGAAACGGACAACTTTAAGCGAAGTGGTATACGTTGCTCTCTATCGGGTGCTGCAAAACGCAGCAACCGAAAAATTGTGGGTTACCATGTTCTTACCTCACACCCTTCAATTTTGCGTTAATTATTAAGTTCCTGTGATTTGGGCTTATTTCGGGCTCATTTGATTATCACACGGGCTCGGGCCGTCCTCGGGCCTAAATTCTAAAACATATTTCGGATTAGGGTCGGACCTCATAATGTAAATTCAGAGGCCGGACCGGGCCCGGGCTCAAAATTCCAGCCCGTGCAGACCTCTAACACACACGCAGATAAATAGGGCAAATATGGCTCGAGTGAACATAATGTTAAGCGCTCCTTCCGGTGAAAATGAGCTATTAGCTGGAATAGGTTCGAATTGAACCATAGTTAACAGTACGTGGGTAGTTTAATTTCGAAAATGAGTCTCCAAATGACAGGCAGATAAAAGTTGTACGTTATATGCCACTGCGTTGAATTACATGGGGATTTTGAACCCTCTTTTCCTGCTTACTCAAAAGTTAAAAATATGACATGGTTTCCCGAGTCGGTCAGATATAAAAAGGGGGTTTAGAGTTGTCCGTCCAATTTTTACAAAAATGAGGTAAGAAATAATGATTTAGGTTCTTATCTGATGTTTAGTTGTGTAAGTTTGTCAAAAAGATATGTTTAATACGGGAAAAGATATGTAGAAGTGGGTATTATTTGCAACACACGGAAGGTTTCGGTGATTCAGCAGCGTGGTAGTCGTATAAGATGGCGAATCAGTGCGTTGAATGTGATATTTCCGCATTGACAGAATTATATAATGAAGAGAATGTATTAAATTTTAATGAGAGCCACGAATTACTGAATTTAAGTGATAATTGAAGCCTCTATGAGAACCGGTTCCAGTCACCGTTCTAGTCTAACTTAAGTCTTACCGGGTAACCTAAGCTAACTTAAACTAACCAAGTATAACCTAAACTAACCTAACCTAACAATGTTTAATGTATTAATTGCTTTTTTGTATGTTTGAAATTGGAGGGGTAACTCTAAACTTAAGCCTAGAAAGGAGATCTGGTAAAGTAAACTGCTTACAAATGTTGTACTTCATTGTTACTTTGTATCGTTACTAATTTTAATTACAGTGCTAAATCTAGCCCAATCAATTATGATGATATCATGAAGTTTACTATCCTTCACAATTATACCATACTTCGCAAGTCTGAATTTATCAACAAGAGAAGAAATGCTATTCGTCTCTTGTATATGTCTCAATATATGACACAATATAAATAGTAACAATTTGCCGATTTCAATTATTCCTACGATTTGGAGGAACGTGAGAGAAGAGAGTCAATCCCGTCCTCTTCGGGGATAGATCCTGGCCTTCTAGTAATAGATAGAAGCCTAAGAAACCGATCTGTAAATTTATGAAATACGATGTTTCCACGAAAACACCGGAATCGTATTGTAAATCTTAATATTGTTATTATCTCGATTAACCTGTGAACAAAGATTTTCCGTTTTTCTCGCAGCAATCAGAGGGCACATTACTAACGGGTCCAAGTCAACAGCCACAGTGCTAGTGAAAATGAAGAGTAGAAAATATTAATTTTTGGGCAAAGATGCATTAGAGTTTACGTTCACGGTGCACTGTTCCTATTTGTCTCGAGAAAAAGTAAATAAGTTACTATAAAGTAGTCTTTACCTAGCTCCTCCCTTCGTAAATTCTGTACATAGTAGTATTTTTTAAATCAGCTTTGTTCTTTAATAGTACTCAACAATTCAATAGTTACTTTGGTTTTGTACGGAATTTAATTTAATGTCAGTATTACAAAATTCTTAGTATTTGCAAGTACGAATATAGTTTATTTCTGCCAGTATGCTCACTCTTTTTCCATCCATAGGAGATCTCGTCATCAAATTGGGAACCACTGCAAACTTTGCAATTAATCGGGCATATTTCCGAGATAGGTCTTATTCTTCGAAAAGAGTTATATTAGGAAAAGGAGGAGAAGAGCAATTATATATATCAATTGGGAGGGCAATAGGGTCTATAGACGCTAAGGTACACACTGGATAAAAGTGTTTTGCAATATAATGGCATATAAAACAAATCTGTATGTGGTTCCAATAAAGAATTATAACTGATTGAGGTTGTAAACCCTATAAAGAATCACCCTGTATATATATATATATATATATATATATATATATATATATATATATATATATATATATATATATATATATATATATATATATATATTATGGTTTAAATTTGGTAGAGCTTATTTTCTAGAAAACATGGTAGTGATAAAATAAGTATATTCTGCAAAATTGCTATTAAATAAGTAAACAATGAATTAACAAATACTTCTTTTACCACCACTATAATATAACAGCGATGATTGAAAATGTGAAGCAGATTTTCATACATCGTAATTTAACAATTTTAACACCTAGTTAAGGTTTTCATCAATAATTTCTGTTCACTACTCTACGATTCTAGAATCTCTCACTCTTTCTCTGCCTAATGCTTTTATCATTCAAGCCTCCTCCTCTTCTTAGCATTTTTTTTCGCTCTTATTTACTGACGGAGATTGAGAAAACGTGCTTACAAAATTCGATGTGTGCTCGCTCATCTGAAATCAACTTTCGTAGGTTGAGAGCTTAGAACATCAGTGCGTTCTCTCTATTTCTAGGTCTGCTACTGGAAAACTGCTGCAGCATTAACAAGAAGAATTCACACACATACAAAAAAAACTGGGGGAAAAAATGGTTGCTCGCTTGCTACTGGGGTTCTTTTCTCCCCGTTCCTCTCGACGCTTCAATGCTCCAAAATAGTGGAATGAGGAAGCGGCGTAAAACCCCCAGGGGTCGAGAAGTCACATTGATTTTGTCTTTTTACCCCCTTCCTCTCTCTCCCACTGTATTCAGTGCAAACATATATGTATATAAACAGATGTATCTATACGTATCTAACGCTTGAATCAAATGATTACAGAGTAACGACGAACATGAAATCTTCTATATTTTTTATTATAACGGATAAGCAGAAAATATGTTAAATAACATTGAAGGTTTCCAAAATTTGGAAAATCTGTTGATATAATCATTACAAGTAGCATGTGGTTCAATGTTAGGAGGAATCGAATATTATGTATACAATCTGATACTCAACCCGATATATATTTTCAAGTATAATACACATATATGTCTTTTTGAAAATAACTATTCCCGCATAATAATAATTTAGAAAATCTACTTTTATTAGATTGACAATGAACAATATGCTTTTTCACACCATAAAATCATTTTCTCGAAAACTACGCGTTACAATTTACCTCAAGTATGGCATTTTGTTCAGTTTGATATGGTCTATCGATATATATATATAGGGTGTAACATAAATGTATTCGTTATTCGAAAATTATTTATCAAAATAATTATTTGAAGAACAAATTTTAGTAGAATAACAATAATTCTAATATTCGAATTATAGCGCAAAAAGGAAACTTCACAAAGAATATAGAGATGAGAACAGAAGAAATAGATAGTGAAGAAGAAAGAAAGAGAACATAGAAAAGTTTCACAGTCTACTAGAGAAAAATGGGTACAACAAAAAAGAGATAAAGAAAAGCAGAATAGAAGAGGAAAGAAAGAATGGAAGAAGAAAAGAGAAAAAGGAAGAGGAGGATAGAAAATGGTACAAGATAGAGAGCGTTGGAGAAAAGACAAAGATACTGAAGAAATTATTAAGAACGGGGCTGATGAAGACATTCAGAAAGAAGGACAGAGAGTCCTGGACGTGGTTAAGAAAATGAGAAATAGGAGGAAAGACATAAATGAAGAAGAAGAAGACGTATTGTATGAAGTGAATTGTAAAAATTGTAATATGATATACACATTGGGGAAATAGGAAAAAGGCTTAAGAAAAGAGTAAAACAACATAGGGACGACGTGAGGCTTAAAAGAGAGAACAACGCTATACTGAAACATGTTAAAGAAACGGTGTGATAGAGATTGGGAAGAGATATAAGATCTAAAAAAGAGAATAGAAAAATAATAAGAAAATAGAAAGAACCGCGGAGGATTAGGAAAGAAAGAAGTGAAAGATGAATTAGCTGGACAAATGGATTTCAAGTACATGAACTATGAGATAGATTGTTAGAACGAATTGTAGAATAACATTCAAGGATATGGAAACTATTAACACAAGCAATATAAAGTATAGTATTATATATAGTATTATATAATATTATAATACTATATAATATTATATAGTATTATATATTAGTATATTAGAGAAGAAATTAAAATTAACTGATATTTTTAATAATTTATTAAAATAATAATAATAATACAAGTTAAAAATGATTAGGAAAACAGTTATATTACAAAATTAAAATGAAACAATAATTTATAGCGATACCTAATTGTTTGAAATTAAATATTTGTAAAATAAAACAATTAGAATTATAAAACAATAATAATGTAATGTTATGAAGATATCTCTTCCACGTAACGTCTGATGAAGATAACGTTAAGTTATTGAAACTATTATGCCTTATTTTTTTTTAAATATCAATAAATAAGTACGCATTTACTTTGGTCAGAAAAGTACTAATTATTGATTGAATAACGAATATTTTCGAAGACTCTATTATTCCAATAATTAATTATAATCAAATTTCAATCGCACTAGTCTAGATACAATAAAACAAAATTATCTTTGCACGTAGCAAAAAAACTTGAAAAATTTCAGTTCACTTTCAGGATACTTAAGGAAGACGATCGTGTACTTAGAAACGAAAGTTTTTTTTTTTCAATTAGAGAACAAATATTCTCCGTCGGTCAATTATAATTAAAACTTCTCTCATCACAACTTTTTTGAGCGAACTCAATTACTTTCCGTGTTTTCTGTTTGCTCTTAAGTTTTCGTTGCTCTTCTTGAAAGTACCTTGCAATTTTTTCTTTCTTTCTTTTTTCTTTTCTTTTTTTCTTTTTTGCTTCCGAATAATGATCGAGTAGAAAGTATGCAGTAATCGTGGAAAAAGTCGAATTTCAGAATTCAACAAATTTACACATTTAATGGTCAATAGATACCGAAAAAAGTAATATATTGACACATGGCTGTCTGCTTGCCCGTTCGTTCTGATGTGTACTCGACTATATGTCATGCCATTCAACCTAACTGAATCAAATTTTAAACTTTTTCTTTTCGTGATTCTTCAGGGGAGAGTTCGAAATTTCTATCTACCTCTAAAATTAAGGATAGTTTTACTGTAGGTTGAAGTTTAAAAAATGTAGTTTTCTCACAAACGGCTCTAACAATTTTCTTTATATTTTATAAAACAATATTTCATTAATAATACCATACTGCAGTATGAGATTTTTCTCTGAGAAAAATCGAGAAGGGGTAGTTTACTTTCGGGGTTAAGTTTCTTTCAGACTATTTTCTCAAAAAAATAACTCATGCGATATTGTTTATATTTCATAAATAAATATTTCATTAATAACTTGACAGAATGGCATAAATCATTTATCCTGAAAAATTATCAGGAGCAATTTATTCTTGGGGTGATCTTTCTCGGAGGATTTTCTCAGAAAAACGAGTCGGACGGTTTTGCTGGAATTTCATAAATAAATGTTTCATTAATAACCTGACAATATGGCATAGCTCATTTGTCCTGAAAAAGCGTACGAGAAATAGTTTATATATGAGTTTTATTCTGAATAAATCTTCTGAGAAATGGAATAAATGATGTATCGTTGTAGATAAATTTAAAGCAAAATGCTATAAATACGAATGAATATCTGGAATTGCAAATATAGTGTTTGCCGATTAAATAACAAGCATATTTACCCTCCGAATCCGCTAGCAATTAAAAAGTTATGAAAAGAAATGCGTAACGGAAATTGTTATAAAATCACCTTTAAAAAAGTTATGTAAACGCTAGTGTATAATTTTATCGTTTGAAGGTTGTAAGCAGGTATGTCATCTCGCTCTGTAGGGGTAAAGATTGACGTTTAGAATTGACATATCTGTGTTTGCTATCAGATATAATGTTGATCACTATCAACATTTCTACAAATAACAATTTATTTTGAAATAAACATAGTGACAGTTTAGTTAAGTTATTCTTAAAATATTGGCTAGTGTTATTAAATAATATACAAGTTGATTCATAGTTAAGTTCAAAAGAGCAGTACAGCGGATTCCGTACACCAACCAGGGAAATTCAGTAACAATTCTGAACTCTGTGGGAAATTCTTTGAGTAGCTGCAACAGTAGCAGCTCAAAAATGTAGAATTTCTAAGTAAGGTGTTGGTTATAAATGAAGTAACATTTGTTAAAGTATTGTGTGTATATATATATATATATATATATATATATATATATATATATATATATATATATATATATATACATATATATACATATATATAATCACTTCTAGTTCAAAGCGATTTGTAAGCCATCTTTCTGAAGCTCATTTGCAATACCAAATTTTGTATCAATACTTAAGTAGGAGTCGAGAATAATATACTTGAATCATATGTACTTTCTTGCAAACATAAACTGCCTTTCTCTATATTTTTAGTAGAGTGAATCACTAGAAAGTGTTCCATTAGTAACGTGACGGAGCACAAAGCATAATATAGTCTATGCACAAAATATGTATACAGTAAGAAGTCATTTAGATGAATCTACAGCAAGCTATCGATTGAATGGTTTGGACTTACGGCTTGACATAGTGATATTGATACCTTGTGACTTGTGAATTTGGAACCACATGAAGGAATTCGTCTACTTTTGGTAACGCAGCACATGTAAATACAGGAAGTTCAACCTTGAGACGTCGGCTTACTTTTTTTGTAAATGCAATGGTGAGTGCGTCGAATTTATTTTTCAACATTGCTACAAATCTCCTTAGTTTTAACTTCAATGTATTCAAACATTCTTTAAGAAAGGTAACACTAATTGTGTTAAGGAGAAAAGCAACACGTTGGAACAAGGAGCATACAATAATAGCAACTCAAGGCGTTGAAAATGATATGAACAAAGGGAACGAAAACTAAGCAACATCCTGATTGACTCTCACTTTCATCTATCAATTAGTGAGACTTTATTTTCTGAGATAATAACAAAATTGTTTATTCGAATTTGTGGTATTTTATGCAGAAGAAATTCTGAATACAAAAATGTTTTTCAAACCCGAAACATTAACAGGAAGACTCAATTTTTCCGAATTTAACATATTATTATTTTAGTTTCTGATGTATGCATTTCTTCCCAGATTTACTAAACACCGTATTCTTAGTTAAGCAACGAGGCAACTAAAAGGAATAATGGGATCGTACTCCATTGAAAGTGCCTGATTTACAGTGATTTTTATTAACGTTAGATAGCCGACTTACGTTTTTCTTAAATTCTAATTCTCATAATGTGGTCATAATAAGTGCATAATCAGGGCACTATTTTGACCACTAATACCAATATAATGCAAAAGTGTAACTACATACCAACTACAGTAGAAGCAATAAAATAAACAGACAATTAACAGGTTCCTTGCGACGAATTCTTTGGGTTCCTTATAATTGGCTTTGTAAATGCTTTATAGTGTAACCTTCCCCCTCTTTGCGAGCTAACGGCGTTACTTTATGGAACATGTTTTCCAATTGCTTAGCGACATCTTCGATTGATTTCCTTAAACTTTCAATCATGATTCATTAATATCCAATCGGTTAGAGTTTGAAATATTCAAAATGAGTTCAATTGCTACCTTCTTACATGATAGACTACATTTCTATTGCACTTATTCATGATATACTGATTTAAAAACAAAGCCCACAGGTTCAAGTCAGCGCCCATTATACTTTATCCTATCAATAGGCTTCTATATCTTGCAGTTCATGCTCCAGAAAACATTTTATTCATTAGTGATGCATAATTTCTGTATTGTTTGTATATGATACACCGTCGTATATTTAAACTCCTAAACCTGCTACCAATTGTTACAAATCCATTTATTAAATGTACAGCACCAAGACACACTCTAAGTATGTTAACAAATTCAATAAAATCTGTCTTTTTAATAACTTACATAATACAATGAAAGAGTACATATCCTATTAATAAGCAGCAAACTTGTTCCACTATTAATAACAAGTTTGCGCGTCACACAAATACTAATAATAAACAATAATGCTATCAGGGCTATCGGTTGTCTACATAATTACATAAATGCCTACATAATAAATCCGTGAATAATTTCATAAATGTGGTATGGAATTTGTAGTAGTCAATGGGGAAACTAAAAGAAGAAAAACAGAACCTGTTAAATGAAAACATTTATTTTTTAAAAAAATTAAACTTGATTTTAACCTATAATATACAGTGATAAAGATTCAGGCGAAGCAACTAGGGATGGAATAAGGATACACAAAGAAGAACAACAGAAAGTCATTATACAAATACAAAAAACATAATACACAAAATAGTCTGGCGTATTTGCAATGAAGATTACACAAGTTTCATACAAATAAGCATCATATCCGTAACAAGGGAGAGCATAACAAATAACCAAACCAACCATACAAGGGCGAACACTACAGTACAGCTACAAAAAAAGGCGTATTTGGAAGCCGTCTCTAAAGGTTCAGCTAACAACATACACCTGCACACACATATTAAGCTCTGATACAGTAGCCAACACAATAGCCATGCTTTCTGCTCACTTCGGTGGGTAGATGCATTACCTTGACTTGACTGAACCTCAATTAAAGTTTTTTTTATATTCAAATGCAGATATAGGTTCCAGTCGCCTATATCACTAGTTTCCTTATAAACAATTTTAACGTAAAAAATTGATGAAAGTGATTGATGAAAATTGAATGAATTCTTGTAGTATTAATCCGTCACATTAACCCTCATCTTATTTTAAAAAATGGAAGTACGTGGCGCTTATTGTGAGGTACTGGCCAATCAAAGTATTAGCTGCTACAGTAGGTGTACAAAGTATTTGGTTACATTGAATAATACACTTTTATTTGCTTCGTTCTACAATAACACAAAGTACGATCTCACTGACACACTTTTACATACAAACGAATAATATATGATGTATTCAGAGAACGTCCTTGATGTTAGAGAAAAAATAAGCTTATATGGAGTGCAGAAGTAGTTTTCTTTCAGTTCCCTTTTGAGAAAACGAACTACGTGCGGAAATATTGAAATGAAGATTGTTGAACAAGTGTGTGAGAAAGTTTCTCTTCTTAAAAAGTTCTCAAAGCATAAAATGGCAGGAGTAGAGTTTCTTCTTCTCTACGTCTCCGTGTGTTTCATTTTCCCTCTCTCTCTTAGTTCCTTCTTTCCGTTTTCTATGTACTCTTCTAGCTCGTTCAACTTGAGAGTCACTAGTTGTTAGCTTTTCTACCATCTTGTAACAGAGCGTAGGTTGATGAAACACTGTTTATCCAGAAAATCATGCTTAGAACTGAAGCAGAACTCTCTCTCTCTTTTCTATTTATCTATTCTATACATGCACTACTTTTTCTCCCTTTTATTTCTCTTTTATTCTCTTTCTGTAACTACTTCCAAATTCTGTTTTTCAAGCTTACTCAGAAATTTCTCTCGAATTTCATTAAGCTTACGGTTGCTCAAGTTATTATATTTTCTCTGTGTTTCTAGTATATTGTTAAAACAATGGTTTTCTTTTATCCTTCCAGATATCAAGCAGAAAATTGCCAAACAAACTGAAGAAATGAAGAAAATTATTAAATTAGTTTTTTTTTTTTTGGTAATGGTGTTTATTTGGTTTCGTCTGTGCTATCAGTTTCAGTTAAAATGAAACAAAACATTAACGCTTTCAATCAGTAATATATCAGGAATTTTCTTTCATAGAGGAAAGACAACATTTTGCTATTTATTATTATAAGCATTTTTCCTGTCCTGGGACTAAAAGAAGTTTCTCCCCCTAAGGTAGGATCGAGAAATGTTTTTTTTTCTTTTTTAAACATTTTTCGACCTTCAGCTTTCTCTTTTAACTCCCAGTCTCCCAATATTTTCTTGTATTTTTCAAATTACCCATCCGCTGGATTCTCCTTCTTCCTACTTCTCACTATCCTTCCAATTTTCCTCTATGATGTTATAAAAAAGGCAATTTCTTCCCAAGATATGTACAATCCAATTAGCCTTTATACGAAGAATGTAGCTTAAAACTCGGTCTTCTCTTTTATTTGTTTTAAAACATCTTCATTTGTTACACTACGTCCATTTTATCGTTCATCTTTCTCCAATACTATATTTCAATGTCCTGTGAATATTTATTTTATAACTTCCGTAAAGCGCAAGCCTGTAGAGAGTGGTTATAACATTTGAAATCAATCCAGTCATTCTTTCGTAATAACATTTTCCATAAGCTAAATTGGCCTCCAACACCACACTTCCAGCTCTCTGAATATTTCTTCTATAACTACTGTAATCTCCAAGTTTGTAGAGAGCGGCTTTTATATTTGAATTTGGAACTAATATAGTTATTGTTTCGTAATGATTTCCGTAAGCTAGATTGAAGGAAGACGGCTTTTAGAATTAACCATCACATTTACATAACTCGAACTGCAAGTGATTTTTATTAATGACGAACTTTATAATATCAGATAAATACAGTAAAAGTGCGATTCTTTGATCACCTTTATCAAGAACAAAGCTATGTCGACTGTAAATCGTATATTGTACAGATTTTAAAGAAGCATAATTAATCCTTAATAAGGTGGTTTCTATGTGTAGAGCAGGACTTTGGATTAAAATACACCATTTTATTTACGACTTCTTTGTAAAGTCAGGCTGTTTATGATTAATAGTTTATAATATATATTAGAGATGGAACTTGAAGCTCCTGAACTAAAGGTATCGAAAAGTAAAGATATATCCGATGATGGACCAGTTTATACCTACAAGAAACACCCAGCAACTGCCATTAGCTCTAAGTTTCAAATACCACTCCATCTAATAGCTTGGATTCTACAACCATATCATAATGTAAACAATGCTGCTACTAAACTGGTTCCTTCTCTCTTCATCATGACACGGTCTGAGTACTCCATAAGGTCCGTCGTCCAACGTGATGGAACGTTCCAGAACTATGAAGGATGGAAGAACATGAGATTATGAAGGACCACAATGAAAACTAGAAGGCTTGTGAAATTAGTGTTCTGAATGGATAGCGACTCCAAAATCTTAAGCTCACAAATGTTTCGATTCATTGAATAGTGTTAGGAATTATGTAATGATTCACAGATTATTTGAGAGAATTATGTGTTGATTACTCTAAATAACCATATTTTGAATATTAATATTTATCTCTAAATTTGACATCAGTGGTAGTATAGTTGTAATATCTTATCATACTTAATTCGAATCGAGGTTAATTTGTTAAAGAATTAAATTCAAAGTGATATACAGTACATTTATTGGATCATAAATCATCTTTGACAAAACAAAAGCTTACATTTGCAGCAGACATATTCTAAATGAATACGGATTAAGTGCACTCTTTAAGTCTGCTATTTCAATATTATTAAATTGACTAATTGAAAATTACTTTACACAAGAACAAATATTTGAGTGTACTTTAATACTTCACAGTAGGCCTGTCGAGAGACCTACTTGAGAAGTATTGAAAATATATTCTCTTATATTCTCTTACACAAGACAAAGTCAATTATAATAAAAGGTTAAGTTACATGAAAAGTTTAAATCAGCGAAAATTCTCATTTCTCAAAGAATCAGTAATCTGTTTCTTCTGCGTTGATGTCTTGTTCCGTTCTGTCCCTGTCTTGTTCTCTCTTTACTGCCATTTTGGGAAGTATTTATTCAAGTTCTAAACACTTTTATTGGCATACAATTTAAAAACAAACTACCACGTCATACATCCTGTATGGAGTATTTTGAGGTTGTTTACTATTCACTAGTTTCTATATCTTTTAAAAATAAAAACGGTTTATAGGTCTTTAAATTATTTTGAGTTCCAGTACAAGCATGTACAAAAGTTTTGTATGTTTCAAAACTACAATAAAAGTGTTTAATATTTCAAAGAATCGTTAAACGATGTTAAAGTTAGTTAACACAAAAATACCTTCCCAACCGAACGACGAGTGCCACGACGAAGGTACAAAATTAAACTTTAGAACTGGTAACAAGTGTCACTTACTACGGACAATTGCTCCAAAAACAAATTACAAATTCCAGTATACAATAAATCACACTCTGAAAATATGGTAAGCATAACTATTATTGTGATTGAATTGAAATTTACATGACAAATACAAATATATTTGTCAATATATATTAATAATATATATTTTTGTTAAAAAATTTAAGGTTGTTGTTCTCTTCAGAATTTTACGTTCATTCCAATATCGTAACCTCTCTATGATGTCTGTAGGTAAATACTATTATTTTCCACGTTTCACTCCATGGACGTAACAGTTAGAAAGTAAGTATTTTCCCAGGTAAGTAAAAGATAAGTGTTTTAGATTAGGTGTAGATTATGTATTTGTAGGTTAGGTTTTCTTTTACTCTTTCTTCTCTCAACTAAACTGTACCTTACCGTCGAATTGGTGAGTGGGTATGTAAGGTCCGTTAAGTCAAAAGTTAGTGTTTCAGAGAAGTTGCATTTGAAAGTTCAGATATAAGTCCAAAAATCCGGTTTTCGGTTTTAGACATAAATCCAAAAAGCAGTTTTATTAACATGAAGAGCTACAACAGCCAATCATTTTCCCAAAACCGGATTTTGGGTTTATGTCTGAACTTTCAAATGCGGTCTCTCTATAACACTAATTTTTTACTTAACGCACTTTACACACTCACCCGTCAATTAGCCTTAGATTAATATATGAATTCTTTGTAGTAAAGCCTAATCATTAGTAAATTAATGTAACTTTCTCCTTTAGGTAAATTATAACAGATTTAACTTAATCCCTACTATAACTTAATAAATATATAACAGCACTATTTATTTGCTTATCATTATATTCTTCATTTAACAATTTCTTTATGCATTTTATATGTTTTATATATAAATATTTGAATAATTATTTAATTACTGGATTATATTTGTATTCATGTATAATTAATTAATAACTATTAACCTTATGGTTATTAATTATTCTTATTCTCCTTTTTTAGGTTAAAGTCACCTTTGAACATCATTAAATAATAACATGATATAAAGGGAGTATATGTTCGATGATATAGAGTCATACAGTGAATTGAAGAATCAAGGTCTCTAGGCGTATATAGAACTGCAAAATATTATTAACTTTAGATTACTAGAATGTTGTTATGTATTGCTTCTAGATTGAAACATCGTCTGAGAACCTTGGCGACACATTTCGTAACAGAAGAAACCTGCCGGGTCTGAACGGATTAGAACTGTTTCATCTTAATTATAGCCATCATTGTATTAGACAAAAATACCTAATTACTTATTAATTTTATAATACAATCTTCATAAATTTTGCAAGGTTTATGGTTTGCATTATTAAAGATAAGCAACAACTTCATCTTGATAAAATCAATTAAATTTAAAAATTTCAAATTCGAAATAAACCTGTTTATATAATTTTTGTTGACTGTGAATTTAAATGTTCTTTTTGTAGCTAGTGTTCATGTTACGTAGAAAGATGTCTATGTTGCCAACTTCCGATTTGACATACATAATAAAAATAACTTTAACAAGGAACACTGTCATAGAATGAAGACAATTACTTCACTTTTTTCACTTTCGCTTTTCTCCCTTACGGGAGATTTAGAGCCGTAGAGCCATGTAGACTGTTTCACTAAGTTTGTTTTGAATAAAAGTTAGTTGAATTAAATATTTGTATTAAAATGGCACGTGCCAAAATGGCCGAAGTTGCCTGTTTTAAATAGACTTGTTTATCACACTTTCAATGTAATAAGGAGGGATAAGCAGCGCATGTAGATATTAAAAGAGAAAGACATTGTATAAAATATCAAAATTGTCAATAGTAATAAATTGTAAATAGTAAAAAATTGAAGAAAAACTGAGAGCAAATGCTCCCCAATACTTAGGTGTACAGCTCCATCTCTTATCCCCGACAATTACTTAACATATAAATCACAGAGTATAAAACAATTGAACGTCAATAATAAAACAATTGAACGTCAATAATAAAACAATTGAACGTCAAGAATAAAATAATTGAAGGTCAAGAAAAAAATAATTGAACGTCAAGAATAAAACAATTAAACGTCAAGAATAAAATAATTGAACATCAAGAATAAACCAATTGAACGTTAAGAATAAAATCATTGAAGGTTAAGAATAAAATAATTGAACTTCAAGAATAAATCAATTGAACATTAAGAATAAAATAATTGAAGGTTAAGAATAAAATAATTGAACATCAAGAATAAATCAATTGAACGTAAGCTGAAAACACTAAATTAAATGATGCGGAAATGACTACAATTGAAAAATTTTATCAGAGATAAAATTTTCTCACAAACAAATTAAACAGTCTGAATCACATTTCTGTAGCCCATCATCATAACATGATAAGGATTGGCGTCTTTCTCCGAATAATGCCTACTGAGTACATCTGTAGCAGAGTTCTCAAGACAGCACAACTTGTGATATCTTCTGTACCATATAGGATCCAAAATGCTTAATCGTGTTTGAGCATTTCTTTATTGATCTTCTACGAAGCTTTTATCTGCTTCATCTTAATCCGGTAAGTAGGGTTTAGATCATGTGGTGGTTTGATGTTGGCCTCCATATTTCCATTTTATTATAAACCTTTCCTTGGCTTTCTTTCTTCCTGAAGTATACGGCGTAACACATTTTCTTTTTGACTTGAATTTCCCAGTCAGATATTAGTCTCGTTTTAAATATGTTTTTCTTTCCCATTGGTGAGTATGACTTCTTACTCTCCTCATCACACATTGTTTTCCTATTTCTGATTCAGGCTGTTTTAATTGTTCACAATATTTTACAGATGATTCATAAACCACATTAGCTTTTGAAGGCTTGTTGATATCACTATCACTCGCAGTATTCAGATAACAGTTAATTTTTATCGAAAAGTGGCAGAAGATTTGTTTCTGAAAATTACTTCAGAACCAGAACTCAATTCTCTAATCGGGTGCCTCTTCTTCTGAAATTTGTGATCCTGAACTCCTGTTAATCACACTCACCATAGTTCCTTTAAACTCTTCTTTAGTCTCTGTTACCGAGAGCTCCGAGACATCTTGTTTTATTTCAGCCGCTACCGATTTAAATCATGGGGTAGGTAAAGCTATTTATTAGCGAACTGTCAAGTGGGGTACAAAATGGACCTCGACGTACTTTTTGTTGAGACACGTGTTTGATCGAAAGAATATTATAAAATGTTAATATACATTTCAAAATTTATTTAAGACATTTAGTAGATTTCAAGATTGGGAAAATACAATAATAATAATAATAATAATAATAATAATAATAATAATAATAATAATAATAATAATAATAATAATAATAATAATAATAATAATAATAATAATAAACCAGAACAGTGGACAAAAGATTACATTATAGACTCATAATATTTTCACTACTTGAGAATTTGAATTTCTCGTTCCGTTTCAGCGTTGGTACATTTCTCACATTTGAAAATAACTGAATTCTTCCCATGTTGTTTTCCAAACACATTGCAGGAATACTGCGCACTGGAAGTCAGTTTTTCTGTCTTTTTTAGAACAATAGATGCTTCCTGCGCATGCTTGTTTTTTTAGTTTCCTCTTTTCATCGGTTTATCCAAAATTATTCTGCAGCCCTAAGAATATGAGAATGATGAAAGCGAGTTTCACTAATGTGTCGCTCTATAAGTGGCTTTACTAACTCTTTGGAAAGTTAAGATAAGAACTGTGTTCTTTTATTATTGTTTCCACTCATTCAATCAGGTTTAGCACGGATAAAACTTACAATTGAGTTCAGAGCTTCCGTATTCAAAATATTCATAAAGAGGCAGAAGGGATATCTTCTTGTTGTTCTGCAGTATGTATACATATTCAAGTATCGTCTGATCAATAGTAACTACTCCCTACGGCGTTTTATTGTAATGGTCTATTATCTCCGGAATATTTTTTGTCATGATCATTTAGGATTGGAGTATCATGATGTTGGGTCGACAGAAGTACGACATACTTCTTTGGCTGTGGTACGTACGCAACTATGTCATCCTGTCTGTGAATGCAAAAAGAGTAGAATTCATATCTCTGTTCTTATTATTAAGAAGTTTGTTTGGGTTGTCCTTTTCGTTTTCCTGTAAGGTCCCGATTAATGTTAATTATTGATAGAAAAGTTCTTCCGCCAACTCAAAATCAGCTAAAAAAAAATGTACTGATATTCCCACACCTGGCCCATGCATATGCTATAACAAATCATGAACAATGCGTTTTCCTTATTCTTTTTCAGGTTATGGTCCTGTATTTCCCAAATATATTTGCAAGTTAACTATGTAATAATATCTTATACTTACGTTAGTTAATATCTACACTTCTATTCCATACCATCCTGGTTTAGATTTCATACAAAATCTCAAGCAATACTTACCGCTAAAAGCCACTACCCTTTAATCTACGCTAAGGTCCAATATTATCCCCTTATTTTTTGCCTGCTCCCTTTGAAGAAAGGAACTACATATAACCGCATATTGTTTATTCTGAACTAGGCTTATTCTCGAAGAGAATTATTCTATGCATTTCCAAATTTCCAGAAATGGATGCTCTTTGTTGAAAGAATAATATAATATTTTAAGAGTAAAACGAACGATGGATCAACAAATGATCTGTTATCATCATAGACTCATCCGTTAAATCATTATTAATGAACAAATCCTCTTTTGTTTTCTCGGAATCTTTATTTACAATGATTTACAATGTATTGGATGTAATACAATTATTTCTTGTAGAAACTAACAAACTTCAGGAACACATACATGAGTCCAGTTCTTAATTTCCATAACTATAAAACGATTTAACATTATTTTTACTGTGTCTGTGGTTTTGTTAATTAAAACATCTGGTTAGTTTAATTTCAAATATCTTTGGAATCATCACGATAATGAATGGGGATAGGATCACCAATCGAGCAGAGGGTTTGCACTCAAAGTTTAACAGAAGTGCCGGAAATTAACCCCTCATATATAGAAAATTGAATTACTGAAGCAGAAGAAGTCTGAGAATGAAGCTTCTATCACCATGCTTTTAGCAGGACAAACTGGAAGACATCAGAAACATAAGCGGAAACAATTCAAAAATTGCCTTCGTATTTCAAGGGTAGGTACATTGGCGTATTTAGGGGGGAGTGCTTCTGGGCTTAAGCGCCCCCGTTCCCAGAAATTTTATTTATTATATTAAAGTAAATTAAATATCTTGCAGAATTTTCACATTTCCTGGACGAAAGCTAGTAAAGCCTCCCCCCGAAACAAAATCGTAAATACGCCATTGGGTAGGTAGGTTGGGTACTGAACAAATTTCTGTCAAGCAGTACTGAGATGCTATTGCTTATTGTATTCATCTGGCAGATAAAGAGTACGATATATATTGTATAGATGTTTTGAACTTCTTGTACTTCCTTTGTTATATGAATAAACAAATAATGCTGAATCAGTGAATCCATTTGCGATCCTTCCAACATAAAGTTCATAAGGCAAAACGGGAAAATGTAAAATGAGATTTTCCGTTTCACCTTACCTCAAGAAGAAAACTGATAATAGGGTTCACATTAGAATTTCATTGCTGGAGGGTGTAAGGCAAAAAAAAAAAAAAAAAAAAAAAAGACGAACAGCACACGAGTCTTTGACTTTTCCTCAAAAGATCAATAACAAGGATATTGTGAAGTTCAACTGTGTTCAAACAATTTGGATCAAAAGCTTGCGAAATACTTAGTGTGAGTATCCTTGGTTCTAAGTTATAAGAAAGATAAAAAGCAAATGTATGACCGTTTTTTTTATAATTATACAGGGTGTTTTAAAACAACACCAACAACGTTCGGAAACTGATTCCTGACACCAAGATAAGACAAAAAGTATAGGCCAAACTGGGTACACAAAAGCTTTCTTTCGGAGTTATAGGCTACCGAAAACATGAAAAAAATGAATTTTACAGGCCCATAGCTCCAAAACTATGGAACCTACCGTAGTTGGGCACCGTAGTGACTTCAATTAGGAAATAAAATGTAAGCTATCCTAAAATACATGTTTCTGAATTCTAAGGTACGCCCGAAGTTTGGTTACGGGCATATAATTTAAAGAACTCACCAACTACCTCTATAAAAAATTGTTGCGGAATTACTGCATTATTCTAAAACATGGATATTTGGATAGGGCACATACTAGTTCCTAAGACAAGTTTTGACCCAACTACGGTAGATACTATTGTTTTGGAGCTATGGATCCCTAAAGTTCATTTTGTCATGTTTTCGGTAGCATATAATTCCGAAAGGAAACATTTGTGCAACCAGGTTGATCTATACTTTTTGTCTTATCTTCGTGTCAGGAATCACTTCCGAAACGTTGTCGGTGTTGTTTTGAAACACAGTGTATATAAGTTTCAAGTATGATTTTTTAAATCAGTAATTTATAGAATGCAAGGCTGACGACACTTCGCCAGGAAAATATTTTCAATTTCGAGTTCTATAAAAATGGGCTAAAAGATATTCTTGCTTTCCAGCAAAGAATTTATATACGGTATCTATATCTGCCAGCATACAAAATCTTAATTCTAAAATTAAAACCATATAATTATATAAAGTAAAAGGTTTAAGGCAATCTCAGTAGAATCATTAGGAAGTGTGAACTTAGCCGCATGACCAGTAGAAAATACCACGAAAGAAGCTTTATAATTAAAGACACATGTCACCGTTGAAGATGCACTGCTCGTGGAGGTTTCGCTATAATTTATGATGGCTATATACTTGCTTTATCCTCTTGTCCTGTGGGTTTTGTACAGCCCAAGAGTTCTACTTAAGCTGCCCCCCAAGCCTACGTCCCAAGGGTGCTATTGCAAGACGAAGAATCAGTTCCCGCCAAGTGAGAGAGTTACCCAGTTAACTTCTTCTCATCTCACTCCACTTCTCTCTTCTTACTCCTAACACTTTTCTTCTTGTACTTGTGGCAGCGGGTTTCTTTTTCCTTTTCCTCACACTTGTACTTTGTTCTTTTAGGTTCAAGTAATAGGAAAATAAGAGAGTGGAAAAGCTATTTTCCTCTGGAAAATAAGATAGTTTCAGGCACAATTTGTTCCAGCAGTAGTAGCAGGGATAAAGTTATTTTATTTTGTGCTTTAATAACAGAAATATATATTATACGTGTTCCTTTCTAACACAAAACCCATACACTCATATATACACTAAAAGGGAGTTGATGACTTTAGTAGTACCCCAGGGAGATTATGAGATGCATTTTTTCTTATAAATTGACGAAAAAGGTTTAAAAAACCTTTACGAAAACCAATATTTTCTAACTTCACATTCTATATTGAAAATGAACTTTCTTTGTAGATACCAGGCGAAAATGTAGCTGGCAAATGAACAAATAAAGTTACTGGTACGCAGTCACAGATTGCACTCTTAATTCGAATCTATAGGTACAGAAAAGTATGAAACAAAGAAAGATATTGTAAATTCACAAGTGAATATAATGGGTATACAGTAAATAAAAACTAGAAACTATACTCAGTATTCAAAATTTTATTTTACTTCCATTAACCTTAATGTACAAGGTGACTAGAATAAAACTAGTCGGAAATTGTGTATAATTCTGATACTAAATTTACCCTTGTTAATAAACGGGAGAATAGCCCTTTTAAAAAAAAAGACACTGGAAATGACAATCATTGATGTCGACCCAGCACTGTGCTCGATTTATCAAACTGTCCGACACGGGTATTAGCTCCGGCTGAGTAGTGACACAGTAATAGCGTTTTCAATGTTCTGCTCTCCACTGTGCAAGAATTATTTGAGTACGAGTGACCCATCCTTCAACTTGCTCTAGAGGTAATAACCACAGGTTAGCTGAACGTCTACTGGCGTATGGTGTATCACACTTGCTATAATTCTTGCGTAGCAAGTGATGATTGTTGCTGGAAGCTGTTAACTTTTTCGCACTGTTACATCATCTTATAAAGTTGCTTGATAGCTCTTAAAGCAGGAGAAGTAGCAAGCAAAGTAGAACTTGTATATCGGTAAAAAGCAGCCTAGAGTATGGGGTCTGCGTTACTTTGCCAAAATATAGTCTCTTGCAAAAGGCTCAGCTAAATTAGGACAGGATTGGTGAGATCACAAGTATGTGTGGTATAATTCATACTGCTTTAATTGAAAACCAAGGGCAAGCAGAAACTATTGCTTATTCACTTATAACATAATGCCAAGTGAACTCTGAATGGCGAATGCTCGCATTCGTGTCTACGGATACGCATATACAAGCGGTCACCGTATCCGAGATAGAAATGAATCTTCCTGAGATTGCAGATAAATACTGTGATTCACACACACAACGGATTTTCATACTCAACTACACTCGTGCTGCCCACCGTTCATGAAACTATTAGCATCATGTTATCTGCTGGTATTATAACTTGCATTTCCTCTGTATGGTCCCCTTGGTCGGACATTCAAACTAATGTAATGAAATTATAAGACTTGAGTTTGAAAAAAAAGTTTTTTCATCATATTGTATAAAATATATCAAAACGTTTTATTCTTAGTCAAATAACCAATGTTGTTTTTGTATTGTTAGAACTAGCAATTGTATGTTAATATATATATATATATATATATATATATATATATATATATATATATATATATATATATATATATATATATATAAGATAATACTTAATTAGATAAAAAAGGAATTTTGACAAACAGTAACACTTACCGTGGACTAATGAGGTTCTCCGGCAGTCACGTAGCGTGGAGAGTGATTAGGAGAAAAAACAAAGCTGTTATGGAGAAGCTCAGGGTCTGAATGACGAAAGTTACTGCATATAAAAAGGTAAGGGAGAGATCCAGAAATCAACCAGAAAATCATCGAGTACTCATTCAGATTTTAATCCAACGAGATAGCTGAACTTCAACATGGATGGAAAATTGCTATTGTTATCGTAAGTTGTATTTTTCACTTTTGTATATCAAATGCCGTCATTTATCAATGATCTCACACGCTGATATTTGCAGATGTTGTTAAAATATTCATGGCAATAGAAACATTAAATGATTGTAAAATACTTCAAAATGACTTGAATGAACTGAAGGAATGGTCCAAAGAGAACATCATAAATGTGAACACTAGCATATGCAATGTAATGTCCTTTACAAATAGCAAAACCCCTCAGAAATTTTAGTATAAGATGAATAGCATCACTATACCAACCTCGGATACTGTCAGGGACTTAGGGGTGGTGTATGACAGGAAATTCACATTTAACAATCACATAAATCACATGATTGACCAGGCGTACAGAAACCTTGGATTCATCAAGATCAGTAAAGAGTTTAGTAATATTACCGCTATCCGAAAGCTATTTGAACACTACGCAGCCACTATATGGAACCCTCACACAAAAACAAATATAAATAATATAGAAAAGTTCAGAATAAATATCTAAGGTACTTGACATATAGGGAGACACAAGTATATCCGAAGACATACAATAGTCAATCTTTAAATTTAAACTTTAATACATTAAGTCCAGAACAGCGACGAATAATGCATGATATGTTGTTTCTGTATAAGTTATTTAATAATAAAATCGACTGCACCGATTTACTTCAAGAATTTGAAATACGCACTCCTACAAATGTAACTCGTCTTGAAAATTTCAATTTCTTTTGTTGCGACAGATTACAAACGAACGCAAACAAGAAGTCACCAGTATGGAGATTGAGTACAACCTACAATAGGTTAACAAAATATGCAATAGATTTGGATATTAATAGTAAAAGCGTAAGTCAATTCAAGGAAGTTCTTTGTAATGTAATATAAGAAATAATTGTAGATGAAAGAACACTTATGATATTGCAACTATAAGTGTATTATAATATGAATGTATGAATGTGTTATAGTTGCTTAATACATGTAACGGACACTGTAATTGGGTTATGTAGCCTATTGTGTCTAGAAATAAATAAATAAATAAAATCCTGACTACCAAACTATTTAAACACGAAGATCAGTATGTTCTTCAATCACAACTTCTGTTGTGCAGATTATATTCCAGGTGTCGTAGATGGGTTTCCAGCAGTGCATTTCCAGAACAGACTGTTATACTGGCTACGAGGGACGTTCACTATATTCAAAGCCTAAAGCTGGTGGAACAATTGCAGGTTGGCGAAATTCGGTGGAACAATTGCATCATCCTTCCTTAACCTAATAACAAACGTAAAAGCCACTGCAATTTACCATTCACTTTTAGTAAGGTGCGAAACATTAATATCAGAGAGTATCTGCGAAAGCACCAGGACAAAGCTTCTGTACACGCAGTCACTGTTTGTATAGTTGCTACTCGACAGTACAAATTCAAACTTCTTCTCTATCCACATACCCCTTACTAAAACTGAACAATAAATGGTAGCACCTTCTGCTTTTGTTTTTATGCTAAGGAAGGATTATGCAATCGTTTAAATAAGATTCGTAATAACAGGTTTGTTGAGCCTCCTTTGGGGATACAATATAATGAAAGCACCTCGTATCTGATCATCCATAACTAGTAATAAGTGCCTAGAAAAATGAGGAAAACTCCTGAATACATGTTTTATGATGCTTGGTTCGTGTTAATTATTTTAATGCGATCTGTAAAAAATGTAATTAAATGAAAAAATAATCATTCCAGGAAGTTGTCAGTGTATTTCCATTCCATTGTCTTTCTTAACATATTACAATAAATATCCAAATATTCAATTAAATAAGTCTTCCTCTGGTGTTTCATGAGTATTTTTATTTATATTAACTGACCTCATTTGAATGTCAGATAAAGTAAATAATACTTGGATTGGAACACCAAACGTTTAATTTATTTCATTCGAAATATTTCCGTGAACATTATGTGAAATATATGTAAATATTTGTTTTTAGAATGTTTAGAAACAATTAAAGAAGGAAGACATGGCTCAAAAGATACATACGAGAGCAATTTCAGCAAGATTTCATTAGCTGTTTGATGACAACTCAATTATAACAAACATTGCCCATTGGATTGGATGACACCACAAAGACAAATATTTCATTCTATCTTCTAGCAGAGTTTCTGTTAAAGAGATAATTTCTGATTACTATAAAGCGTTATTGTACTTTATGTCGAAGGCACATTGAATAATGATTCCGTGAGAATATTCCACAAGAAAATATCAGATTATGGGATTATTATGATTTTGCTTTTGTCTACGTTGTATTCATACCCTTAATTCTTAATCTCCTACTTAACTTCAAGTTTCTAATTTTCAGTTTTCATATTTATTTCTGATACTAGAACCTGAGATGCGTATTTAGAAAGTAAGTTCCGAAAGTGACACCCATACGAGTGGTCAGTGCGGAACGCGCTTCTGTAGAAGTGAAGAAGGAAGACGTAGACATATTCTTGCTTAAGCGCAATTGTGTGGAGTCAACGTGACAGACTGTAGTGTGATAGAAAAACCTAGGCTGTGCGTATACAGTTTAGCGCCGGGTGTGAATTGCGCGCGGTAATCAGGTTTCTGCAGGCTAAGAACTTGTCGGTGTCATAGATCATTCGGCAGTTGTGTGGAGTGTATAAAGCGGAGGTCGTAAGTCAGAAGATAATTGGAAGATGATTCCGAAGATAATTCACAGCAGGCCGCACTAATGTGAACGACGAACATTGTAGTAACTGATCGTTCATGCTTAAGCCTGGATTGCTCGAAAATCTGCAGCAAGCAATACTGCAGCATCTGCGGGTCACAATATCTGAAGTTTCATTTTAGTACTCCTCGTTTCTACTACATGAGATCGTTATCCAGACACTATAGTTTGAGAAGATGTATGAATGATAGGTCCCAAAACAATTGACAACGGAATACATAAAAAAGTGTTAGCTGAAAAAGTGGATGCCCAAAACATGATTGTCCTATATGACGTCAGAGACCAAGAAACAGTCCATGGAATGGCGACGTAGCGGTTTGCCTGTCGAGACAAATTCAAACATTATCTCTACAAAAAGTGTTGTATATGGTCTTCTGCCATTGGCAGGATATCTTCTTCATTCAGTTCTTACCCCGAGTCACAATAGGTATTGAGATAGTTTACGGTAACTTCAGAGGGCGATTCAGAATAAGAAAAGTGAAATGTTGAGAGTAGAAATAATGTTATTGCATGATTACGCACGTCCTCATAAAGCGAGGTTCACACCGACTACTCTGTAGCAATATGGTTCGATCATTTTTGGCCTTTCTCCTATCTCCTGAGGCCCTGACCTCACACCCAGGAAAATTCCATCTGTAGTTCCACCTGAAGTGATTTCTAGCCGGACTATGTCTCGACAGCGCAGCAGAGTTGTTAACGAATGTGACATCGTGATCAAAGTTTTTCGGCAGTAGTATTTGACGCAGGCATACAAAAGCTGGTATCGCATTAAACACAAGCTTTGGTCGTGCAATGTCCTGTTCGTCTTACTTGCGTTATTACTGCCGTGGAAGCAAAAAAAAAGTTTTGAATGTTTGTGATAGGGTAGCATTCTTCGTTCGCAACATTAAATAATAAATGTAATATTGGAAAATTTAGATTGACATGTGAAATAACTCGATGTATTGCCATTAAAAAATATAACTTTATGTTGGGTTATCAACATTGGTAGCTGATAGCATTGCAGAGCATGTCTCATTATGTCGGTACTTGTATGTCTCAACATTTCAGCGTCTTTTGTCTATTAGTTTCAAAGTTACAAGTGCATATCTGTCCTGTATATATATATTTATAAAATATTTAAAATTTAAGGTTGTAGGGGTTCCCTCGTTTGATCCATGACCATGTGGAATTGTGGTGGACACATCGTGTCTGTGAGTTTTCTCAGTGTTTCCTCCCACATTGTTTTTCTACAATTCTTTAATTATCATCCATTTTTATTGATCATCTATCTCGTTTAACTTAGGAGCCGCGGTGGCTCAGTGGTAGAGCGTTGACCTTTGGTGCATGGAGTCCTTGGATTCTATCCCAGCTCGCGCCAAGTGAGGAGCTTCGTGATGGATAAACACCGTGTGAGTCCCGTTTCCTTCCACTTTCTTCTTTCTACCATTTCATTCATTTTTCATCATCACCGTCTCCTTTAACCTAGCCTGCATAACCGTAGGACGTAAAACTTAAAGATTTCATTGTATTTTTTTTTAATTTTAGCCTAATTGAATGAACGTTAACGATAAATTGAACAAAGAAGATATGAAGATATAAGGTAATATTTTAAATAATGTATTGATCTTGAAGTTAACTTTAATAATAGAAAATACTTAAAAGCGAGGAAAAAACTGAATAGAGCCCGAAAAAAGTAATGGTAATTTGCAAGAACTTAGTTTCGAGAAATTAAAAAAAAAATAGGGATATATGTATACCGCAAGAGGAACATTACATAAAGTATATTATGTATAAAAAAAGAATCTTTTTTGAATGTAAAATACAGGAAAGGAAAGAGAGAAAGAGAGAGAGAAAGCTTTCCTATAAATTAATTTATACTAAAACAAAGAGTGTATAATACGCCGTCGTCTCTCTTTCCATCGTCTTTTGCAAGGCAAGACAACGTAAAGAAGAAAGGGAAAATTACGAGAGTAATTTTCTTTAAGAGACTACGCGAAATGCTATGGAGGAAGGGAAAATTTTTGAGTAAAGAGTTATATAAGACAATTTCTTCGCTCAAGGGCTCGTTTCTGTGGGATCCTGTAATCTCCCTACACAAAAGCAAAGTAATTGATTTTAGCACTTCCTGCAGCGTTGGTTTGCAACAAAAGGGATATTTTTTGACTCCTCTTCCATTTTCTATGAGTTGTTACACAGACTTTCTTTTTCAAGAACTTTTAATACATTTTTCTTATTTCTACGGAAAAAATAAACTTTCTATTAAAACTGGAAACATGTTTGTTCAATAGATTTGAATTTATGTGGTTATAAAATCTCTTAGTTATTTTAATGGAAGTTCAAGGATATCTCATTTTTTTAAAGATATTCATTCGACATCTTATTTTAGATCTATTTCTTGTTACAATTACCTTCTTGTTACACCTGGTATGAGAACACTTTGGCTCAGTGGTTGAGTGCTCACTTCTGGTGTGGGAGTTTCCTGGTTCGATCCTTTTGTACGCGAGTATGTGGTGGACAGCATCGTGTCCATAGTTTTCTCCTTGTTTCTCCCACATGTTACTTCTACCTTAGTTTCTATAAGAACCATTCACTTTCATTACTTCATCCGTTTTCTTAAGTTTAAAGAGCACAATGGCCGCAGGTAACACTAGAAATTTCATTTCGTTTTGTTAGACAGTCGACTTTTTCACACGATTATATTGTGTGTAATACGGTGCATTCCAAACGTAACTACACTTAATGCCACACACTACAGTGTGTCCGTAAAGTTGCGCAACCCAAAGTTTGATTGCGTGTATCTTTTGAACTAAGAAAGATAATGACATGAGACTTGAAACAAATATAAGCGTGTTCTATGATATGATCAGGGTAGCAATTATGCACAAATTCTCATTATTTATCATTAATTAATCTACAACACCCTTGTTGCAGTAATTTTACGACAAAAGTGTTGCAAGGGGCCGCATTTCTGTCAACAGAAAAACATTTACGGACTTGCATTAAATAGTCTTTCGCATGGCAACACTGCATCAACTTCGTCACATTTTCTCACCAATAGATAAATGTTGATGCATATTGCACATATACACAGAGATTCATCTACAGGAAATCAGTTTATTCATTTTGCACTTTTTATTTTATTTTATACTTTTGTTACTTTCTTTCGTCACTGCATGTAAACGTTACAAATTCTAACATTGGTCATGATCTCGAAAATATCTACATAGAGCGTGCTTACATTTGTTTCAAGCCTCAGCTCTTTATCTTCCTTGATTCAAAAGATATACGGTAGGCAATCAAACTTTGGGTAGCGTAACTTTTACAGACACACTGTAGTAAAACAATTTGTTACATCGACTTATTTGTTGCGATTACGTTCATAGTAATATGACTTAGTTTTTCTTCATCGAGTTATAATTATTGATGGTCTACTAGTTTGCTCATAATTTTTCACTTGTAGTTACTGCGAGGACTCGTCAAGCCTGGGCCCTATGCTAATAATAGAGCTTTTTGCCTCACGTGTGAAGGGTGGGAAGAATTCGGTAAGATTCGTAGATCTGCCTTTCGCACATTTCAGGAAACGTGAACCAACAGAACTGGACCAACAATGTTGTCAAACTTAAAAGATATCGCGAACAGGAGACAAGGAAACATCACTTAAAGAATTATAGCATGAACACTAACAATTATTCAAATTAAATGGTAACAATAGTGATAGCAAAAGTATTAACCAGCGGCAAAATAACTACAACAACAACAAGCAAGACGAAACTTAGCGGCAATCCGACAACACTGTACACTTGGAAGATGTTCTCCATATAGTGACAGAGACGACACTAAAAAAAATTCATGGATGCGGCTTGATGACCCTCGGCACACACCCTCGCGCTCTATTGAATGTTGAAATTGGTAGATCTAGGTCAAACTTTACTACTCAATGCGATCACTATAGTCTTTATTAATTTCTCGAATACCACTCTTACAGTACTTCGATTAGAAATTAGTGTAGCAGGATTTCTAACGGAAAATTGATATTTTACTGTGTTTGTGTGTGTACTTACCATGTTCACAGAGGACGTATTTAACGAGAACTACCGGTGTTCACCGCTTTTACGTTAATACAATCCTGCTCGACACAAAAAGACACGGCTTGAATCGTCCAAAGACAATGAACACACAATGAATAATAAAAAGCAAGATACATTCTTATCTCAAGGTCACCAACTTGACTGGCTTTAGGAAGAAAACTGCACCCAACGCCGGATCATCAATCTTTGCAGAAAACATTGTGCGCAACGCACATAGGAGAACAGTTCGACATGTAATCATTTTTATACAGTTACGTTTTGAAACACACAGCATGTTATGTCAAATATATAATCAAATTAACAATTGAATACGTACGATGCTGAGTTATATTTATTACTTGGATGACACATTGATGATCCATAACTTGAGAACCAAAAATGTGCGCAGAAAAATATTCCAGGTACTTACTAAACAGATCAAGGTGTATATAAGTTTACTATTATATTAAATTTCATGGAGGACGGATAAGTTCTACATGTACGATGTTTACTATACTTGTGATATAGATTCTATTAAACAGAGAAACCAAATGTAGGAGCAAAATTTATTTGCGTAATAATTCAGTATACTACAGTTGGGGGATATGCTTTACATTCGCGTTATAACCTTATCGCATGTAACGATTCTTAATATTATTTGGTAGGTAAAAGAAATATTCACAATTTTATTAACTTAATACTACTGCACTCTTGAGTTGTAATTCAGTACTGTACTTACAAGCTAAGACTTCACCAAAAAAATTACTCCACTTATTCTGACGAACTTGAGAGGTTTTCTTTAATGACTGGAAGAAGCAGCATATAAACCTGCTTACAGCCATATAACCTTATTGACGTTCCATCCTTGTCTTAACGTATTTACTATACGATTTCGGTAACTTTTACCCCTGGCATAGTAGCGTCCAGTTTATCAATGTTATCTTCACAATCAATTATTTTTTAACTTTTATTTTATTGTATACGTTTTTCTTAATATTTGAAGTCAATTTATCTCAAATGATACCCAGGCGAATATATTCACAACAGTGAAGACACCACTTTTAACTTCTGAGGAGGACATTTTCTTTTTTTTTTTTTGTATAGAGAAAATATTAGTTTTTTATTACTTGATCTACATTACAATACCTGTCTAAGAGGCAGACTGTTACAACTATTTTCTATCTATTCTACTTTATACCCCTATGTTGTTTTATTTTTCTTTACATACCATTTTTCTTGGCGTAGTGTATATGGCCACATAGAGAGCACTGGGTAATTGTATGCTGTTTTAACTTCTATGTATATATATATATATCCTTTTATTTACTTCGTCTTTACTGTATGCATACGTATTGATTAGTAGAATAAGTAAAACTAATTAAAATATCGAATAGGACAATCGCACAAATACTTCATCTAAATATCAAAGATTTTTAACAGGACAATCGCACAAATACTTCATCTAAATATCAAAGATTTTTTAACAAAGTAAAAAACAAACTATCATTTATGTCGTACAGCTACATATTTGTAGAGAGTACAAATATGTAGTTATGTACGGGCATGTACGCAGGAATTTATTTCAGAAGAGATCCAAGTAGTATATCAACATTTTTAAAGTCACTTTTACAATTATACTACCGTACGTTACAGAAGAGTCATTATTTCGATGTTGGCGATTTGGACCCTCAGGACCTACTCCCTGCGTACTTCCGTTGCTATATATATAGATATATAATTATTTACATACACAGGGTGGTCCATTTTAATCTTTCCACGGAAATATTTTGAAACGGTTTCAATGAACTGAACAAAAACTCAAATAGGAAATAATATGGGAAAAATCGAATGGTGATGTCGCGGTGCCCCCCAGGGCCGCTCTTCAAGGGGGTCCGGAACCCAACTTTAAAATTTTAAATGGAAACACAGGGCGAGTGACACCTCGTTTGATAGATCTTTAAAAACTAAAAAGTAATGTGGCAAAAGATTTTTCATATCGGTCAACCTATTCAAAATGGTCGCTAAGATATGTTACCTGTACCAGATAAACGTCCAGTACCCCTAATATGAAAACGGTTGAACATAAAGGAACCAAACAAAACCTCAAAGAGGAAAGCCATGGGGAAAATCGAATGGTGTTGTCGCGGTGCCCCCAGGGCTGCCTTTCACGGGGCCCAGGCCAAAGTTAGAAATTTTAAACAAAAATATGGGCCAAGTGATACCTTGTTCGATAGATCTTCATACACTAAACAGCGTTGTGGCAAAAGATTGTTCATATGAGTCATCTTTTTCAAAATGGCCGCCAAAACATGGTGCTTGTACCAGATAAAACGTCCAGTACCGCTGATGTGAAAACGGTAGTAGATAATAACGGGTGAACAGAATAAAACTCCTATAGGAAATCACAGAGTGTATTTATCATTTAACGGCTCGAAAATGTTGCAATAGAAGAGATGATTAGAGTAAAAGTGCCATAATGCAAAGGAAGAAATCTGATTTCTAGAAAATCATCGTTCCAAAGTCCTCCGTAAGTGGGTGAAGCGGGACGACAAGCAACGGTGAAATTGCAAAAGAGAACCTTAGCTTTTGCAAATTGTATCTACACAACAAAATTAACTGGCATGTGTTTTTATAAGAGATAGATGTCTGTAATGGAAAAAAGTAGGTAAAATTCTTGTTAAATGGTACTTTCCATTTTAATTGCAGGCTATGATTTGTGCAAAAGTGAATCAACTGAAATGCAAAATCAATTTGTTGAACAATGCAATTTTAGAACAATATGTACAAACGTTGGTTTTGCTCAAAAGTGGTCTTCACAATATCGGTTCATTACAGTACCAGTCACTTGTACACTCAAGTGTTTCAGGTCAACCATACCTATTGCAAGTAAAAGTGGGTTCTCGTTTGAGATTTTACCATTCATTCCCGCTTCACCCACTTACGGAAGGAGATCGGAAAGATAGTTTTCTAACAATTAGATTTCCTCTTTAGCATCATGTCATTTATACTTTAATAATCTTTTTCTCCACGATTTCCTGTACGAGTTTTATGCTGTTCATTTATCTCCGAACGTTTTCATATTAGTAGTACTGGACGTTTTATCTGATAAAGGCACCATGTTGTAGCGGCCATTCTGAAAATGGTGACCCATATGAACAATCTTTTGCCACAACGCTATTTAGTGTATAAAGATCTATCGAACGAGGTGTCACTTGACCCATATTTTCGTTTAAAATTTCTAAGTTCGGCCTGGGGATCCATGAAAGACGGTTCTGGGGGGCACCCCGACAACATCATTCGATTTGCTCCATGGCTTTCGTATTCGAGTTTTTGTTCGGTTCATTTATGTTCAACCGTTTTCATATTAGTGGTACTGGACGTTTATCTGATACAGGTAACATATCTTGGCGGCCATTTTGAATATGGTGACCGATAAGAAATTTTTTTTGCACATCGCTTTTTAGTTTTTAAAGATCTATCGAACGAGGAGACACTCGCTCATGTTCTCATTTAAAATTTTAAAGTTGGGTCCCGGACCCCCTTGAAGAGAGGCCCTGGGGGCAGCGCGACATCACCATTCAATTTTTTTCATGGTATTTCTTATTTAAGATTTTGTTCAGCTCATTTATGTTCAACCGTTTCCAAGATACTTCCATGGAAAGATAAAAATGGGCCACCCTATATATATATATATATATATATATATATATATATATATATATATATATGATATTTGGTTTTTATTTTATTACAAAATTTTTGATACTTAAATTAATGAAAAATGCAATCTTTGTGCGATTGCCCCATTCGATATTTTAATTAGCTTTATTTATTCTTGTAATCAGTATGTACGCTTAGTATAAAGAGGAAGCAAGTAAGAGAGAAAAGGGGTTTTATTAATGTATATATATATACCTGTTATGAAATCAACAGGAGGTAGAAAGTTTTTAGCTTTACAGAAAGTGGTTTCGCTTGCTTTAACAATCTCTGACCGGAGTCCACACTTCAGTGGTTTGTAAATTACCTTCTTCCCGTTCCATTGAAAAAAAGGCCTATAGAGGAAGGATTTTTTTTTTTTTTGTACCCAGGAGAATAGGGTTGTGAATCATGAACTGGTGGTGGGTATCCGCCTGAAGGGAGGAAGGAAAATTGGATCGATCAGCTTCTAAAAGTAATTTTCTCAAATCTCTATCAATCTATTTTTCTCTTTCTCTATTTTTCTTCTAGCTGATTTATACTATATAATATATATTTTTAAAACTTTATAATTCTGCACTCTTATCTAACAATGCACTAACATAGAAGTATTATTTTACCTAATTATAAATTTTAATAATTATGGAGTAAAATCAAAGAAAATATTTGCAAGCATACATTTATCATCTTCTTTCTTCTTCTTCTTTTTTTTGTTTCACGTCCCTCGATTTTGAACGACCCGTTCGGGAGAGTAATGCGTTTTTTTCGCGCGCTACTCTAGCCAGCTGTTTTACGCGCTATTCTAGCCAGCTGTTTTAAGTTGGTCACAAAATTTATATCATTAAGTTAAAGGGAACGAAACGAGCGTTTCGGGGCTTCTAACCCGTTCCTACTACTACTACTACTACTACTAATCTGCACAAAAGTAAGTAAATCACTTTTTTTGAGTATTATTTTCATCTTATTTTATTTAAAAAAAAGTGTTTAAAATTGTAAAAAGAAATAAAAAAACTTTCCTTGGGCCGAGTTTGAACTGAGGTCAAAAGCGATATTCATTACTAGCATAGAGCGTTAACACACTCTGCCACGAAGACCGACAGCAGCAACTGTTTGATTTCTGCTATTTGAATGCAATGTGGCAAGAAATGGGAGGATTACGAACCAATCAGAACTGTGTATTTAGTTCTTACTTCCGGAAGCATTACTCTCCTGAGCTAGTCCTGATTTTGATCTAAGGCTAGGGGAAACGGTAATGATTATAAAGAAGAAAATAGTGAAATGAAGACAGTGTGAGCTAACGAAAAAACCCAAGCCCTTGATGTTTGTGCACCACAATTCCCACCTGCTTTCCTTAGGTGCACTGAGTTCCTAGTGCACATAAAAACTTCAGATTTAGCAAAACCACTCATGTAAATGTTGACAAAAGTATGCTCACAAAACTATTTTCGTGAAGTATTAAGGCAATATAACACAATACGTTGTTCGTTGTTTGGTTTAAATGCCAAATATACCACAGAATGTTTTGCTTATAGCAAAAATAACAAGTAGTACAAATTCCTACTGCAAGTTACTCAATATTTATGATGTGGTCGGAAATAGATGCCCTCGAGGAGTTGTCACGAATATTGAAAAGGCTTTTCGCAAGGTTTGGCACAAAAAACTGGTACGCAAGCTAGTGACGGTGAATCTTCCCTTTTACCAGACCAGGCTCATCCAGTCATTCCTAAACGATAGGTAGAATACCTCCAGAAATTTCCACGACAACCATCTTACCGAACCAAGGCAGATTCAAGCAGGAGTCACTCAAGGATCTTGCCTTTCCCCTCTTCTATATTCAGTCAACTCGGCATATAACCACCCTCAATACCATAGTCGCCACCTTGATAAACAAAACAGACATCTTTCCCTAACATAATAACCATCGCTACGCAACTGAGTACTTGAAGCGTCATCGCTCCCTACTCAAAGAATTAACAACCTCCTGGAAGATAAAAATCAATGCTAACAGAACAATAGTGGACTTTACGAGGAACGTAAAAGACCGTGCCTTGGAACTTACTGTACATGGTACAAGACTTCAACCTCAAGAAGAAGCCTGGGCATGCTACTGTACCGCCGCCTTACACTAATTTTCCATCTAATGAATGTCGCCAAAAAACCAACACTGCGCTTCAAAGCCTTGCTTCCGGTCCTCCTAAGCTCCCACTTCAACCACGAGATCAGAAGTCACATCTGAAAAAATGCGTATCCGATCGTTGCTAATGTACACGCATCCAGCTTGGCATCACTTGCACACCCTGCGACAGATACAAGTCATTCAGAACAAAGTATAGCGAGCTATCGTAGACTACTCGGAGACACGCCCATTATCCAGATCCATGAAGAACCCGTAAATGAAAATGAAATGAAATCTTTTGCGTCTCGCGGTTATGCCGGTTAGGCTAAAGGAGACGGTGATGATGAGAGATGAGTGAAAGGGTGGAATGAAGAAAGTGGGAAGAAAAGGGAGAACCCGAGAAAACCCACGAGCACGGTGTTTGTCAACCACAAAGTCCACACGGCGCGAGCTGGGATCGAACCAGGAACCCCAAGCACCGGAGGTGAACGCTCTACCACTGAGCCACCGCGCACCCCCATGAAGAACGCGTAACAAAGACATACAATAACTGGAAGGCACGGGCACAGGCTCGATTCTCCATTCACAGAACTGTCATAATACTATCAGTACCATTAGTAAAGAAATAATACAGAAATAAAAATCTAAAGCAGTAGAAATCATGAGATTCCCATTTTTTGCTTTGTATAAGTGAATCAGATAATATTTATATAAGATGTGTCTTCCTTGGTTTCTGTTCAGGATATCTTGCATTAAATATGTGGCCCAAGGCATTAACCCGGACCTGTTTAGGCCCTTAGAATGTCGAAGGTGTTGACCAATATTCATACTTAACAAAAATGATACCTGGTTTTAAAGAATTTTGTGTGATTATTAGATTGGCAAAAAGAAGTTCTCTCTCTGTACATTTTTCTAAAGCCACCTAATTGAGACATGAAATAGTACATATAATACGTATATACGTACGAATATATATATATAAAGTCGTTATAAAAAGAACGACTTGAGCACGTGGTTTACAGTCAGTAGAATTCTGTTGATCTTCTTTCTTTTCTCTCCCTCAACTAATTCACAAAGGCTTTCTCTTGAACAAAATTTCGTAGTAGTACTAGACATGTTATGGCAATAATTTTTAGTACCATATCCTGTAGTTGAAAAATGTCTTCTTTCTTTTTCCTAGATGGAGAAAGATAGATAAAAGGCAAAAGAAGAGAAAAAAGCGGAAGAGACGAGGGAAAAGATTATTTTATTTTTATTATTTATTTTACTACACACACACACAGTAAGCAACGTTGTTACCATCTGTGGATCTCTACAATAGCCATGAAAAGGAAACATTTTTATGGTATGGAAGGGAATTACAGGACGTACTAATGCAAACACATACACACACATCCAGAGAGAGAGAGAGAGAGAGAGAGAGAGAGAGAGAGAGAATACACATATGTTCACGAGAGATGAAATGTAATAAGGCAGACAATACTTGTTATGATTACAAGAGTAAAAATCTCTTTTTTTTAAAAAAAAAAAAAAATATTTTAAACAGTTATATCATTCTGTTATTTCTATCTCATTTTTATCCAAGTTTCTATTCTAGCTTGGTCCATTGCTCTTAAATAACATATTGCTCGGCTATCTTCCATCTTTAATAGGCATATATATATATATATATATATATATATATATATATATATATATATATATATATATATATATATATATATATATATATATATATATAGAGAGAGAGAGAGAGAGTTCGTACTACAATAAGCATATATGGTCAATGAGGACCATGTGGAAGTAGTCCAGCAAAAGAGTAAAATTATTTTATACTATGTGCAATATTCGTACTAAGTTTACATGTTGTGCATTCGTAGTAAACTGTATTGTTTTAGATCTCTATAGGTACGAATAATACCAACATGCACAACACTATTATGTGTCTCTCACTTAATTGGGAGAAAAACTGCCGGAAATGTAGGAGTTTGTTTCACTAAAGTTTTAATTCATGGTCCCGATGGAAACTTACCTGGGGCCCCACCAGCATAAACACTCCATAACAATCTATGTATGTAAAATGACTTCCTATGAGTGGATGGCGTACAGGGCCTCTATCACACTGGTTTAGAACAGGTCCCATAATGTTGTTAAGACGACCCTGCTTCAGTTAATGAATGATACGCACTTGAAAGTACATACTTCTTAAAAGCTGGTTACGTTTTTCTTCACTCAAGTCCCGGTCAGGCATCGGGTTTACCTAACAAATAGTTTTTACTAGAACATTTATAGAGTGTACGATTTTATCATTCATATGGGGCCGCGGTGGCTCAGTGGTAGAGCGTTCACCTCTGGTGTTTGGGGTCCCGGGTTCGATCCCAGCCCCCGCCAAATGAACTTTGTGGTGGACAAACACCGCGTGCGTGGGTTTTCTCGGGGTTCTCCCGTTTCCTCCCACTTTCTTCATTCCACCATTTCATTCATTACTCACCATCACCGTCTCCTTTAGCCTAACCGGCATAAGCGTGGGACGTAAAACTCAAAGATTTCATTTCATTTTTTATCATTCATAACGCTAGCTCTGTAATGGGAAGATAGAAAATAAAATTGCTTTGTGTCACTTATCCTCAGAGAATCACGAATTGCCACCTGGATTCTAGGCCTTCAAGACCTGAAAGCCAGGAGGGAACAAATTTGTTCGTGAACGTTGAGAGTTGTGTGAGGATATCGTCGCTGCGCACGTGGGGAACGTTGAACAAGTATACAGTGCAGTACAGCGTGAACACCAGCATGCGCATGTCAGGTGCTTCTCCTATGCAGCATGCCAATTTAATTCGACACCCACCTGTTCCCTTGATATTTGTCGGTGTTGTAGCCAAGACGCAATCTGTGTTGGGTTTCTTATCATGTTAAAGGTTATTGTTTATAAGAGTCAGATTATAAAAAGTGTTAGTTCAACAAATTTATAACTGCTGTTGTCCTAGGTTATACAAGTGACACCATCGTATTTGATAAGGTAAATGCTTAATTATGAATGATACTGGTGTTAAACAAATGCTGGTTGCAACTTATAATGTAGTCTTGTTAAAACAAACTGGCCATTCAATTTCTTTTGAAAATCCCAGAACATTTACCTACAGTTGGAATAAATAAATATGGATTTTCTTTGGTAATTGAAATCCTTCTTTAAAGTCAATTTCTAAGAATTTCGCTCGTACACTTACGAAAATATCACGTGTTAAATCAAGGTGAGTGGTCAAGATTTTTTGAACAATACTGTACATCGGAAATCTGATAATGTATAAGACACTGTAAACCAGGGGTTTCCAAACTCCCAGAGATTTCTCCGCCCTGAACAACTTCGACACCTGGGAAAATACCGTAACTTGATTTTCTGGTATATTTTAGATAATAATGCAATTATTATTTTAAAGTTTTATTTTAGATGTGAATAAATAAAATTAGAATATTATTGCGAAAGAACACAAAAAAATTAATTGATAAGATTAGTAGTCAAATGTATATCCAAGATAAATAAGTTCAGATTTTGTAAGATGGAAGCGAATACAGAAGAATGTTCTATATTTTAATTTGTCAAATTTATAAAAAAAATACGGGTATATGAACGGATTAAAACTTCAGTGCACGGTCTCAATATATATTATAAGTTTTACTCTTGTGTCTAATTAGCCAAATCGGCCATTACAAAGACAGATGAAGTACCAAAGCATCATGATGTACAGTTCGGGGACACTGTTGTACACAATAACAAAGCAACAAAATCTGACAATTAGCTGAGTTTCTCGCAGGAAGAGACCCACGTCAAATTTACAAGTAGTATGCAGATAGCTATTACGAGTATATGGGTTATTATTAGGAAAATAAATGTCACCATTATAAGAAAATAAATAGCAATACTACAATCTATTATTATACTCTATCTTTTATATATAAATACATAAATAAATAAACAATATTTTGTGCCAGAGTAAAACTCCCAATTGATATTGGGAACGAAAGACATCATTAAAGAGACGTAAAAATTAATTTTACCCAAAACTACTCATGGAAATTTAACCTCAAACACATTTTCTTCAGTTTCATGTAACATATCCACTGATACACCTATCATATATGCATTCTCTTTTAGTTTGACAGAAATTAAAGTTCCTGAGTTAAACACAATTTTTTGCTATATACTATTAAATATATAGTGTTACTGTCATACTATTATATCATAATGAAGAGCTTCAATACCGAAATAAGTGGCGTTGTTCTTGTATTTTGTAAATTCGTTTTTTGCTTGATTTTCTCAAAAAATACTCATGAGTATTTACTCTCATCCAAAATGTTATTAAAATCGATGAGGTTTATCGATTGGTACATGTCTCATGTTTGTACACTATCTTAAACCGACTTCCAAAAATAGAGGTTCTCTGTTTGACCTGTATGTGAATATGTTTGTATGTATCTGTGGTTATACGCGGTTAACTCTAGGAACTGGTGGTCAAATTTTGATGCGGTTTTCACATTATTCGAATATGCTATTTTCAAGTAAGGTTTATATATTAAAAAATGAAAAGTAATACACGTGTAATTAATTGAATATTTTTGTTTAAAAAAATTAGATAATTCCTGCAATGCCCGAGAAAAAATATCCTAAAATAAACTGTACCCGGAAATTCTACAAAGTACAGTGGGCTGCATACAACCAAGGGGTAAGAGCAGTTTTCAGCCAGATTTCTCCGAATGATTGACCGCTGGTGATGGACACATAAGTCATTGGCGATATCATGACTGTTTACATGACGGTCTCGCTTAACTTTTGACACAATGTCACGTACCTTCTCTCTGATTGGTTGCCCAATGCGAGAAACATCTTGAAGATCGAATTTTTTAGGACAAAAGTGCCTGTTTTACTGACTTCTGTGTCTATGTTTCTTGTTTGAACTGCATAAATATCCAAAGCCTACTAACAGTAAAGCTATAGGGAGTTACGATTGTCCATTGATAAAGCACTAACATCTGGTTTCAAGAGTCGGAGGTTTGATCCCAGGCCATGTGAGTTTGTGACGGATGACATTGAGAGAGAGAGAGAGAGAGAGAGGAGAAGGAGAGAGGAGAAAGAGAAATAAACATATGGGGATAGAGGGGGATACATTCATATATGTAACAATAGAATGGAAGAAACAAATGGTCGGACAGCATTCATATTCTGGGGAAAATTGTGTTTTTTCCTGAAGTATAAGAATTACAGTTTCTCAGTCGAATCTGCCAGTATCACAACCTCAATTGTCGATTAAAGGTGGAGAACTTTTTTTTCTAGAATCACATGCTTTCGCAGGGAGACAAAGATCTCAACATTTGGAGAATGAGAATTTTTTAAAAAAATCACAGCTTTCGGGGATAGATTTCGAACCTCTCGGCTATGATGCCACGACGTTAACCATTCATTCACGAAATTTACTACTTAATGAACCATGTCCTTCTAACATAATTCAAGACTGCCAACAATTTTGAGGCAAAATATATTGGAAATATACAATGTGGCTATTAATTTCCAGGACTGCTCTAATAACACCAGAACGGATGATGTGAAAAACGTACCCTTTTAATATGTTTCGAAGTAATCCCCACCTGCCGTAATACACTTCTGTCCTCGACTGTATAAGTCGTGGAAACAACTTTTAAAGTCCTGTTTCGGAAGGCTCTTCAATGTCGACGTCACGTGCTTCTTGATGTCTTCAACATCCACAAACCGTGTTCCTTTCATCACAGTTTTCAGTTGTGGGAACAAAAAAGTCTGTGAGGGTCAAGTCAGGAGAGTATGGAGGATGATGCAGCTCATGCTTGGCCAAAAACCGCTTCATTGGCAACGCAATGTGGAGTGGGCGTTGTGGTGCAACAGAAACCTACTTCCATTCTGCCGAAAGCGGGGACGTACTCTGCGAATTCTTTTTCGGAGTCAGGCAAGAACTTCTGCGTAATACTGCCCTGTAACAGTCGTGTCAGGTGGAACAAATTCATGATGAATAAGTCCTTCACTATCGAAGAAAGCGATTAACATGACTTTGACCTTTGATTTTTGAAACCGAAACTTTTTCTGTTTAGGGGAGCTGGGAGATCACCATTCTGCACTCTGTCTCTTGGTTTCAGGGTCGTATTGATAGCATCAAGATTTGTCACCGTTACTATCGAATCCAGGAAAGCAGGGTCAGCGTCAGCATTGTCGATGAGTTCACCACACGTGTCCATTCTGAGTTGCTTTTGTTCGTCTGATAAACACTGCGGAACAAATCTGGAACACACCTTGCGTTTCCCTAGGTCTTGTGTCAGAATTTGGCGAACCATTTCTTTGTCGATGTTCAGTTCACTCGCCAGTATTCGAATAGTCAGTCGCCGATCCGATGTTACAAGCTCGCGAACTTTCTCAATTGTTTCAGGCGTACGTACGGAAATTGGCCTTCCAGTGTGGGCGTCATCTTCAACCCTTTCGCGCCCGTCCCGAAAACGTTCATACCATTCAAATGTGTGGGAACGGGATAATGCTTGCTCACCACACACTTGCTTCAACGTTGCATCGGTTTCTGACGCACTTTTGCCCAGTTTCAAGCAGAATTTTATGTTCACCATTTGCTCCATTTCTGCACTTCCACAACACCACTTCACCACTTCGACAACAACACTACACCAGATATGTTTCCACGTGTCTTTCCCAGCCAAGCTCTTGTTTCCAACTGGCGCGCGCTTCGGGAAGCATGTGCAGATGTACTGCCTTCCGGATACCAGCAGCTCCTCTCTCGGGCGAGTGATCGGTTTTGTACTGTGACGTCAGTCCTGGATATTAATAGCCACACCTTGTAGTATTACTTCTATGAGGGATGGTTATTTACTATAAATACTCAAACAATCGTTGCAATAATGTTTATAAATACTCAAACAGTGTGTGTGTGGAATCTTTGGTTCGATTCCCGCTCAAGTAAGTTAGCGATCAACACCATCGTGTCTGTGAGATTTCTCAGTTGTACTAACGTTTTCTCCCACATTCTAATTCCACCAATTAATCTATCACCATTCACATGCGTTAATCATTCGTCTCTAATAGTTTAACGGTCATAATAGTGGAACAGTAAGCTGAAACATTTCATTTATTTTTTTCACTTTCGTTACTAAGTTGATCTAGTTCTGGGTTGTTCGAATTACGGATGTAATATGTATATTGCATTCTGTACACGAAATTACTTCTAAAGAATTTTGCAATTTTATCTCTCATTACTATAACATGTCTTTTCCACATGTAACAGCATCAGCGATAAGATACTAGGCATACTGAAGACCGTAAAAGTAACTTATACAATAGAATCCTTTACAAACAAATCACTGTTTCACCGACGGATGCTAATGAATGCATACATTAAAAAAACAGATCTTTATCACAGAAATTAGTAGAATAACTGAAACGAATCAGAAAGCAATAAACAAACAGAATATCTTCAAACCTCTTATAACTCTGAACCGTGATGAACTAATACTTGAAATACAACTTTACTAGAACTATTAGATAGTCTTCGATCTTGCTCTTTATTCACTCACGTACCAAATACTTGAAAAATTCCACTGCTATTCTAACACATATATCGAAATCATTCCTATTCTCATACAGAGATTTATTGATCCCAATATTTGCGAAAAATAGTTACACCTTCTATTTTCTTCAATGTTCTTTAAAAATTTAGCCATGAGTCTCTGTTACTACTTTATTAAAACTGAAGAATTCAACCTTTATCATACTACTGTAGGTTTCGAGCAGAAAACTTAGCCATTTAAAAAGGTGTTAAGAGTTTAAACTACGCACAACATAGTCTGAAAAATCTATAGAGATTGTAACGATCCTTAACGATGAACTGATTAATCTTCAATCATAAATAAATCAAGTTTCAATAGTGTAGTTAGGGTCATTTAGGAACATTTCGGCACGTTAAGAAACACTGAAAGTTACTATAATTTTATTCCGCAAAAGCAATAATGCTTGACAGTAATCCTCGCCCTTGCTAGGACACACAAAACCTTCTCCTAAAATATAGTATTTCAAAGTACAAGAACACATAAACGGACGGCTGTGAATTAATAGGTTTTGGAAATCTTGCGGGAGAAATCGACACTTATTATGGGAGATGTCGACACTATAAACAATGAAAACATTCACATCTTCGGAGTACAAGAAACATAAAACGCAATAAGATAGTAGATCTGAGGTTGCTACTATCTATGTGTGGTTTATTTGCAAACTGTGCTGCGATTCATTACAATCTGAATTGAAATACAAGAGGAACACTGAAAGAATGTAAGCTCGTTAAACACGAACCCTGTTTTACAATTGTTTTCCAACATATTGCTTTCAGTATTTGTTGCTCATAGTAATCAATAATCGAAAATCACAATTTAACACAATCATTTTCGGAATCCATATGCGAACAATGCAACACAGGCTAATTTCTTCCAAGTGAAACTGACTTTCTCATAGTCTTCTTTCACAACATTTTGCCAAGGTTCCTACGAACAAAGTTCCTATAAGATAAGTTGAAATTGTTTTTCAAACTTCTGGAAGAAAGATAAATAAGGATTGACATTTTTGAGTACTGTGTAGTGGGAGACAACATTTCTATTCCAGCATTAGAGGTTTTCTTTAATACATCAGGGTCTCATCTAAAAACAAAATGTACTTTACCATTAGGCTTATACTGGACTGAATGACTCAGAATCTGAGAAAGCGTGTTTGTTACGTAACCTAGATCTATGATTTATACACTAAAATGAACCAGACAGCAGTCCGTTTGTCTGATGACTTGCCTTATAATAAAGTAACTACATATCGAAATCTCCCTACAATCACTGTTGATTTATCCTCTAAATGCATTGATTAACTTTTTTAGGATTTTTGGTAACTTTTGTTGTCATGGCGTAGTATCGTTTTTGACCGCTTATTTAGGTTCTATAACAGGTATTTAAGCCAAGGTTTTTACTAGTCAAGTCAAGGATGGACCAGGAACACCCCAGATGCGTTTTAGAGCCGGATGGTCAACTTGGCGGCGTCAAGTGGGGGCGGAGAGCGTGACTTTTTATTTTTTCTTCAATTTCAAAAATTCTTCACACCTTTAGTTTTAAAGATATCAGATTGGAACTTTGCATACATATTGTATGTACTTTCGGATATTTCTCAAATTTCTCTGAGATCCCTACGTGAAACCGTGTCCGGACACGAGGGGCGCAAGTGTTCCGAGGGATTGATTTTCTCAGAAAAATTTTCGGATTTTCCCGATTTTTCCGATTCAGGTAGATGATACGTACATGTGAGTGATATCGTTGAAAAGGGCTTGTTATACTAAAGAAAATAATGTTTGAGCCATGACTCTAGGCCAAATGGTAATAACGCAGTAAATGTTTATAATATATATATATATATATATATATATTATATATATATATATATATATATATATATATATATATATATATATATATATATATATATATATATGTGTGTGTGTGTGTGTGTGTGTGTGTGTGTGTGTGTGTGTATAGAGGGAGCCTAAATTCAGATTTTCAACAATTTTTTCCGCCCACTGTTTTCAAGATACAAGATTAAAATTTTGCACACGTATTATGTACATGAAAACGTAGTTTTGGAAAAAAAAAAAAAAACAGATCTATACGTTAACCCAGGGCTAGGCCAGAGCAGCAAAATATTTTGGATGGATTTTCAAAAATACTGCCGGGTTTTTCCCTAATTTTCCGATTCAAGTGTACGATACGGACATGTAATTGATATCGTTGAAAATAGTTTATTATACTGAAGAAAATGGCGTTTGAACCATGACTCTAGGTCAAATACAAATGATGCAGTGCATTTTTTAAGTATATATATTAGGTCACTTTCAGACTTTCAAAAATTTCTCTCGACTTCAGTTTTCAAGATTCAAGAACGAAATTTTACATAACTATTTTGTATATAACAACGCATTTTTTTAAAAATTCAGATCCCTACGTAAACCCAGGCCCGGCTCAGAGGGGCACAAAAATTTCGATTTTTTTTCGAAAAATCTCGTGTTTTTTAAAATTTTCTTGTTCCTGGTGTATAATACGGAAAAGAAAGTGGTGTCATTGGAATGTGTGGTCTATCCTTTAAAAGAAAATGAGGTATGAACCATGATCCAACGATAAGCAGTAGCTGTTTGAGTGGAAGTCTAAAATTTACCTCAAAAAGTGGAAATCGTAAAAAGGTTAACAAAAGCTGGCACGAGTTGTCACTTACTCAATTACACATACATTCATACAGAGGGTTATATTCTATCATAATATCAATTCTTTGCCTCTTTTCATCAACACATATTAACGCTATACCTTATTTTTGACTTACTGAAACTTGTAACATGGATATTGTTTCTTAAATAAAACCTTACGTACCTATTTTGGAGGCTTCTGCTTCTGTTGCAACAGGCAAAATTAACTTCTTTGCATATGCAACTTGTTACTGAGAACCGATTCATATCAAGGAGATAGAATACTTGACATCAAGACAAGTCGAACTCACAAATTACTATCTATGACAAGAGAAGAATTATGCACAAGATCTGAAGACAACATCATGACGAAATAATATATTTACCCATTTTTCTTCATGGTACTCTTTTCAGACATGATGTGCAGATGTCAATGGTCATATAATAGGTCAAGTTAACTCTTATTTCACTGACAATTGTCGTCTTTCCAGTTGAGGTGGACATAACAATTTTTATATTCTGACGTTCCAAAAACACAGTGGAGCACGTTTGCACTGAGAACCCTCTGTCTTCCATCGCATACACCGTCAGTGTACCATTGATGCATAACGATCAACATACATAGTCACAAGAGGCAATCCTGTAGAGGAAACACTTGGCCTCGGGTACCCTTACCACATGATCACTCTCGATGCCACTTGATTGCAGAATAGGCTCTCACTGGTGTCGTCCTTGCATTGTAGATAAAAGACTGTGATCCAGACACGACGAATTCGTAAGCACAGCTACACCCGTTGTTTTGTGCGATGACATTCAAAAGTACTAGCAGCATTTCTTCTATAGATACAACAATCAAAATGCCTTCTTAGTGGTCAATCTATTGAAATTTTCAAACTAAGGTAAACATACTTTCAATTTACATTTTGATTTGTGATGCTAATCCTGTTGAAGTATAACTATGGTGTAATTTGTATGTGGTTCCTCGATCGTATCATGTGGAATATTGACAGTGAATATACCGTGTATATATATATATATATATAGCCAAATACTGGGTTGGGAAGGAGTATTTGCTTACTATTATCTCTTACGGAACATTTTTCATAGTAATACCTCTATATTATTTCAGTTAAAATAATAGGAAAACACCCCTCACAAAGAGTAAAAATGCAGATGAAATTACATTAAATTATATAGTAAATTATTTTGCCTTGAAATGTGTGACTAATGGCTTATTCACTCTGAAAGCCATTCCCGAATATAGCATACATGAATATGATTTAGTTTTGAATGTTTGGATATTACTAGAAGTTAAATAGTTATATTGGTTAATTACTATACGTTTTCTTATATTAATGTCTGTTTTGTCATTTTAATCTTGACTAAGAATGGAATGTCAAGTTGTAAACATGGATAAATTTGTAGTTGATTCAATTTATTGTTTGAGATATGCTTACATCAGTATGCGCTGTAGCAAAGATCAATCACTACAGTTGCAAAGAAAAGGGAAGTACAGACATTTTGTTGAGTCTATTTGTGGTTATTGGGAATGAATATAGCTTTTATTCACCATTATACGTATAATATAAGCAAATTCTGTGTTAGAATTTGCGCTTATATAAAAAGTAAAATTCTTACAAATATTCAGGGTATCTATGTTTCGATTATTCTCTACGTTCTTGCAACTCAACGTAACTCTATCTATCTATTTACGCATACACATACACACACACATATATATATATATATATGAACACAAACACACAGGCCTATACACATGATACCACACTGAGATGAAAATCATATTAGGTATTGCGCAACATCGTTATTTTCTGTTGTCTTTTAATTTCTGAAACGTTTGAACAAAATTTTAAAAGTAGTTATTTTTTTTTTCTTAAAAAAAGAAAAAGAATATTTCATTAGTTGACGCAAACATCGAACATCGGATGTGAAAACTTCTAACTCCTATCCTTCGTAGGTGGAATTTTCGTTGAGTGATTCAGCGAAGCAGGAGCAGAAACCAGCAAGCAAGCTCAGGTTTAAGCTAAAGGATATTTTTTTCTTGGTGCCCTACTGGGTTTTCTGAATACAGGGTTTAGTTAATTTATTACACAAACTTTCCCCCCATCCTCTCATTTCCAATGGATGTTTGAAAACAATGTAGACTATGAGAGATTAGCTGAGAGAGAGAGAGAGAGAGAGAGATGCAGAGCTAGAAAGAAAGGAAGAAAAAAAGGAAGGATAGCATTGGAGGGTAGTAGGGGTAATGCAATGCAGATTTTGCCTCTGGCGCGAAAGTAGTTCGTCTTTGGTTCGATAACCTCCGACGAGGTGGGGGCGAAAGACGAGAAAGAAGTTTACGGTACGTGAAAAGAGGAGAGAGAGAATGAGATTTCGTATAATAATGCTTCGGGCGGTACTATCACTCCAGAATTCAATAGCGCAAAAGTAATTAACTTTGATAAATGATTTCAGTACGTGTCAATTCTATATATAAGCACTTAAATACATACACAATGTAGAGCGTTGGAGTAAACTATGTTTTTTTGTGTGTGCCAAATATACAGTATATATGTATTTGTGTGTGTGTGTGTGTCTTTTATGAGCATGAGAATTTGATGCAATATCATATAGAGCCTTGGGAACTAGAATGGTGTTACTGGGTAGACAGAGAGAGAGAGAAAGTGGTAATATTTGGAAGATGAGGTGTGCTGTGATAATCTATTCAGTTACCGCAGTATTAGTTTAATCAGCTGCCATAATTAACTCATACACAATAATAATCAAGCTAAGCTGTCATGATTCTGTCGGAAGCTGTTTTAGATGTTCCCATAATATGCGTTTAGATCAGTTTCTTGGGAGAATATACGCTACATAAAATCATGGTTGCTACTCTCTCTCTCTCTCTCTCTCTCTCGCTCTCGCTCTCGCTCTCGCTCTCGCTCTCGCTCTCTTCTTACTAAATAACGCAAAATAACGCTATTTTAGTAGAGCAGAAGTAGTTTGTGGTTTTGTAGGGTGAAGTGGCATAAGAGCATTGTTTGGTTAAATATTAAAAATTTACAACCAGGTTTTTCAAATAAAGAAATGATATTGCAAATAAATATAAGAAAAATGAGTATTACTAAGGTATTTAAAATGAAAACACCTTTATATGCAAAACATTAGTATTATTTGTAACATGAATCAGTATATTTTGTATGCATATTATTAGGTATAAAAATATATATTTGTGATAGGTATTCAAACAAAAATATTTTTTATTTCTTATTATTAAAAACAATAATAATTTATTGAGGATCTTCAAAGAAAAATCTCTAACATGTACAATACTTCAACATATCATGATTAATATTTTTGGATCAAAAAATCCATTGTATTTCAGGCCAAAATTTTCTTTTAGGCCGGAGAACTACATATAGTGCAGCCAAACTCAAACTGTCACTGAAGTTAGTATGATGTGCTTATTTCTTTAAAATTACGAAAACTCAATTTAGGGGCCTTTCGGAAATGTTGTGGCCCCCTGATCTAAAAATACATCAAGAGATCCAATATATTTCAGTCAAAAATTTTCTTGCAGGCCTTATATCTAAAGAACTACATTTAATATAGCCAAACCAAACTGCCACTTAACTCAGTATGATGTGCTTTTCCGTATAAAGTACAAAAACTCGATTTAGGGCCCGTGGAAAATTTTGAGGCTCCTGATCCAAAAACTAATTATTGGCCAAGATCGGAATCTTTTGATGCATTTTTAAGATCATACCTAAAATTCGTGGCTAAGATCGCAATCTTTCAACCTAAAATACTTGTTTCTATCTTCCAAAGTAAATTATTCTTAAATTCGTACTGTGAGAAAACAGCAAGCGCCTCAGATCATCTTTCTATTGGTCACGCTGGTTATAAAAATAAACATATACGATAATAGATGCCCCTACCTGCGTTATTGTTTGTCTGCCTCCAAATGACTGGGTATTATAATTTCTTTACTCGACCATTTTGCTTCATACTTATGGTTTTGTATTAGTTGAAAACTTTTATAAGAACTTCTTAATTTTCTTTAAACTGTAAGTTTTTTGTCTTTAATAGTAGTAAATGTACATATTAAAAAAATCATTCGGATGTTACACTCTTCAGACAACTTGCCGATTTAAAATTACCAGATTATTAACTTACATTCTTCAAACCGAAAATATATAGATGATTTATCACATTTTATAAGACCGTTTAATTATTAACAAGTCATCTTTCAATATAAAATAGTTTTAATATATATAAAAACAAGATAAATTTTATTTATTGAAGATGTTCCAACATAAACATATTTAAATGATACAATATTTTTTTATTGATGGTTAGGATGTGATTGACAAACTTCAAAGTTTTAATTGTTCGACTGTAAGGAGAAACGTCCCAGGGAATAATGAATGTAATAATTGCATTTCGCTGACGCAAAATAGTACTCACTCAATTAAGCTGAAATTTAATACACAGAAGCAGATTAGAAATCCAGGTCTAAAAGGCCGCTACAGAATAGAGTTTATGGTGTGGTTAATAAATTGCAAATATATATATATATATATATATATATATATATATATATATATATATATATATATATATATATATATATATATATATATATATATATATATATATATATATATATATATATATATAATGTATATATCATATATAAGTGTGTGTGTGTTGTTTATGCACCAGCATAACTGAACACCTGAAGCAATTTCTAAACTTCGTAAACGCGTGACTTACAATTCGGAAACAAATACATTGGGGTGATACTCCTAGCACCCCTAGATGATTGGGAAGGGAGTGATATGTAATACAATCTAAACATTATCGATATTAGTGTCAAATTTAGAGTTTTCAAAGACGCTCAGATAAATAGTGATACTCCCAATACAATTTAAACTCAAGTTCAGTCGAATCAATATGAGTTTGAGATCCGATGAAAAATGAGATGGCCAATATATGTGTCATAAGAATTTCATTCAGAACTCCAAAATGTTCAAACGTTACGAGAATTTCTACTACACATTCACAAATATTATTGGTGAGTTGAGCTGTTCCGTCTCCAGACTCGAGGTATAAGTAAGTTAATCCCCGGACTCTAAGCAGAGCATTAGAAAAACAGCAAGTACGGTACTAGTTCCACGTCAACTGGCGGAGGAGGCAATGTTTATAATTCATACTCTCCAGTCAACTCTCCACATTGAAAAACTGTCCAAACAACTACAATTGCAATATAGTAACTTGATAGTGAGCTCAGGTTCGTAAATGAAGAGACGAATAAACAGACTTGATGCGTGACTGGCTTCTACAACAATAGTAGAGTATATATTCAATTCCAATATCCTTGTGGGCACGTTGATGTGACTTCTTTCCATTTGCTCGAATTGATTACCGTTGGCATATTCACTGTGAATTGTATTGTTGACCGTTATGTTAACATGTTACAAGCGACAGTCTAAGTCAATCTTCATGCTTTATATTCGTGTGCAATTCACAAATATCAGTAATATGTAGTTCAAGTAAAACAGCAATAGGTCGAAGGTGTCTTTTGCATTCTTATAAAACTACAAACATAGGTACATAGGTATTAGAAATAACAAGTAGGAAATTGAAAACAGAAATTTACAGATTATAACAAGTCTCTCCTTAAAAATTCACAAGTATCAGTAATATTTGAGGTAAAATTTTAGTAGGACAAAACGATCATTTACAATTATATAAAGGACACACATAGGTAGAGGAAATAACCAGGAAAAAATTCAAAATAGAAGTTCACAGAGATTCTTACGTTATATATGCAGTTAAAGAGTACAGTGACAATTGGAGAAATTACATTGCTGTTTCAAACAGGAGGATATAATGCTTCGACTTAAATCAATTTGAAGTTTGAGGATTCGGGTTATAAGGGTGTGTACTAAGATCTATGGCGTACTTCCTTGGAATTTCAGGCAACAAACAGCAGTATTTCTTGTAGGCATGAAATGGAATTGGTAAGCAGAATTCTTTGATAAATGGTAACAGTTCGTTAGTTAGGTACAGATAAAACTTACGTTCTGTAGAAAGCTACCTTGACCATATCTGTTTCGGCTACCCTGGCTTCCAGACGTCTGCAAGTCTCGATGATATTTCCTCAACTAGCTAATAAGTGTATCTCCCAGGAATCAAACTAAATCTCCTCAGAACCTCAAAAATAGTGTCGGAATCTTGCCTCCCAATCCAGCTTAGTTAATTCGATAAACAATGGTTCTGTCAGGTCCTAGGCTCTGCAGACAAAGCCCAGTCTGCAAGTAGATGAGGGTATTTAAAGGATCAATTTAGGCTCTATGGATAGCTTGTTTCGTCAAAAAATGGCCAGAGCGTGAATGTAAAGTAGGTGAGCGAGGTGAAGTTATGGGTAGTCTCTCAGTTTATTCGTGATTATAACACTGTATTATACAAAGTTACATAGAAGAGAAAAAAGATTAATCAGCATAAAACATAATAGTTGCCTGTAGCTCTCAAACGAAGGAAAGTCCGTTGTTCACTTCAATTTTTAGTACACAGGGGAAAATAATTAAAAATGGTTTAGATTTCTGCCTTTTTCAATTCCGATCAATAACTAATCAATAGACAAAGATAGTTCACAATTAATAAATAATACTCACAGTAAATAACAAAACAAAAAATACACTTGTTCCATGTCACAGTTTGCTGGAAATCGATTATTGCCAATACATGGTAGCTAATCAATATTCCATCAGTCCATGAATGAGAGTCACAGATTCACATTTATTTACACAGTACAGTTAGATGAAAATTGACTCAATGAGAGGGACAAATTTCTTTACAAAGTGTTAACACTCTCAAACAATATCAGACACTATCACAGAGAAACCACATGAAATATTACTATTAAATTGGACTTCATTCCTCTCTCATTTTTACTCGATATTTCGAAAATCTCAGCTAATAAATATTAAAGAGGAAAAGAGACTATTAAAAGAAATACAGCTATGAGTTTTTTATTACCTATTAGTAAGTATATAAAATTCGTTCGCATGTTTATAGAGGTGGGGCGTTTCTTCAATATATATATCAATACTGGTCTATTTGAAAAGTGATTAAAAAAGAAGAAATCATTAATTCGATTTCTTTCAACAAATTTCTCTATTTTTATTTCTTGGTATATTATTCTTTTTTTCTGCTTCTCATGGCTTTCAATGAGGTCGAAAGGATTGGCAAAGGAGAGAGAGTGAACTCTGTTCGCTTCTTCAGCAGTAAATAGAGATATTTTCGTGGTTTATTTGATTCCGGTTTATAGCTTACATTTTCTGAGATTTTTTTTTCCCTCTTCTCCCAACCGTTCTCTCTTGATTCGCTGAATTTGCTTGCTGTATAAGAGATAAAGACGGTTTGAAGTAATCCATGCACGCAAATAGCTAATACGATCTGAGAGATTCTTCTCCCCCTTTTTTTTTGGTTCATTTTTTTCTTTAAGCTTCTGCGTTCTTTCCCTTCCCCAATATATACCCTCATTTCTCTCTCTCTCTCTCTCTCTGTTGCCAGTTATATAACTGAACTCTGAACCTTTACTCGGTAACCTATAATATAACCAAGCATGTTGGATGGGAGAAAATAAGTAAAGTTGTTTGAATGGTAGTTTTTGGGGAACAGTAGTGGAATTGGAGACGGAGGCAAGTTGGAGTAATAGGGTGGGTGGGGTTAGAGATAGCATTTATGAGGGGGAAAACTAGGATGGAGAAGGGCAGCAAAAAAGAGCGAAATTATACGGCTGTTCAAAATTGGGGAATTGGGATAGCAGTACGTTGGTTGGAATTTCCATACTGTTTCAGACCATTGCATGAGGTTAGGTTGCCTCAAGTTTTCCGGAGCGAGTATATCTATAGAAATGAGTTTTTCTCTACTACTTGAATGTATGTGTATGAGTGAGCGAGGGAGAAACTGAATGGTTGAAGTAAGACGAGAATAATGGTCAGAACCAAACCCAGAGAGTGAAGACGAAAAAGTAAAGTTTCATTTTTATTACTCTTTTTTTCTTCTTACTCTTCACAAATTCCATATAAAAAAATGACTTCTTGGCATTGGGCCATACTGAACAGGTGTTGCCAGGTGTAGTGAAGCAATCCTGGTTCAAACATTTGTTGCAATCAGTTTCTTTTTCTTCTTTTCCACACACAAAGATTCAACCATTTCTCCCACACACCTTCTGGTGTTGCCCTTACAAAAGAAATCACAATTATTTTTTTTTTTTTTTACGTAGAAAATTATTCATTCATAAAATATTAGCATATCGCATTGTATACATCTGTGCGAAATCAAACCTTGATCACTTGCAATTCTGAGTTTTCATTTTGAATATTTGTATTGAAACTCAAAATTAAATCTACACAAAATATATGCTTAAATTCTCCCGTGAACATTTATTCTTTATCTGTATCTGTCAGTACTCTGTATTCTATTCAATATTTATCCACAATTATACTAATCATTTCGTGTCTCCTCAAACCATATCTCTAATCTATATCTTCATAATCTTGTCATAATCTATATCTTGTTTATTTTCAGATGGTATAACCTTCTCTCTCAATTAAACATGTATGTGCCTCATTTATAAGCATTTGGAGCCTCGTTCAAATATCTAACAATTTGTATATGTCAAATATGTTTACATTGGCTTTAACTGTTCTCTTCTTAAAATATATCACAGATATAAGACAATTGAAAGTAAGACCTTCAGATAGGAAACTAAATTACAAATTTTAGAAATCAACTGATTGATTTATATGTAAAGGTACTGTATTATTTTTACAAATGATAATCATAACTGTAAAGTTCTGGTTATATTGGTTTCTTTTCCCATGATTATTAAGGCTAATCTGACATTCTAAAATAAATTTATTTTATAAACGCAACGTGTTTAGTTTCTGATTGAATACTCTCTTAAATGACCTCTCACTAACGACTAAATTTCCTAACAAATATGTATGTAAAAACATTTTCCTGATATATTCCATATTATAAAAGAATATACAATATTTAACATTTATAATATACAATACTAACTTAATATTCCATTTATTTCTTCTTAAGGAGCATGAGGCTCAATGGTAGAGCACTTATCTGTGGTGCGTAAGACCCCTGGTTCGATCCTCGTGCCGTGTCCGTGGGTTTTCTAGGAATACTTCAATTTCCTCTCACTTTCTCATTCCACCAACTCTTCCATCATCATTCACTTACCTTAACTATCCTAAAGGGCCTTAGCCTAAAGGGCATAATTGTTGGACGTTAAACTGAAAGATTTCATCTTTAAAAAAAAATCTTCTTGTTCGATATTTATATACAAAAAAATATATTGTGTTATAATAATAGACAAGACAAAATAACTTTTAATACTGATCTATCATCGTATGCTTACGTGTTAAAACCTATTCGTTCAGAAAGCTACACTACTACTGATGTTGTAATAGTTCTACACAACCCGATATACCACAGTGCTGCTACCGTCTGTGATTCCGTGGACAGAGACCTTGCTTCTATTAAACTAACTGCATAGTATCCATTGATTCTTAAGCGCAGAAAAGGCTTAAGAATCACTTTGCTTTGATAAGATTAACTGGAAAGACTACGGAGCATTAGTATACGGGGTACCTCAAAAGACGGGGCCAAGTATACGGGGCCAAGACCAATTCTGTTATGAGTGAATGGAATGGAAAGATTGGGTTGTTGGATATAGGCGGTTTTCAATTTCAAATGGTGAAAATTTCTCCAATCGTACCAGCCGTTTGAGCTCCACACTACAAAGGCACTCTATATTAAATGAATTTAAAAAAATCGTTGCCAGTTCAGTAAACTGTTTCCTTGGATCCTCACCATAGCAATAACACAGTATTATTGGAAAACTAATTGGAAGTATTGTAGTGTTCCTCACCTTACAATGTGCACGTTTCCAGTGTCACTTTCGTGTGCTCTTATGTTTACCTGCTGAACGGTTAATCGTAGCTCCGATAATTATGGCTCTACCTAGGTACTGTATGTTGATTCCAAAATGATAAAACAACGAAATAAGTGATAAAATTTTTTATTAATTAGCAGCACTGTCGAATAACAATGATAATAAAATGTAGTGTACGCATTTTATAGCATTAAATCTTTAGTATTATTTGATGTCTTTTAATTTGTAAATTGTAAGAAAAAGTCAGAAATGATAGCTTGGAGCATTGTTTCGTTTTCTATTACAATAAACCATCTAACACTTTATTTGAGTTACTTGAGAGTTCGTCATATTAGACTTTTATGTTTATTTCAATACCATTTATAGTTTATGAATAATCAAACTTTTGTTCTTCCTTTGTTCCAAATTTCTGTCACGTTCAATTCTAACTTATTTCTTAAGTTTTTAGTTCATAAGATTTTAAACGTTTCAACCATTGACATAGTTTCGATTTGCGATTTCCACACTTGTAAGCTGCGAAATGGATTTTTCTTTTGTTTTTAATTATTCTTTGATCGTTCTTATTATTATTATTATTATTATTATTATTATTATTACTGAATAATACAAGTAATAATTTGAAAATAATATTTGAAATGGGCAGAGCGAAATATCTAGTTTCATGCACGGCCAGATTTAGGGGGGTACAAAGTTACACGTGCACCCCCTCCCCTTGGTTGTAAATAAATACTATTAAAAATGAGAAACTAGCAATGAAAATAGCAATGCAACACTTTCTGCCATCATGTTTCCGTTTGGGGGTTAAACTATTGCTTTTACAAAGCTCTGCTTTGTTTTAAGTTGATTTTCGAAAGGTTGAAGGAAAAGGATTCACCAAGCAAAACAATATAGCATTTATCAAGTAGGGGAGAAAACAGAAGCCAGTAGGAGATATTTTTTTCCCTGCATAACACTTGCGACCCTCTTTAAAATACTTTCCTCAGCTGTATGCATCAGTGTTGTCATGGGTAAAGAACATTATCACATATCACTTTGAAGAATTTCAGTATGATTGGTTATTTTGGTAGTTATTGGTGCACCCCTCAGACAATCCTGGATCCGGCCCTGATTTCATGTATTCGTAAGAGTGACATCCCCGGAACTGTTCTTTCTGTTAAGTGGACTTATGATTTTCCCGTTCACATACCACATTGTTTCCAATATACCTATACGAGATTAAAATCCGAATAAAAGTAATATTTTCGGTACTCGTGATGAGAGACTTTAAATTGAATGTTTATTAGCTCTTTAGTTAAAGCGTATTATATCTGAGCTCTCCTCGCTGGTAGAGTGGGTAGCGCGTACGCCATGATCACATGTTCGATACCCGATGGGAGAACATTAAAAATCTGAAAGCATTATGGTGATTAAGGCCACTAAACTTTAACAATCATCACCTGAGTCCTTTAAAGAATAACGTCCTAGAGTATTAGAAATAGATAAAACAATGATCAGACTACCCTCATACGAAAGTAGTTCCCATGGGATCTTGAACATAATTATTTACTATAATGATATGCTAGGAATATATACGGAGTGACGCACGAAAAACCCGCCCGGCAGGCCACCAGTATATACAAAAGTATATACAAAACACAAAGGTTTGGTTAGTGAAATTCATTTACTTTACTAACTTACTTACTTTCTTTGCTGAAGTGATCTTGTGATTTTGTCTTTTATAGCAAATGCTGAAAATGACCGTCTTGTGTTTCAATGCATTTCTGTGCGCACGCAAACTTGTTATTATACACTTTGCGCAACTCTGCCTCAAATTAATTGCTAAAATCTCATTACGAATATTGTCCTTCAAATCTTCTAATTTTTTTAGATTATTTGTGTACACTTTTCGCTTTAGATTACCCCACAGATAAAAGTCACAAGTGGTCAGATCCAGCGAACGCGGCGACCACAATCCTTTGCTGACAATCCCTTCTTTTGTGAATCTTTCATGAATTCATGGTAGTGACTCGCGTGAAATGTGACAGATTGTCCCATCCTGTTGAAAGAAGGCATAGGAACGTTCATGGGGCGTCAACTGCCCTTAAAATTCCTCAAATATTCGCATATATACATCACTGTTTACTGTTGTTTCAAAAAATATGGGACCCACAATCCGACTTGCTGACACAGCACACCAGGCTAATATTTTCTGATCGTTAAAAGATTTCTCATAAGTCTTATGGGGATTGGTTGTTGACCAGTATCTGCTGTTTTGAGTGTTTACATGTCCTATCAGATGGAACCAGGCTTCATCACTCATAAAATACAGCATTGGGTTGAACATTCCATTATGAACTATTTCAAGTAACCATATGCAGTAACTCACACGTTTTTGCTTATCTCCCTCTTTCAGTTCTTGGACACATGTTACTTTGTACGGCTTCATCCGTAGATTTTTTAAGACACGTTGACAAAACCTACGCAAAATGTTCACTTGTTGTGACAATTTCCGTGTCTACTTCTTTGGACTCTGGATCGATCTTGTTTGAATATCTGCGATCATAGCAGGTGTTCGAACAGACGGAGCTCGATTCTTTTTTTGGTTCCACACAGCACCTATAGTACGCCACTTCTTCACCAAATCATGTATACCACTCTTTGCCTTTACGGAAACGCCAGGAAACTTCGGAATTCGCAGATTTACATCACATGTCAAATTCTTTTTATTTGTTTAGATTTCATAGAAATTTGTCATTTGTAGTATGGCGTGTTTGGCTCTTGTTCGCATCCTTCCTCTCTTCGATCTTTTCTAAATCTATATTTTTTCTCGCATTTTCCCAGTTACTACGATTACACCATTCAACTTCACTTAGATTTTATCTATGATGTCATTGACGAATTATAAAGAATTCCTTTTGTAAACATTATCTTTTAAGAGGGTGTATACTCTCTCTGTCTATCATTCATTCCTAGTTGTTTCAAACTTTACTTCATTTCGTATTTTCTTTAAATGGATTAAATTGCATTTTAAATATACCATTTATTACAAATATCTATATTCTATCTTTTTGTACTAATATAGAAAATAATTTGATGTAGTTTGGTATGGGGAGTCAAGGAAACTTTAGAGGAGCCAGGCTCTCCTTGATTTCAAGCGTGCTTCTTCCACTTTTCCTTGCTATATGCCTTTTAATCAAAATAATATGATGAAAACCCAGTTCGAAAAAAATGAAATATTTGAATACGAATGATCAAGACAAGTAAATGATTATGATGATGATGATGATGATGATGATGATGGAAGAGTTGGTGTAATGAGAATGTGGAAGGAAACGGTAATACTCCGAGAAAACGCATAAACATGATGTCCACATAAACCTACTTGGTCAGGGATCGAGCTAAGAACCCCTTGCGACTGAGGTAAGTGCTCTACTGCTGAGATATCATCCCCCAAAACCCAGTTCGAGGTAGGTTGTAACATGTTCAAAAGTTAATGTCAATCAGCTCAGCCTTCATCCGTAATGCGATCACAAAGAAGATTGAACTAATTTTTATTTGTATAGATGAGAAAAAAATAAAGTGAAATAGAACATTTAATTTTTTTCTTTTAAATTTATCGGTGCATAATCTTTGTCTAAATATTCATTAACTGTTCTGGTCAATTATTATGAATAAGCCTAACAAAAAATATTTGCAGCCAAAAATAATAAAAATTACATCAACCAGAATTAACCGCTGTAGAGAGCAAATAATTGTAACGGATAAGTTTGAAATTCTTGCATGTTATATGATGGTGGTGGTAGTAGTAGTAATAGGGAACTGGAACAGCAGATGGAGAAAATTTTATTTATAAACCGTTACGTACAGAAATCAAAGTTATCTGTCGAGTTGAGTTTGAGGACTGAAGTGTATGATTTGATTGTATTTCCCCACTTGTTATCATCTGTTGTATTTCCATTCTGCTTTCGGCACTGCTTTAGAATCCTATTTGCATTTTAATGGAATCAAAACACATTAAGCGAGCATACACTTTGGAAACTATTTAGAAAAAAAATAACAGCAATATTCTGTCTATTTCTATATTACGACAAGAGAAGAACATGCAGGTGAAATAGTGGCCAGTTTGGGCGCTAGATTACGTATTTCTTTCTAAATAGTAGATTAGCATATTTTAACATACAGCGTGGGTTACATAAATACTGTCATGTAAAATTACCTATAAAGTTCTTGGTGTTATAGTTTGCTAATGCTGTGAGTAGTTAGATACTGTACATTTAATTCCATGTTCCACAGAATTCAAGACGAACTTATGCGAGATATATTATCATTTTGTTAATTTATCTTTCATTAACATATTTCCTATTGATGGCCTATTCTACACACTGTAGGTTAGTTCTAACTTCTAGATAAAATACTATCTCAATAGGCAAAACTCTCGATCAGTACTCCTACAAGGTTGCTATCTTCATTTTGTCTTATATTGCTCTTATATAAACTGTTATAATGATTTTATTAATCGCAATTCACCACACTGTTACCTTAGCATCTAACATGATATACGATACCCTAAACACGTCTTTATGCTGTAAACTTCTCTCTGTTTTGGGGGTAAGTAGAGCTTTGGTAGAGTATATTATAGTTAAAAATCATCTCTCACTACCGGTTTTATTATAAAAATCCTCTATAAACAGTACTCTACAAGAATAGTACAATAATGTAATTTCTCTAATACAAGCTAGAAAAAAGTGACCCAAGACCGATCAGCCCAGGGCAGGATCTCAAAAAAGCTCCGCAGCAAGCTATGTGGAGTCGATTAGGAATCATCAATGCTCCGAAGTAAGAAGAGAGAGGGGGCGGGGGAGTTGAAAAGCCACGGAACTCCGAAGCAAGTTATGTGACTGAGTTCATTCATTTTGAGTTTAACGTTCCGGTCAGCAGTGAGGTTATATGAGACGTGAACCTACTGATTAACGTGGAAGCCGAACCACATGAGCTTCCGCCGGGAATCGAACCCGGGTCTCCCACGCCAAAGGCACCTCTTAGCCATGAAGGAACTCAATTATGTGACTGAGCTTAGGAATTCCCACAGAGCTCCGAAACAAGCTAAGCAGCAGGAGAGGAAAAACCCTAGAGCTCAGAAGCAAACTAGAGGTTTGGGTTGAGTATCTTCTAGAGCTCCAAACAAGCTAAAGGAACAATTGACCAGCCAAGACTGATAGCTGTCCATGGAGTCCTCTTGGTTATATAAGCGCTCCACGTGAGGTGATAGCGCTGATGTTCCGCCGTCGTCATGTGACTGGTGGTGTTGCTGTTGTCTCCGACGTCTTCACTCGTAGTATTCCATAGTAAAGTGCACGCAGCAGTTGTTTATAAATAGGAGCACGTGTAGAATGTTTGTAAACACAAGCACATGGCACATTGCAATACATTAAATATCCAGGTTGCCAACATCTAACAAGGTAAACAAAACCTTATTTCCCTTGACAACTGAACCACATATACAGCGTTACAATTTAATAAATCAGCATGTTATATACTCACATATCACTTTTTTTTTTTGTAAATAACACACTATTCTTTACTCGTAACTGTGGTGGAAGAAAAATTATGGGAAAACGAACCACAACCGAATCATATTATTAAAATCAACACCTTTTACATAAAGACAAAATAAATGCATTCATATATCAATGTGCTCCAAGAGATAGGTACGTAAAAAGCACAATAATTTTGATCATGATGACTACAGTTACTAATACTAATAATATAATTGTGGAACTGATAACATAAATGACAATTTTGAAACGAAACATCTAAACTGTACAGTGTTTTTTGAAAATTATGCCTTTATTATTATTATTATTATTATTACTATTATTATTTACAAAATAAAGTCTAACACACTATTAGTTTTACTGAGCTATCATCTTTAATTTATAGCTATTTGAGTATCAATTTCAGCTGAGCTCGTAGGTGGGAATATAAATTTCGAAAGACAAAATTAGTCCAGAAAGAATAGCAATAAAAATGTGATATATTGATCAACGTCTACTGACATATTATGGCCTCTCTTTTTTATTTTAGTTGACTCTGGTCTCAGAACATCCGGACGCACACACTACCATCTACAACTTCCAGGGTTTTTTTTTTTTCAATCTCTCATAAACTAGAAACCTTTTCCCATGGAAGATGTTGCTCAATTTGTTTCCTGCCAACTTTGTTATTGACTCCACAGTAAACGATGCTTTCAAGCGCAATGGCGCGTAACGTTAAATTGGCAGTTTTTAATGATCTCTTTCTGCTTCCTCCTTTCTTAGTTACGGACAGTGTGTGCAAGGCTTTCCCTTGACCTCTGAAGTAATATAAAATAATGTTCCATATTTTCTTATTATGATTCGTGTTCATATTTTGTGTTATTTAATGCGATTCTCCTTGAAATAATATATTATGCTTATATAAGAAATCATTCTTGTTTGTGTTAACACTTGTTTGCTGTTGTCCACACGAGACGGGACGAGGCCAGAAATAACGTTTTCTCGTCTTGTCTAGTATATGTTTGTAGACGTTTCGTCTCATCACTATTCTCGATCTAGTTCTCGTCTAATTTTGTACTTTATTTATAAATTTCACGGCCTGATTTTTGTTCTTAATTTCATCTACAAATTATTAGAATACTTTCACGTCAAGAGAGGTCCACGACTGGTGATATAATAAGTTTTAAACTATATTTACTATTAAAGTATATTGTGTAATGATTATGCATCTTTAAACGTTGATAAATGACCTTCATTGTGTTCGTAAAAATCATTTTATCAATTTATAGCTTTTACACGGTTGATTCTTTTTAAAACTCATAGATTTCATTTAGGTCCAGAATTTCTAACTGAAGTCCTATTTTCATGCGGTTTGTGGAAAACGATCAAGACAAGATGGGAAATTTACGGGATCATCTTTACTAGTTTAAATTCATTGCGGGTAATATCGGCCACGCCTCAAGAAAAACGGCAAATATTCAACCAGTGTACCCAACAATTGGAATGAGATTTTGGATTTTTGAAGCGGAATTGCAGAATACAAATTAAGTGTTAGTGAGAATACTAATAAAGTGTTAGTGGTAACACCCATAAACGTAAAACTTATGCCTTGGGTGACGGAGAGATTTCTTAGGCGAACTAAGGAGTTGATAACTGGCATCTTTCACAACAGCTGCCTGCGGGATCTGGTGGTTTCCTGTTTCATTCAGAAGCGATCCTTTTTCTTTCAATTTATTCACTAACGACAATATTGTGTTCCTGTCTGAGGCAAATTTGCTTCTAAATGTTCTGAAAACGTGAGGCAAATTTGTTTCTAAATGTTCTTTGCATAACAACAACAGATTTTGTTCTCCAAAAATTGATAACAATCATTACATGTTACTCCAAAGAATACACCATTCTCACTGTGTCCTGATTACAATCAGACAATAACACACAACTGTACAGCACTACAATTCCCAATACAACGGCCCGGTTTCCTATTGACCTTGGCGAGATTGTCGTCTAACGGAGAACACACAAACCTCCGCATCGTATCTCATTCCAATAAAGGTACACTGACGAATATTTGCTATTTTTCTTGAGGCGTAGCCGCTATTACCAAGGATGAATTTAAACTAGCAAACACAGTTTCATAAATTCCATATCCTTTCTTGATCATTTGGCCACAAACCGCATTAAAATGGAACCTTCGTTAGAAATTCTAGACCCAAATGAAATCCGCGAATTTTAAAAAAATCGCAATGTACAATGTAACATTAAAAAGAAGTTTAAGATCTAACACTTGGTTCAACCAGTGTTGCCCACGGAACTCGAGAAATTTCTGGAGGGGCTCTAAAATTAGACGATAATTATCATGTTTATCGTCTAGACTAGAATTTGAGAAGGTAATTCTCGTCCTCACTTTGCCCAGAGGAGACCAGAATTTAACTGGAATTCTCCATATTTACTGGAATTCCTTTTCCTTTAGAAAATAAAATGAATACGAAACAAGTAAGTTTCGTTTCGCATTGCGAACTTCAATATACACATCCAAACTATGCATGGAACAATAACTTCTTATTTCAATGCAGAAACAACGACGGGGATAGAATCTAACCTTCGGATGTTGAATCCGTATCAAAAATATTCCTTACTATCTCTTAATGTACTTGATTCATGATGATCCGATATTGAAACCGAAAGTGGTGACTTTACTGGTTTGCATATAAGAATAAGAAGATGGAACCTATTCTTGGTATGTTAAATCCGTTACCAAAGATTGCACCTCAATCTATCTTATCATGGGTAAAGCATATCTTGTTAACAACAGATTTTGATTTGAGCGGAGTTACTTATAATGACTTTTTAGAAATGAAATGAAATCTTTAGTTTTACGCCCCACGATTATGCCGGCTAGGCTAAAGTAGACGGTGGTGGTGAGAAATGAATGTAATGGTGGAATGAAGAAAGTGAGAGGAAACAGGAGAACCCGAGAAAACCCACGCACACTGTGTTTTTCCATCACAAAGTTCACTTGGCGCGAGTTGGTATCAAACCAAGGACCCCAAGCACCAGAGTTGAATGGTTTACCACTGAGCCACCGAGGTTTCTATAATGACTTTTTAGGTGAGCTGGTTTATTATCATGCACTATCAGTGCTGTATCTTGGTTTGAACAGGTTTCCGTTCTCTCTTACACTAAACTTTTAACTACGAAATATAATCATGACAACTGGGAAAGCTATTGTGAACTTAAGAATACAGAGTCCCATTGTACTCTGTTAATCTGAGGATGGCAAAACGGCAAAACATGGTACGTACATTTGTACGAGAAAATTCTTTAGTGAAAATGATATATACACTGCTAACTATGAAAATTTTAGTTGAGCCATTATCAAAATTTTCTCCCATACAGATCTCAGTGACCAACTACCATAGTAAAAAGTCAGAAAATTACCTAAAAGTGACATTAACTCAGATTTCAATTCAACCGGATGCCAGAAAAAATTCTCTATATTAGAGATGTGAATTGAAATTATGTTATGTGTTTTAACCATACGTAAGAAAAGTGCTTATTCCTAATTATGCTTACGTGTTTGGTATCTTATCCATTTCATAAACATTACAAACTAAAAGCTTTGAATTACACTTCATTACTTACTCAAAATACTTTACTACATTTGTTGTCGATTTTTCTCTCCCTGATATTATTTCTTGGTTTTGAAAGCATGGAGTAAAACAATATTTTTATGTAATGAAGTGCAATTAGTAAGTATATATTCATATATGGCTCAATAATTGTATCATTTATCAGGAACTACTGACAGTACTATCTGTGTATTAATACGGTAACTAGCTGTATGTTTAAACCAAATTTGGAACAACGAAAAATACTGACATTTGTCTCAAGTTTTGTAGGACTTTTATTATGCTGGTAAATCACCGCATGTACTGTATGTGTCCGACTATTATACATACATAGTACTACAAGAAGTGGTTAATCTTCTCACAGGAAGAATAAAGTGTAATGAATATAAACATCCGGGAACTTAAATATTGTTGAAATTGACTGCTTTCCCCCATTAGTAACGGAATTGTCGGAAACGCTGAAGCACATATTCTCCTATTAAGAGTTTGTATACCAAATTTCTCATTATCATCTTAAATGAATCTTATTATTGGCCAATTTCTAAATAAAATGAAAAAACAAAAAACAACGGAAACTTCAATATTATAGAAATTGTCCCCTTCTCCTCCTTCAGGAGTGAAATTATAGAAGACTCTGTACGAGTGTTACGTATTCTCTTATGAAATGAAACGACATCTTTCAGTTTTATGTCCCACAGTTATGCCGCGTAAGCTAAAGGAGACGGCAATGATGAGAATGAGCGTGAGAGTAGGATGTAGAAAATGGATAGAACGGGAGAACCCCGAGAAAACCCAAGCAAACGGTCACTTAGTGTGAACTGGGATCGAAATAGGGGCCTCACTCACGATAGGTGAACACTTTACCACTGAACCAGCGCGGTCCTCCTATACCCTATTATTTATTTCAGAATGTAGCGAGTTTCACATGTCCGACTTGATGTTTGTTTTACATGTCCGAAAAAATGTAAATTTGGATATGACACATAGTTTATTGCTTCCTTTCACCCTTTAGAACCAGAATGTTTGAGAACGCTGAAACACGTATTCTGTTATTTTTTTTAAATTAAGAGTTTATATACCTTATTTTACACCTCCAAGTTCAATGAATTATCATATTGGGCACATGCTGAGGAGAAAGTTGGAAATATGAATAGTAGAGAAGCTATCCACAGGCGTGAAGGTTTTAAAACTCTCAAGTACATTTTCAGTTAATTTCAATGAGTATTTTACGTGCCGTGTTCATCTATCTATCTTCAAGGATTTCTCAAATATTCCATTCTTTAAAAATATATCATCTTCTTTCTCTCCTCAACCATAGGTTGGTGAGCAACATGGATTTTTTACAAATTTTCTCTCTCGTGGAAAGCTGTTTGATACTTTTAAAGTCTTTTCTCGGTAACTGCATCTAGATATTCTATCGTTGGTCTTCCTCTTCCTGGATTTCCTTCTGCCTTTCCCTCTGTCGGCACGGTGATCCAATCGTATGTGCCGAATAAGTTGGCCAACCATGCAGTTTCTTCTGTTTCCTGTTATCGTGCATGATCTGTCGTCCTTCCTAAGATTCCTTTACTACGTCTTAATTCCTTTTTCTTTCGGTCCATGATATGAGCAGCATTCTGGGACAACACCGCATTTCAAATGTTTCCAGCTTGGATATGTCAGCTTTTCTCAGCGTCCACGTCCACGTCTAAAGTGCTACGCTCCATAGAAGAGTCTTAATAAATCGTTTTCGAACGTCCAACTGCACATTTCTTGATGTTAGCAGTCCTCTTTTCCTATTGAATGCTTGTTTATCCTGCGCTATTCTCAAACTTTCGTCTTTTTCACTTCTTAAGTCCGAGGATATTAATTTCTTCAATAGGGGAACGTCTTAACGTCTTCGAATTCCTCTCCCCCCCCCCCGCTAGTCATACATTTGCTCCTTCCTATTTCCCTTTAAAAATATAATGGAATAGAAATAAACCATCCTTAGAATGCGTATTTCAAAATTCTTTTTCATCCTTTGTTTTCATAACAAAATGAGTTTTTTGTCCAAATGTCACATTTCAAGCTATAATAATTTGATCTGGGCATAAATAAGTGAGTCATGTTTACTATTTTATATTGTAATATAGATAAATATGTGCGTTATAGTTAGCAGTTCGGTATGTACCTGTGTAAAGGAGTTCCAAGTGTGGGTATAGATACTATGCGAAACAACCACAACTTATTTAAATGGTTTGTATTAATAGCTCCCTCTTACAGGGTGAGCTTTAATTGAGTTGTGAGCGTGAGTCATGCTTTTTTTCACACGAACTGGTATAAATTATTCTATGCTGAAGAAAAGTATTAATCTGTTCATTTGAATGTATTTATTTTCATTGAAATCAATGATCATTCAGTGCCATTCAATGTCAGTGTCTAGATTAACAAATTGGATGCCCGAATCATTGCAGTTGTTACATTAAAAAAAATAGTGTACGTACGGTTTTAATTCTATACCAATTCGAAATCAGGTGAAGTCATAGCTTTAAAATTTAAGATGTAATATATAAAGCATAGAACATATGAGGTAAAAAAAAATGGAAATAAAATTGTGAGATAGGTTTTAACTATTACAGTTGATATTTCGAGATCATGAACGATAGTAGCATAATAAAGTTGTTTGTTTTTAGGTTTAACGTTACGGTTCATCACAGAGCTATGGAGGACGTTTGCCAACAGTTTAAAGTGGAATCCGAGCCACCGTAATGCGTTCAAATTTCTAATGCTATGTAATCTGGAATTGAACTCAGAACCGCGTGAAATAAAACTACTTAACTAGTTGGGAATTCTTCGTCTAATAGAGTTTATATGAAGCGAACAAGTTGAATAAAATTTTTTAGTAAAATATTTCCACTCTGGCCCAGATATGGCAATAGACTAGTGGGAAGAGCAATCATCTAAAATAGTCTACGTAAAACGAGGAAATTTAATCCAATGCAAGGAAACAGTTTGGGATATGTCCCAGATATAGCACCTTTCTAGTGGGAGGGAAGTTGTGTAAAAGAGTTAACATGAAACGAAGAAGTTTAATTCAATGTAGGCAAAATTTCGCTCTCTGTCCCAGATATGGCACTACACTATTGGGGAAAGGAATCTTCTAATAAAATTTATATGAAATGAAAATGTTTGATCCAATGTAAGGGAAAAAGTTTGCTTTCTGTCCCAGATATTGGTAGTGTAGATGTTTCCGATTGTATATTATATAGAAAACGTGACGTGGGTACTAAGATGGGACAATATCTTGGCACTATGAACGTATATACTTCTGTACGAAGCAGGAACGTAACAGTTCTAGACACAAATTGATTCACTACGCTACAGGACAGAGCTCCACACACAAGTAGCGCGTAGATCCCAATTATAATAAAATAATATGCCTCGTCAATTCGAAATATCAAAATCAATTTCCAATTGCAGATGATACATTGTCAACATCACTACATACTATTGTATATCTCTCTCCTACTACATATTTTGACGCCTACTGTAGCTTAAATCGAGCCATAGTATAAGAAACTATGAAAACAGCAAATTTAAGTTCAGGTTCGTGATTATGAGAAGGCGTGAGTGGAAGTGGTTGTCTAAAATATCTTGTTTGGGATGGCGGGTTAATATTTCTACCGTAAATGGTTTCATAAGACGCATTGTTGTTGCAACTCTATAAACAAATAGTGTTAAAGTAGTATCTTTAGCCCTGCTAGGACTGTGTGTCACTGTCAGGAATAATTAAACTAGACATACAATATGCTACTGAAAAAGCGTATATTTTTCACATATACTAGTATATAGTCAAATAAATAATCTACTTCAACAGAAAAAATAATATCAATTGTATCAGATTGCCAAAGAACAACATATTTTTCAACATCATAAAAGTACGTTTTTCTAGAAACTGCGCATTAGAATTTACTCATTAGCCATATTGAGTTGTCTTGTTTTGTTAATATAATGACTAAATGTGATTACCATATACTATAGTATCAATTTCATCTTAATACGTGCTGTAGTAATCGGACAATATCACATCTTAAATTTACAATATCATTCGTTTTTATTGATTTCTCAAAAACTACACATGAGAATTTACAGTCACTGATATCATTTATTTCAGGTTAGTGAGTTCTATCGATTGATACATATCTCATCTATGGGCAAATATATTTTTATCCGTTAAACGCTAATTATACTATAATCCAATTTTAAAATAAATAAATAAATATAGCTGTAAGATGACTAATACACTGAGAAAAATATGTTATTCGGATAGCGGTATTTTTTTTTGTACAAATATACATTATTCTTTTGTTTACTACGGAAATCTATAGACAGCATACATTATCCATATGCTATATACTGTACGTACTGCCCTCTATTCGCTTAAACGTTATACAGAGGGTTGATTAATTCGTGTGTCAATTTCATTTGTTCACTGTGCAAAAGTGGTAGAAGGTAAATCCGTGCAATTTGGTGTAACTTTAGACGAAGGACATAAATTTTATTTCGTCATAGAAGCATGTCACTTGTACTAAATATTGAGGAGATATAGGGTCATAGGTCAAATTTCCATTTTTTTTTTCTTATGGGACTGCAATGGTAAATTCTGAAAGACCTTGAAAAAACATAAATCGAAGTGATAACAAACAAAAAGCTGTATGGTATGATTCTATGTCGCAAGCCGACCAAATATGCGTCAGTCAAGTGTCACGGTCAGAGGTCACGGTCAGATCAAGGTCACAGGTCATCTTGAGAACCCATTTGAATACATTGAAAACAACGCAATGTCCGTACCTCATCATGTCAAATGGGTTCTCAAGGTGACCTATGACCTTGATCTGACAGTGACCTCTGACCATGACACTTGACTGACGCATATTTGGTCGGCTTGCGACATAGAATCATACCATACAGCTTTTTCTTTGTTATCACTTCGATTTACGTTTTTTTCCGGCTCTTTCAGAATTTACCATTGCAATGCCATAAGGAAAAAATCGAAATTTGACCTATGACCCTATATCTCCTCAATCTTTAGTACAAGTGACATGCTTCTATGACGAAACAAAACTTATGTCCTTGGTCTAAAGTTACACCAAATTACACGGCTTTACCTCATATCACTTTTGCACAGTGAACAAATGAAATTAACACACGAATTAATCAACCCTCTGTAGTATATCGCTACAGAATGTCTGATATTTAACAATGTTCCGTACATTACATACGTATACGTATGTTATATACGTCAAATACGCATATCAGTATGTGAAAATCTTATTGCATATATACAGTTCTTTCTTTAATAGGAAAAGTAAGTAGATAGATATAAACACTTATACGGAAAGTATTATAAAAACATGCGTTTTCAGTTACAGTTACACGTTTTTTGCAGGATGTTACATATAATCGTACTTAAAGTCCAAAAACTACAGGATTTACGTATGCAATCTACGTTTTTACATACACTACATATGCCTTTTCTCTGTGTAGTTTTCTGATTTCAATCTTGTTGTCATTACTTTCGTATATACAAGGACGTACACAGGAGGTGGGTCCTGCGAGTCCGGTCTCACCCGAAATTCCGAAATAGACTAAATGTAGATGTGGCTTTACAAAAACGTTAATTTAATTTATATTCACATTGAATTTAGAATTTAGACCCCCTCAAAAGCTTTGCATCCCCCCTGAAATAAATTCTGCGTACGTACCTGCTTAAACAAACGGAAGAAAGAAAAGAGAGAATTGTCTGGCCTTTCTCTGTAGCATTTTCTCCGCCAGGAAATACAAAACAAGGAAAGGAAGGGAGACAGAGAGAACAAAACCTAAAAGTGTAGCAATAAATAATAGGAATCCTGACATATTCCCTTCGTTTCACTTTGACCTCCATTTTTCACACTTTTGATGCAATTATGGGACGATGACGTACGTATTGTGAGAGAAAGCTTGGGGAAGAGAGAGAGAGAGAAGAATATGGGAAAAATTTACGACAGCCTCTTGTTCTAATCGTTGTTTTTAAGCCCTCAGAGACCGCTAAATCATTACAAAACATTCGTAATTCTTAGTGTTTCCTCTCCTCTCCTGTTCCCTCAGAGACACAGAAAATGTGTTTTCTCACGTTCGATGGCCAAAGACAATCTTCGTTATATATATATATATATATATATATATATATTTGTGTGCGTATGTAAGATGTGGTTCGAGGATTTTGGATGAAAGAGAACTAAATATGTCTATGTGTCAATTTCACCATTGTAAAATATGATCAAATGTCATAAGTGATATTTTCTTCTTGTATGTTTTGACATTTATTGAGGATATAGCTTATATTAGGGTGGGTCGAACAGACTTTTTTTCGAAATTGTAAAAGTCTAGTGCTGAAAAGTTGTGTACAACTGTATATATAATAAACATACAAAATATTGGTCAAATGATATCTTGAGGTACCACTGGCGTCATCTTTCAGTACCCTTGCAAAACTAGGCATTATTATGATTTGCAAGGGATTTTTTTTTTCATATTTTTGCTAAATGAAAAGTTATAACCGTAAGCAACATACAGTGTGTTAAGGTTTTCCTTTTCTGATTCGAAACATTTGATTAAATCGCATTTTAAAAAATGTTGGCATCTTTATCCTTGATTTCCGGCAAAAGTGATCTCTTAAAATCAAAATTAATTTTAAACAGCGCCTTATTTTATAACTATTGTCAAGGGCGCCCATGTTGTGATTTCCAAGGGGGGGGGCAAGTATAAGCGACATTTCAAAAATAGTTTCAAATTTTGCTGTAACTAATGTAAAAATTCTATTGGATTTTCGATATTCTGTAGTACAATTTCCTCTAGGGTCGAGCGCCCCACCTTGCCCCCCTGCTGGCGCCCTTGACTATTGTAGTTCTTCATATAATCCACTTCTTGTATTAATCGTATTGTTTTACTTTTATTTTTATTTTTTACAATAATTTCAACACTCAGGACGAATAGAAACAACATTATTGCTCAAGCACGTACTCTTCCATTATAGCGCTAATCTTAAAGCAATGTTTCTTGTTGACATTTGCGGAAAATTTATGTATGCTTGTAGTGTGTACTATCATAGTTGATTTAGTTGGACCATTTGAAGTTCAGCGTCCCGTTAAGAACCAAGGCTATATGAGACATAGATACGGCATCCGAACTACATAAATTTCCACCTGGAATTGAACTCGGGTTTCCCGTACTAAAGGTGGTTCCACTCAGGCGCAAAAGTGGAACTGAGAAAATAGGGGAAAGCATCCCCCGTTCTTATCTTTTCCCATTATAATATTTTAGGAAGTGAAGGGACGCTATAGATATTTTTTTTGGAAGTAGGGTAACGACGTCCCCCGTAGCCTCTCTTACTTTTACCTCTGGTTGTACTCAATCCCGTCTAGACTTGTGTTCCCACACTGCGCCAGAAAACAATTCTGCGTTTGTTTCCAATCATTTACTCAGATCAGGTAACCGTGTGCAACCATTAGAGGTCTGCACGGGCTCGGGCCGAGCTCGCGCCTCTGAGGTCGACCCGGCCCGCCAACCAGACTCAGGCCTACAAAGCATATATCATTTCGGGCCCGGACCGGGCTCGGACCGTAAATCTGTAAATATAGAACCATATTTCTCGGGCCTTTTTAGGATTAACTTTGTAAATATACTATACAACGATACTTATTGCATCGTTATTTCCGGAGAACTTTTAAAGCACAACTGAAATTAAAGCTCTAATTGCTGTAAATAAAAATACAATTTTGTGTTAATTAAGTTTCTGTAAGTCGGGTTTATTTCGGGCTAATTTGATTATCACACGTGCTTGAGCTGGGCTCGGGCCTAAATGCTACAATATATTTCGGACTCGGGTCGAGCCTCACATTATAAATTCACGGGCCGGGCCCGGGCTAAAAATTCCGACCCGTGCAGACCTTCAACAACCATGCACATCTAGAAAGAACCATTCATCTTGCGGATCTTAAGAGAATAGCAGAGTTTTTCATTGTTTATGTGTAGTTTTATCTTTGTGCTCTTTTTTTTTTTAATTCAATGAATTTATTTAAGAATAAACACTCCTGCTGACGAAAGAAGTAAAAAAAGAAGAATGAGAGGTTAGGATTTTTTTTTGGAAAAATCTTAAAAGAAAACTCACTCCTAAGATTCAATCGTGTGGATATTTCATTTTAATCGACAGGGTTGTTATTGAAAAATTTATTTGTAAAATACGAACAACATTGCCTAAATATTAAAAAAAATAATAATCTAAAAAAGGAAACATATTCTTATGAATATACTGTCCCTTATCAGAAAAAAAACTACTTACACCAACCACATTGAAGTGTTACTAAAGCGTTTGTCATTTATAAAATCTGAACTAAACCTACAGTTCTTTTTCCAGAAAACCGTTCGAAAAACTTACATCTGAAGAGTAACTAGCCGTGTCTGGGGTTTCCCAGAAAAAAAGTAGCTTACATCATATCATATGATGGTTAATCAGATATTTGTTTTTTTATTAAATATAGACCAAAATCCAATGAGCTGTTTCTAAGGAAATCATCTGAAAAGTAATTAATAAGAAGAACACCCAAGAGTATATACGTAGCTCTTGTGGACCTTTTCAGAAGAATATAGAAGAATGTTGCATTATAAGAATATTTATTTATGAAATAAGAACAGAATCGCCTGGGTCCTGTCTTAAAGAGTTTGCCGCTTACAGTTTGCAGTTAGAAGTAAGAGTAACTTGCAGTGGATCGAGAATTTCCAAACAACCGGCTCAACGTTAAAAAAAAATCTAGTCGACCTAAAAGTGCTCGTATGCCTGAGAATACTCAGCAATTACAATCTATAGCCTTAGGAAATGGTCTTCAAATTTTATTTCCATCTGTTTCATTTCAGATCAGAAGAAAGTGATTACAAAAGCCGTTTTCAATACCCTTTTATGTGTTTGAACAAACACATTTGTACTTGCAGAACTTTTTCTTGCTCTGTTACCTTTTAAAATGTGGGAAGTCACATTGGGTGATCCCGTATATGAGATATGAACAAAATTACCTAATATATATTTTTTAAATATTGTCCGGGAATAAAACTTAGTACAAAAGTAAACTATTTTTTTTTTTGAGTATTTAAGGATAAACTATTTAAACTAGAGGGTTATTAATGAAATATTTACTTATGAAATATGAATAAATTACCTGAGTCGTTTTTGAGAAAATTGCCGTACCACCAAGAGTAAAATACTCCTCGAGTTTTACTGGATAAATGATACACCATGTTATAAGGTTGTTAATAGAATATTAATTTATGCAATATTAGCAAAATCATTAGTTTTCGAGAAAATTGCAAGTGGTAGTATTCACTCCATCGTAAACTACACTTATGGGATTGATGGTAGGAAGAAAATTCGAAAAATGCAATACAGAATCATACGAAAAACTTGATTTTAAAATTTGGTCTGCATACGTTCAACCATATGGTCAATAGGCAACTGTATACACATCCCGAAGAACAGACGGACATACCGTATTTAATGAACTACAAGAGGCTACGAACTATAAAATGCACCTTAATTTTTAAGCAATTAAAATATACCGTAACATTTTTACCGTTTTTGTTATTAGATTGAATGTTAGGTGGGGAACGATGTTTTCGTTGTAAGTGAGTTAGTGCTGCCATCGGTTTTTGAGCGTGACATCATGGCTTATCGACTGGTTATAGTGCGTCCAGTAAGAGAACGTCTCTGACAGCTCGCAGTGACATTGCCAGTACTCGCGTGTCAAGGTTTTTTTCGGTGCAACTGTAGTGGCAATTTAATTAATGGTATAAGACAGAGTGATCGTAGTTGGTAACACTGGTATCAAAGTAGGGGCTGCAATGTCCCACCGCATGTGGTAAGAAACGTCAGAGACCATCTCTTGTTGGCCGTGCTATAGTCCCATCGTTGCATGCTAGAGACGACGGTTCACCTTGTTTCCAGTTTTTGCAGTTTACGGTCTGTATATTCTAGTCTCTGGTTCTGGGTTTGTGATGGCGAGGCGGGAAGGAGACAGTGTTAGGAAGCTTGTGAATCCCCGCAACTCTTGTTCGTCGCATCGGTGCACTGTTGCTGCCCGTTGAACCCTATGTTGCGAGATAGAGATAGGTTTCCCGCGGCGTGAAATATATGGCCATTTTTAAGACTGGCGGAAATTTTAAATCAAACATTGGACACATTTTCATATTAATTTTTAGTATAAGACGCATCTGAATTTTGGAGGCAATTTTTCGAAGAAAAAAGTGTGTGTTACTTCCGTAAAATACAGTACACCCATAATTTCTTTCTTTGGCCCTCAATCGTGTAAATGCGTTGCAATCGTGTAAATGCGTTGCAATTCACGACCACCATGTTTTGTTCTCTCATGTCGTCATAAATGAAAGAAAATATGTAGTATAACAATATCACTTGAAAAGTGTTTCCAAGCGAGCATTTTGATGCAACCACTATATCGATATGTCTGTCAGCCACACGAAACGGACGCAGTGGGTGGGCCCTGGGGATTCGTATTCTCCTCTTTCCAAAATCCCGTCTTTTCTGTAAGTTTAGTTCAATTTTAGGGATAATTTGTTTTTGAAAAAATGATATAATTTATTTTTCTATTCAATTTGGGCCCCTCCCGAAATGAATTCCTGTGAGCTTGTCTGTCACCCACGAATTAAGAGGGGTGAATCAAGTTGGAATTTCCCTCTTAAGCACATAATTCCTATTCGGAGCATTATAGCCAATCTTCGATATCAGTATATTAACAGTAGCCTACAATTTTTCAACCTTTCTCAAGTATCGAAAGACCCATCGAAGTAAATTGAAATCTTCATCACTTTAAATTGCAGGCAATTGCAGGAGTCTACCAAAATTACAGGTAATTTTCTGAAACTGAGTAGTGTGCTATTTTGTGTAACATTATAGAGACTATACATTAATGTGGTAGTATTACTCAAACGTTCGCTTAACAAAGACTATGGGTGTATTATTCTACCTCCTTTGCCAGTTGAAATTTTTGAAGTACCTTCTACTATTCTATCTGCCGTAATACGCCTGGCTGACTTATATTATCTTCTACTACCAGTTATTTAAATTAATGGATCGTGTGGGATTTTGCCTTTGTTTGTTGCTAGTATTATCGTTTCTAAACGTCTATGTGACAAAAAAGTAAAGAAAATGTCCATAAGTTAATTCGAATATTTTGGGCTAATTCTTGGCCCTCAATTAAATTTATTAAAGAATACTGCCATCTAATTTAAATTACGGAATTGAAAGAAAATTACTGCCTTATATTTCTTTAACGCTACATTTGAAATGTGAAGAAGAATCAGTGTGAAAGTTACATTCGTTACTCGAGAAGGGTTAAAAGAAAGTTTTTGTTTTCTAGTTGGTGTTTTATTACAAACTCTTAAATTTTATCTTTCTACTTAATAAGAATTCAGTAACTGAGAATCAAAGCCAATTTTTGGCTTTCCTTACGGTAGACAAGTGCTTGTTTCCTTGGGGCACCTTGCTCTTCAAAATAGTGTAACATTAATTATTATTAAACGTCCCATGTAAACTCATATCATATTGTATTTTGATATGTACAGTAAAAAAAAGTAGCTGTGTTGATTCAACACAATGACTGTGTTATCCGTGTTGTACTAAATTTTGGCACATGACTGGTTTTATTTACTATTCTCCTGGGGATTAAGGGGAACGCAGGGGAACGTCATTCCATCTCTTCCAAAATATATCTATGGCATACCTCTACTTCCTAAAATATTACAGTGGGCAGAAATATGCACGTGGGACGGCGTGACGTCATACATCCTCCTACCTTTTCAGATCCACTTTTACTTCTGCTACCATCGAAATTTGTAGTAAATTATTAAAATGACAGTGGTTATATCAGCTTCCTCACATTTTTGCTTGGAGTATGTAGTGATTTTTAGCAACACACCATTTTTATTGTTTTGTGTATAGTTACGAAACAATATCGTTTACAAAATTATTTTCTTTCTTTCTTCTTAAACGGAAATTACTATAATTAGAGGTAACAAAGAGTGGTATAAATTATTTAAAAGTGGTTACGAGGAATGAAATATATTCGGCGAGAGAAAGGAACATAGTTATTGTAATGTTGAGATTTAGCAAGCCATAATTCCTGAATGAAAGAAGAGCATTGGAATTGACAAGCAAGGTAATCAAATGCTATATCAAAAGTTTTTGCCCTTGTCCCATTTTGAAGAGACTCTGCGGTTTGAAATACACCAGTATTGTCAACCTCAGAGACAAAATTATCGATTTTCGTCTTAAAATTATCGTTGATCATAAGAAATTTCGTTACGCACATGAAAATTGTAGAAATAAGTATACTACTACTAATAATAGCAATAATATGTAATACTATTAGTTTTCTAGTAATCTTTAGTTTTGAACTCCAAACCGGTGTCAATGTCCTCATCATTTTTATGATAATTATTAAAAGTACTCTGAAAACCCCTTTGTAAACGTAATTCAGTTTCAAGAAGGCGAGGTTGCCATTTGAAAATTCCCAAATCGTTATTGACTTATGTTTAGCGGGAATGACTGTCAAAAACGTCAGCATGTTTTGTTACATTTACAGGGTGTCCAATATACGTACAATGCAACCCGGAGTTTGGGGTAGTAGAATTTTTGAACCTGAAGCGGTACACAAATAATGGTTATACCAAAATGAAGCTTTGTTCATGCATACATTGTTAAACTAGGAAGCAACGATCGACGTACACGAACTGAATTGTCAGTACTATGGCAGATTTTGGAAGTGCCCCCGCTTTGATTCAATCAATAGCAGTGTTGCCGGGTGCATGTAAGTAAAAGCTTTATCACGATAATTTCAAAGTTTTTTTCATTGTTTTCAGGAATTGCATAATGTAGACAGACTCTTAAGCCACCTTTTGATGCACTGAAACATCACCACTGTTGCCAATTCAGAATGTTAATTTACAAAAATCACGTTTTCCCTAGTAACCCCTTACAGAGGCCTCATCCGATTAGTTATCGGTGGAAATGAAAAATGCTTTTTTCCATTCTATAGTTTCCAAACTACGCCAACTATACAAACTGAAAATTAACGACAGAACATCCATACGTATGAGTTATGAGTCAATTTACATGACTTGTAAAAAAATTGATTTACACCTTCGGTTATATCTGGCAACACTGTGTGGTTCCTAGTGTACTTCAATTCGTTGCTACCTAGTTTAAAAATGTATGCATGAACAAGGCTTCATTTTGGTATAACCCTTATTTGTGTACCGCTTCCGGTTCAAAAGTTCTACAATCCCAAACTCCGGGTTGAATTGTATATTGGACACAATATATTTAATGCACATCTACAATTTATTTGCACTTTCAAAACCTGCAAAAAGTGTACGTTCTAAACCTCTCATAGATTTACCCATTATCGCAAAGGCATTATTGTATATAGGGGAGAGGTGGTCAATGGCGATCACCTAAGAAAAATGGGTTATTATGTAGTTTCATTTGCAAAATATACTGAAACAAATTTGTAAATACGTACTCCAATCCTTCTACAATAAGTGTGTAAAATAAAAAGAGGATCATTCTTTCAGATCGAAAAAACTCAAATTGCTAGTTTGGTCGCCATTCCCATCACATGTTGGTAATGGCGATCACAGTACAAGCTTAATAAGTACACACAGTTTCATAGGCAGTTCAAGTTTTTTTCTACACTGTGCCTTTCAAAAACTGAGAAACGTCAACTGAATGTCTTATTGACGTTTTTTCAAAGACACCTTAGAGATATATCCACGTGGTGAGTCCACAACAGTACAGTCAGCATGCACCCACGATCCACAAAGGTTACACCGATACCAAAGTTTCAGTGTTTGACTCAAGTAGGCATATTACCTATCTTAGGTCTAGCCTTTTTTATAATTTTGGCTGGAGAAGTATTCCAAATGTTTGTTAGGAATGGCAATCACCATGATGGTAAACCGATCACGTTGATCGGCATTCCCAACATTGCGCCATTTTGAAAATTGGGCTGGTTATACTGTAAAACGTAGTTTATTTGAAATATAACTATGTGCCGTGCATTAGACGTAAATATAACTTTTTATGAATCTTAGTAACTTCAAGATATTACAACTTAAAATTGTACGTATCGTGAGTTGAAATATGAAGATCCTTATAAGAAAATCAACAAAAACAAGTTTCAGCACACTGTAGACTTCAGTCTTCTCTGACAACTTCCTCGACAATACACAAGAAACCTTGTTACAAGGGGCAGATGGCAGCACTAGTTTGACTTCTCCTCGGGTCACGCAAGAGGGCAAAGTGGGCTGATCGCCATTCCCAACTGATCGCCATTCCCTTCCTCTACCTTAGCATTAAGGGCTAAATTATCGTATAGTTGGTAAGCTTGAAATGCACTAAAGATAAGTGTAAGAACATCGGTAACAGATGGTGCCACTTTTTCTAAAGTACCTTTGTCAGAAATAAAACTAACTAAAGATCATGCCACTAGCAAAAGTTGCCCACGCGTGGATACTTTTCTAATTACATTTTTATGATAATTTGAGGAAGCTGAATCCAACGGAAGTTTCAAATTTATCCGTCTGAGGTGACGAAAAAATGACCTCAAAATTGGGATCTATTAAGTAACGTTTATGATAATGATAAAGGTTCCAACCACCATTAAACACTCACATTAGTATGTAACGAATGGTAAGCACCTTTAAAATTTCTTGTAATTCTACACAAAAATGGTTTTAAAATTAGTTGGTTAACAACTGTATATAAAACAACAATATGGTATGTTACTATAATGACTCCTCATCATTTCAAGTAATTGAGTTGACGACTACCATTTTAACATTTTATTCCAAAGAATGATGGAGTTGAAGCAGCACGATATTTGTGTTAGAATTTAACACAGCTCCGGTAAGACAGAGCCATTGTCTTCAATTGACCAGCAAGTTTTAGTCGTGCACTTCCCAACAGCAGCGCCATTTTAGATATTACTTAGAAGACGCAAGATATTCCACCGATATACAGGGTGTCCGAGAAGTCCTTCCCTGATTACAGAAATTGATAACTCAGGCTAGAAATAAAATAGAAATATGAAACTGATGTTGAATTGTTTACAAACTATAAAAGTTTTTGTCTGTGTTAGGTTTGTTCTGTTTTACCAAGTCTCATTGGGGTTTGGACGTCCGTGCCTATCTCGATGGGACATTTCCTGGGCGATGGATTGGTCGTGATGGACCAACACCTTGGCCTCCACGCTCTCCTGACATAACCCCATTAGACTTCTTTTTATGGGGTTATGTCAAGGATGAGGTCTACCGAACACGTGTACCAGATCTTAAAACCCTGCAGCAACGAATAACCACAGTCGTTGCATCGATCCCTCCAGTGATGTTGGCTAATGTGTGGATGGAAATTGAATATCGCCTAGATGTGCTACGTGCTACCAAGGGTGCTCATGTGGAAGTGTACTGATGTGATCAAAACTTTTATAGTTTGTAAACAATTCAACACCAGTTTCATATTTCTATCTTATTTCTAGCCTGAGTTATCAATTTCTGTAATCAGGGAAGGACTTCTCGGACACCCTGTATGTAGAGTTTTTGTCTTTGATTACTATGTTACTATACTATTCATCCTTCATTCCACCATTTCATTCATTATCGTCATTCCTGTTTCATATTCTCTCTCTCTCTCTATTGTATTGGGTCTGCAAGTCAAAATAAAGAGGAAAACTATATGTAATTGTATACCTCTGAGGCTGGAAACGCGAATTGTACTGTGTGGCAACGTCGCTGATAAAGAGCCATAGAGTAGATTTACGACTCCATCAAATAGTTACATTCATTCTTTCCGGATGGCAGTTAAAGTCAATATACGTTGACACTAGCACCATTTATTAGAGTAATAATTGATGTAACTGCTTGATAGATTCTAGAACAATGGCAATGGTTCCAAATTAATATGCGACGTTGCCACATAGGGAAACTTCTGATTCCCTTTAGTGGCTAAAGGAGACTGCGAAGGGTATATCATTACATAACCTTTTCGCTTTCAGTTATCTTAAACTCAAGAATAGCGCTCTGTTGTATATGGGCGCCATTTTTAGAACACCTGAAAACATATACAGGGTGGCCCAAAAGTAGGTATATAGTACCGTATTGATCAGCTGATTGCGTTTTATGTCATTTCTTATTGTTATTCATCAGGTATGCTTAGTTTTTTTATTATTAGTTCTTAATGCCTTTTTTCTTATACCTTAAGTTTGGAACAGCCGAAGCACAATAAACCTATAAACTAGAATGTTATACTTTATCAATGCAGGGGTATATACCAACTTTTGGGCCACCCTGTATATAACTCATAGAACGATTGTTCCCTTCCCTCACTCAAATGACACCCCTGGTTTCTATCTACTAAACAGCAACAAAGTTCGAATTAATCTAGAGGAAAATGTCGAATTTCCAATGATACTCTCTAAATTTACAATGTATTCTCAAGAGGTGCTAGTTCCTCGTTGAGTGGCATGAATTTGAGAATTTTAAAATAAATCTATATTTTTCACATTCTTTATAGAAACTCTGAGGTTTATTGCTTCACAAGCGATTTCAACAGCGGCAACAACAAATTTCAAACTCTTTTTCAATATATGTATATTTTCTTCTTCAACGCCTAATGTCATCCTTTTGAAGAAAGACGATTACAATACAAAATAAACTAAAATATGCTTTCTGACGGAGAGAGAAGTGGGAGGAAGAAAAGAAGAGGCAGAAGATTGAGATTTGAATGGAAAAGTGAATGTGAACGAATGAAATAGACGATTACATTACTTCGTTTTTTTATATTCACGGAATAGAAAGATGAAAAAACTGGTGAAAAAGAATCTGGCCACTGCAGATAGTCTTGCTACAGGCAATTTGGATATGAGGTGACTAGGAAATAAAGCGAAATTGAGGTTTTCCTTTCGCAAGTAATATGATTTCTAGGTTTCCCAAGAGTAGATATCACTCAAATTCATATATATATACACACACATATCTTACTCGTCTTTCCTCTTCTAACCCCATCTGTCGTTCGTACATATAGAAGAGATTTTTTACTATTATTATTATTATTTCTTTATTCCAATGTTATGAGTCGGCACATCTGGTGCATGAGCACTAACGCATCATCGAAAAGGAAGTTGGGTAATATCAAAATTTCTTGAACAGTCTGAATCGTCAATGATGTACTGACACAATCTGCAATACTTTGAAAACTTTTCCCCCCCACTGGAATGAGACATGAACTAACTAACTAACTCTATGGCCTATGGAACCCGGAAGTTCAGTGCCGCGTTCACAAAAGCTCTCCACTGACTTCTATCCTTAGCTAATTGCAACTAGTTTCTACTTTGTATTCCTATCTCTGCGAGATCCATCTTAATATTGTCCTCCCATCTGCGCCTAGGTCTTCCTAATGGTCGTTTTCCTATGGGTCTACCAGTCAAGACTTTGAAAGCGTTTCTACTTTCTTCCATTCTAGCTACATGACCTGCCCACCTAAGCCTCCTAGACTTGACGACCCTAACAATGTTGGGTAAACCGTATAAACTATGTAGTTCCTCGTTATGAAGCTTCCGCCATTCCCCATTCTCGTTCCTCTTGGGTCCGAATATTCTTCTCAGGATCCTGTTCTCAAATACTTTCAGTCCATGTTCTTCCCTCAGAGTAAGCGACCATGTTTCGCAACCATACAGAACAACAGGCATGATTATCGTTTTATATATTTTAAGCTTCAAATTCCTCGACAGAATTCGCGACGACAAGAGATTTTGAACCGAATAGTAACACGAATTCCCTGCTTTTAGTCGACATTTAATTTCTTCGTGAATATGATTTTCGTCTGTTAATATTGATCCTAAATATTTGAAAGTATCCACTTTATCAAAAGTATTATTTAATATTTTAACGCCTCCACAATTTGCCGTATTACGGTCCCGACGCACTTCCATGTATTTAGTTTTCTCTGCATTTACTTCTAAACCCATGTCCCTGCAAGCGTTTAATAAGATCTCTGCATTTATTTCTACTGTTCTCCTATCATCCCCTATTAAATTTACATCATCAGCATATGCCATAACCTGGTGAATGCCGTTCAACTCTAGGCCCTGGTTGCTATCTTTGATTTTCCTTATGGCGTATTCCAGCACAAAGTTAAATAATAATGGCGACAACGCATCTCCTTGTTTCAGGCCATTTTCGACGTGGAAGCTCGTGGACAAAAATTTTCCTACCCGGACTTTACTTTGGGATTCACTTAAACATATCTTAATTAATCTAATTAGCTTTCTCGGTATTCCAGAAAGAATGAGACATGTTTTAGTGCAATTTCGGTTCAAATTGACTAAAAAAAATTCTTTGGTTACTCGTTCCAGAAAGAAAACGAAAAAACGGCCTGTTCGTTTATTCTGTATGTAGTTTTAAATTAAATTTCCAGTGGGTGTCATTTTCTGTCTACAACAACGGTTCCCAGCTTTGTTTACCTAACGTCACCCTTCGTAAACTCTATATACTTTACGCCCTTTCCTTCCACCTTCTTGATCATGTGTGCTTTCTATCTGAGTATTTCTACAATTACAAGTGCAACACTAAATTCTCAGATTTTTGTTATAATAATAATAATAATAATAATAATAATAATAATAATAATAATAATAATAATAATAATAATAATAATAATAATAATAATAATAATAATAATAATAGCAACAAGATTTTTTATTTCCAGCAACACTTTTGAAAACCATTGTAGTATTGAAAAATCATGGTCATTACAAGAGTGTTTTATTCATAACTGCGCAATTTATTTGTCAACTACTTGTACCTCCTTGTCTGATTTTCACTCACCTAGGTTGGGAACCACTGATCTACAGGATAATATCAAACAGACACTGTTTTAATATACGAGTATAAAAGAGATCAACTCTGCCTTACCTTCTAACAATTTAAAATTGATAAAAGAAAAATCCAGTTAGTAATTTATCTCCATAGAAGGGAATGGAGCACATTATGTACACAGGGCTTAAGTGCGGGGCGTTGGGAAGAGAATTTTCTGTAGATTTAATAAAGTGCACCACATTAGAAATTATAATTCTACAAGGTTATAAATTGAATGTAGTTAATAAGTGATTAGTCTGTCACTGGATAATTAAACTTTGGCTCTATGATCATGCAAATTACACCAATTTAGTTGAAAGTACAGGGGAAGAATCTCCGAGATTTAGAAAATATTATTTGAAAGAGCAAAATAAGAGAAAAAGACTTTCTTTTATTTTTCCATCATACAGAAGAATGTTTATCATTTAAGAAAAGTGTGGTCGTTTGAGTCTCACGCTCATCTCTCACTGTTTTCTTGTTTCACTCTTTCAAACCTCTGAGAGTACTAAATTTCTCTAATAGGTATTGGCTCTGGTATTGCCGCGATCTCAGTACTAATAGCAATTTTCAGTTCTTTCACTGTCGCAGTCGTACTAGTTAGTATAAATATAATATCTTAGTTGTTTTACAGTTCAAGTCTACCACAAATGCTTCTTTCAGTTCTTTTACTGTCTCAGTTCTATGTGGCTGAGAGGTAAACTAAGCCAAGTCACTTTTTGACCGAAATTGAGTTGTCATATTTTTCTTTACTTACATTAATACGAGGGACACTAAGATAATTTTGAGATTTGAACAACTGGAACGCAGGATGTGAACAAGTTTTTTGTCAATAAACAACCGATACAATTCAACTACATAAGTACACAACTACATAAGTATTGCAAACACTTTATCGCTCCTCATGTGAAATTAACATTTTATGATTTATACTACTTTACTTCTCACCCCCTCGGTTTTAAAGTATCCTCAAAGACAAAAATCACTATGCTACAGATAATTAAACGCATGGGCGTACCCACGCAGAGGTCTACCGGGTCCGGAGCCCCCCCCCCCTAAAAAATACATCGTGACTTGACGTATATTTGTACACTTCCCTAATAAAACTACACTTCATTAGCAGAAAACTGATTGATGTAGCATAACGATTTTATTTTATGCTCCATTTGTAATCTTTGTTTTCTTAACAAAAATCTGGTTCAATCATTTTTTTCCGCAATTACACCTTACATTTTAACGAATGTAGAAGAATATCGATATATAACACGTCCCAAGAAACAATTCTGGATGCACGCCGAGTTAAATACTATTACATAATGAATGACGACAACATTCTCCGTAGAGCTGGTTTAGATTTATTTGGCTGGATTATGAATGGGTTTGCTGAACACTATAAGGACAGGGGCTTCGTTCCTAGAGTTGAATCTACTATATTTGTTTGAAATGCGTTACTCCTAACAGTATGGTTGTCTTATCATGAACTGTTCCGTACCGTGTTGGGTATAAAATTGCCGCTGCATTGGGATTTCAAAGTTACAATTTTTCAACTTTGCTTCAACCATAACAAATGTTTACCGCTCCACTCTATGGTAGGCACTGAAATGGTCTATTCACCTATATTTCGAAAACCACATTCCAAGTTGTAATGAAAATGGCACAAAACTACCTTCATACTGCAATAATACTAAGTGTTGTTTTCATATTATAAATGTAAAAAAGTATTTTTTTAATGCAAGATATCCTTGTTTTAGTATAATGGTAACAACTCAATGAATTGCCTTTTATGTACAGTGAGTTCAAAAAGTTGCTCTGCAATGGATATAAGAATCTATCATTGTGAGAAAAGGATTAAAATGTTTATTTTTCTACTTGTACTGTACATGCATATGTTATGTTACACAAATGTTTGACACAGATAAAGACGAAGCAAAATTTTAACTTTCTACTCAATAGACATGTTTACTGTAAAATAGAAGACTGTTCTCGTTAAATTGTAACTAGTTGTGCTCAAAGTTTGGTCAGAGTTCCGTTCAATATCGTGTATTACACGAGTATGTTACAATTTTCTTCAATGAAGTAACTTCTTTTCTTGCTTGAACACATATCTCGTGCTGGTGACAAGCAAAGAGAATATCGTCGCTGCGCCTCGAAGAACCGCTATGCAACGTTTTTGTCAAAAATGACTTATGCCGTACAAATAAACTTGAAAGCTGTCAGGATGCGTCTCTTATACTGTGATAAGTAAATATTCAATTGTTTCACCACAGCAATGAGAAAATAATAGGTTGAAATTAAAGGCTTCTGGTTCTCATCAAGTACTTATTGATTAATGTATACAAGTTCTCTATGTGCTTGTAAAGGCGCACAAGGCAAACCGACATGCGCTACATACACACAAAAATAGTAACATAACATTGTTGAAGCAAGCTACAGCAATGTCCAGTGCATAATATACGCAGAACCAATTTTATTATGTTTTCCAAGTGTTTCCGTGTCTGACAAAATTTTAAGTGTTTGGAATGTTTTTTGCTTCTCCATAAAAGTTGTGGTTTTAGCACATAGCGGTTCTTCGAGGCGCAGCGACGATATATGAAACAACATTCATTGCATTCGTTGAACAGTATCAGGATTAACCTAAAGTACTGAGCGATGGTATCACATATAAGATACATACAGTTTTTCTCGACGGAAATCAGCATTTAAAGCGTACGTAAATTTGAACCACTTCCGGCTTTGAAAGAATGTTGTAAACAGTTATTATTCGTTACCTTGAAACGCTCAATCGTTTGAAAAAGCCGCTTCTTTCTATATGTTCTGTTTCGTTCTATGACGTGACGATAAACGTTGAAACCAGAAATGGCTAATTTGAATCACTCTCAGTTGACAGAGGAGACGAGACTTGTTCTTGCGATAATAAATCGATTGCAAACACTTCTTGATATCTCTTGTCATTTTTGCTCTAATATCTTTCGACTGATGGACAAAGCCGTTCTATAAAATTTCTGACACTGATACATACCATTGTTTGGAAGCCTAATAAGTGAGATTTCTTTCACAATGTGAAATTACGGCAGGCGTCGAAATTATGTAAATGCAATAGTCAACTTAAAGTAGTACCGTACATTTATAACTACTGGTTGCAATAGAATAATAAGATCAAACATAGATCCTGTTCCTCGGACTCTAAACTCATATCAAAAACCCATTATTTGCTATTTTGTTCTACAGTGATAAATGTTGAAACTGGAAATCGTTAATTTGAACTACTTTCGGTTTGAATACAAGGTTAAAACAGGAGATAGAACCAATTCTTGCGATGCTAATTCGATTGCAGAAAAAGCATTTTACGATATATCTTAGTTTTTGGTCTATGAGAATCAGATTTGAAACCGGAAGTACATCCAAGTTTAAAAAAAAATTACTTGTTTCGATGGAGTGTTGGAGGTAGGGATGGCCACAAAGTTCCGGTTCCGCCGGAACCGGTTCTCGGAGATCCGGTTTTCAGAACCGGTTCTGGAACCGGTTCCAGACCTGGATCCGAAAACCCGGTTCCAGAACCGGATCTTAGGAACCGGTTCCAGACCTGGATCCGAAAACCCGGTTCCAGAACCGGATCTTAAGAACCGGTTCCAGATCTGGATCTGAAAACCCGGTTCTAGAACCGGATCTTAGGAACCGGTTCCAGATCTGGATCTGAAAACCCGGTTCCAGAACCGGATCTTATGAACCGGTTCCAGACCTGGATCCGAAAGACCCGTAAAGGAGGCATAAAGTTCACCTTCAAAAATAATGCAAAGAGGACCATGCGCTTGTGCCTTCCCCGCCCAGACCCGCTTGTGCCCCCAGAAAAAAAATTTGGTCCACCAGTGGGTGTTTAGCCAAATGAGTTGGCCAGTTTGCCTGTTTAACCAATGAGTTTGCCAGTTACTCAGTTTATTTAGCCAAATGAGACAAGCTGCCGCCGCCTGGGCGCCTGCCTGTCGCTTCCACCATTTCATCTAGCATACTGTTTACAGCTTGCCAGCAGCTCGGGTTTAGCGTAGGGATGTTCACAAAGTTTTGGTTCCAGCGGAACCGGTTCTGTTTTCAGAACCGGTTCCAGACCTGGATCCGAAGAACCGGTTCCAGACCTGAATCCGAAGAACCGGTTCTAGACCTGGATCCGAAGAACCGGTTCCAGACCTGGATCCGAAAAACCGGTTCCGGAACCGGATCTCCTAGAACTGGATCCGTTCAGACCCGAAAACCGGTTCCACCAGGAACCGGTTCTGGCCATCCCTAGGAGGTTGCAATAATATAAACTTTAGAGACATCGTATCGGTTGCAGAAAACTGTTTGTTGCTATCAACCAGCGTCTCTGTTCTATGGCAATAAATGTTGAAATCGGAAATGATTAATTGAAACCACTTCTGGTTTGAGTAACAGATTCTCCGATAAGACGATACCAATTATTGGGAAGTTGAATCGATTTCCAGAAACTGCATCTCGATAGCTTTTCTGTTTTTGCTCTACTGAAATCAGTATTGAGGCTGGAAATGGCAGTAAATTTCAACCAGTTCTTGTTTTACTAGAGTGTAGCGGGCTGTAATGGTATGTTATCTTCACACCCTGAATCGATTACACAAAACCGCTTTTCGCTGTCTAATACGATTTTTTTCCATACCGAGAAGTTGAAACCGGAAATGGTTAATTTCAAACACTTCCAGTTTGAATAGAGGGTCAACAGAGAAGATGGAACCTAATTTGGGGAAACTTAATCGACTGCCAAAAAACAGCATCTCAATATCTCTTACAGTTTTCGTTCTATGACAATCAGTATTGAAACCGGAAGTTCTAATAAATTTGAATCACTCCTTGGTCCTGTAGAGTGTTGCCTATATTCATAGTATTTTGTTTTGAGATGTTGGCTCTTTTACAGAAAACTATTTTTCGCTGTCTGTTACCCTTTCTGTTCTATGAGAACATACATTGAAACCGGATTTTAACTACTTCCGCTTTGAATAAAGAGTTGAAGGAAGAGATGGAAACATTTTTTTCTGGGGGGGGGGACTCTTAATCAATTGTAACGAAAAACTACATCTCGATATCTCTAACCGTTTTTCATGTATGGAAATCAGTATTGAAACCAAAAGTAGTAGTGAATTTCAACTGCTTCCGGTTTTGGATTAGTTTTGTATATTCTGATGATATGCTCTCTTTAAAACCCTGAATCAATTGCAAAAAATCAACTGTCGTAATCTATTTCCATTTTTTTGTATGTCGATAAATGTTGGAACCGAAAATGGTCTATTTGAATCACTTCTGGTTTTAATAGATGGGTTGACAGGAGACGAGAGCTATACTTGGAACGCTGAATCGATTGCATAAAACCTCTTCTCGGTATCTCATACCATTTCTGCTCTTAAACTACCTGTCCAGAAACGGACGCACGGACAATGTTGTTGTATAAGACACCCGACACAATATGTATAAGCATAGTGTCTTATTAGTGATGTAAGGGTTCGTGTGAAGATAAGAACCAAGGAAGATAAGAATAATTTCATAGGACATGAATGTTTGTCATTGCGAAGCAAACAACCTGACGTTAATAACCAAATGAATATGGTTATAATTGTAACAGTGTTGTCGTAATCCTAGCTACTTTCGAATTTTCGGTGAATTAACTTCGAATTCTCGATTTTATGCTTGAAAAATAAGCATTTATTACCAAATCTGTAGATAAATAAATGAATGACTATTTGATAGTTTGAAACTACGGTAGACTTCAAAACCATGGGGGGGGATTCAATATTCTAACCCCATCTCTCATGTCATCTCCATAGCAACGATTTCAGAAGAAAACATAGGAAATATTAACCGTGTGTTGAATAAAGCGGACACTTCACCGAAGAAAAGAGAAATAAAAAAACATTCCAGAGAAAATGAAATGTCTTTAAAATGAGATGACATGAGTATGGCCGTTAGACTAGGAAAGAAAGAAAGGAAAAGAAAGAAGAAGAAGAAGAGAAAAGAAAGAGAAGACAGAAAACAGTATTTAGCTTGTCCACATAAAAGAATAACCCCAAGAGAAAACATTTTAAAAAAAAGTAACTCTGCAATTTAAATTATTTCACTATTTTTTTTTTTTTTTTTTTTTTTTTACCGGTCTCCGTTTCAACGATTACTCCATCTTCTTCTGTGCTATACAGCACTGAATATATGTATATATCTAGATCATATTTAGAGGAGTAATAATATGATATTACTTCATAATTTCGATTGATACTGTTTTCAGTGCATGCCTAAATTGGGTAATGATTTTACTCCCATATATATATATTCATTCACTATTGAAATATTCTTTATAACCAAATCGGAGTAAATCCACACCATCACATCAACCTAAAATACATAAATACACAAAGAAATTAAAATCTTACTAAACTACCTTTAGTTGCTAGGATGCACTGGTTTACAAATTATAGAAAATAAAGAAACATTTTTCCAGCTGGAAGTTTTATTTACATTTAATAATTTGACATATTCAAATAAAAAGAAATATTAAACTCTGAAATAAACACATTAATATTTTCCAAAATGGAAATACCTCCGTCCACAACGAAAGTAAACAGGGAAATGGTTTTAGCCGTATTTCACATAAAATTTGCAGTATCAAATGATTTTCAAAACAGTTAATGGTTAAACAAAAAAAAGTCTTTTATGGCTTTACTAGACAAAGAAAGTTTCATGAAATTTTTAAATAACATTGAGTAAAATTGCACAAAAAAAAAAAGCACAAAATTTCTGAACTTTAATTCTCAGGGAAGTGTTCCATCGCATTAAATATATTGAAATTTTTCTACATTCTTCCAAAATTAATGCAGAACAATGTATATATCTTTAGGCCAACTATTTGTGAATAAGACGGTGTATTTATGAATAAAATGTAGTAAATCACAGTTCCTGTAAATTATTAATTCCTTGCCACTACTTGTTTCACTGTAATTTGGGCATACTTAAAATCAAGGTGATTCATAATCTATATATCTTCTTAGTACATTATTCCTGTCTATCCAAATTTATATAGTAATTTATTTCCAAACTTTATTTTGATTCCGGCATATTGGAATATCTGCGTTAACCTGTCACTATTTGCACTTCTAGAATAAATTGGATGTGATTTCGCACTATGGCAACTCCAAATGAATAACTAGGGAAACACTGTTCTATAAAGATGAATGCACTAAATTGACGCAAATGAAACTTTCAATTTGGGTGTTGGAGTTTTCTTTTGGGATGGAATGATTATTACGGATTCTTCACTGATTACGAAAATTTTCATAGTTCCTGAAGGTACTCTCGCCCGTACAGAGAAATCATGTACAAAAATATTGACTTTACATGGCAACATCGAATATAAATGTTAATATTTTAATTTTCCATCAGTTGATTTCGAATAGAGGTTAAAATTTTGTAACATAGATAATTCCAGAAAATGTCGTCAGTATACCCATCGCTGATTAAGTGAGACGGCGCAGAAAATTGAGATTGAGGTGCAAACAAGCAATTTACAAAAAAATTTCCTTATTTGATTAACTAGAAGTCTTAAACATAGGTATTACGGTATGAAAACAAAATTTCTGGTAATTACATCTATCTACAGCTACACAGTCTCGGTCTAGTAAAAGGGAATATTAAGTTAGTTACAAAAATATTATAGCAAGAGCTTTTAAATTCGTAATAACAGAAGCGTGTATATCTATACAGTAGTATTCTCGTATGGACGATAAATATTAAAAATTAAAAATAATACATAAAATAAAAAAACTTCCACAAATCGCCAACCCAAGGTTTTTTTTTTTAAAAATCAATAACAGTTTCTTTTAACTCATCCAGGTATATTTACAAAATTTAAAAAAATCATGTTAATTGTGTACCCAGGTGATTAATATTTCTCCTTATTGGTGATTAGCTAGGCCTAGCTGATGTTAAGGATACTATTTTGCTATAACTGGCAGAAATATAATCTGTGGAACCACTATGAATATCGGATTACAGGTATATTTAATGGAGACTAATTTCTCAGCAATATGGAAACGACTTCCAAGATCATGAACCCATTTCGGAACCAAAATCCCAGAACTTCAGTTATAAATCCCCTTAAATGAAATATATATATGTAACATGTCTGTTAGAGATGTCTCTATTATAAATATTTTAAAAAAAGTACTTATATCAAGGAATATACAAATGGCAAAAAAAAAATTTAGTTCGAGGAAAGAGATAATAAAGAAAAAAAATCAAAGAGCGAACATCGAATGCCTCCAAGCCGATAAAATATCAAGTAACCTTAAAATTTATCATTTCCCCATTCCAAATAACGCTAGCTTCTTAGATTTTGAATAATCGACGTCTTGGAGTCATCGTTGATCAGAGATACAAGGAAAAGAACCGAAGTAGCAAATGAAAAACCGAACAATTTTAGGTCGTCGAAGATGATAAAACTTGCAACCATTTGTTGACTTAAACCGAAACAATTTAACATAAACCCCAAAAACGTACGGTCCTCACAATACAGACCGATTATACTATCCTGAAACCCGCTAGAAGTCTGTGACCAAGCAGAGATACGAAGGAGGACTACCGTTAGAAAGTTCCCCCTTAGTACCTGCGCCCTAGTTATTCCGTTTCCGCTAGACGACCTTCAGAATTAGAATTTACAGAAAAAAATTCTATATAACAAACAATCTTCGTTACCACCAAAAGTTGGTTAAAGCAAAGGAGACAATAGAAAGGAAAATTTAAAAAAAAAAAATCCCGTTCAATAAAAATGTAAGTAAATAAACAATATAATCAAAAGATGAACTAACAAGGAAGGGTCACGCAGTGACTCCGCTGAGATCCGAACGAGACAATTGTGTTTGCATTTGAAATGCTATAACTAGATGAATCCCAAAGTTATACGTGCCACCGGGAGGAATATCGTGAGTTACAACATATTTTGTAATGTAAGAACTACAAAAAAATTACATGGCAGAATAGTTTGAACCGAGTGATTTGTTCGGAAACGGTTGGGTAAGTGGAAAACTCGGCCAACACGTATCCCATCATTTTCAACAACAAACTTTTTGGGGTAAAAAACTTTGTCCCAGGGTCCCCCACAGGGTCCCAGACGGGGTCCAACTCAAAATTTTCAAATGGCAAGGGGGGTTAAGTGGCACATCATTTGAAAGCTGTTTTAAAATGAAAGAAAATGCAGCAGGCATCGATTCTCTACAACATCCCTGTGCAAAATGGCGACGGGTCAAAGTGTAAACAAAAACTTAATTGAAAAGTCCATGGTCACCCCTATAAATCGGAAATGGTGAGACAAATGTGAAAACAGAAAAGGATGTGTGGTATTATTTTCAAAGTATAACGATTTAAGTGAAAACGTCTTGTCCCAGGGTCCCACATGGTCCCAGGTGGGGTCCAAGTAAAAAATTTCAAATGGCAAGAGAGGTAGGACATCGTTTGAAAGCTCTTGTTAAGTGAAAGAAGATTTGAACACGTTACATTTGAACACGTCTCGACTTTCTACGACAACCCTGTCCAAAATTGCGGTGGGTCAAAATGTAAACAAATTGGAAAACAATCCAAGATGGCCGCTTAAACCCTATATCAAAAGGATAAGCATACCAAACTACTGAAGCTAGGAAAACAAATTTGGCATTAATGTTGATTAGTAAGTGACTAAAATATGCAAAATGTTCAAAAACGCGACATCTTGAGTTCAAAATGCCGCACTATTATCGAACGCATATCCAGCTCACACCACTGGTGTTGGAGAAGTGAACGTTTATGGTTAATAGTCCACAAAATATCAAAGAGTATAATCTGTAATCCAATATGGCTGCCAGCGTGAAAAATGAGTTTGTATATAAATGTGTTATTTCTTGGAATACTGTGACCAAGCCAACAAAGTTTGACGCAGTTCGATGTACTGAAATGACTTACATATGTTTGGTACTACTTGTCAATCTTGCAAATGATTTTTTTTTAAATTTGGTATTGTTTGAAGTATTGAGATCAAACCAACGAATGACATACAAATGTAACCATCACGAATACGTTACAATAGAGCCCCCAACCTACTGGTGCAGCAAGTTCTTTCTGTATGAACTACGTATGACAAAATTAGAAAAATACCCGAAGGTATTCAACTTTTTTTTTTTTTACTATGAGTAGGAAGTCATAGTTGTGTGTTCATCGCATATTCGTTATATTCAAGTAAATAATGCCGAGAGAACCGTGACGAACGTGCATTAAGAAGAAACCATATATATGTTGTTACCGAATGAAATAATAGTTGAAGTGAATCGAAATTCAATTGTTGTTTAGTCTTCCTAGTATTTCTAAATACATAATAGAGAAAAATAGAGATTTAGATTTGTACTGTTATGAATGACAGGTTTTAAGCACCTTGGATTCAAGGTGGCCATATTTTTCAATTAAATTTTATTTACATTTTGACCCGCCACAATTTTGGACAGGGTTGTCGTAGAAAGTCAAGACTTGCTCCATCTACTTTCATTTAACAAGATCTTGCAAACGATGAGCTTATTAACCTCTCTTGCCATTTGAAACTTTTTAGTTGGACCCCACCTGAACCCTGTGGGTACCCTGGGACAAGACGTTTTCACTTAAATTGTTGTACTTTGAACATAATGCCAGACTCCCTTCCTATTTTCAAGTCTCACCATTTCCGATTTATAGGGGTGACCATGGACTTTTCAATTAAGTTTTTGTTTACATTTTGACCCTCCGTCATTTTGCACAGGGTTGTTGTAGAGAATCGAGACTTGCTGCATTTTCTTTCATTTTACAACAGCTTTCAAATGATGTGCCACTTAACCCCCCTTGCCATTTGAAAATTTTGAGTTGGACCCCGTCTGGGACCCTGCGGGGGACCCTGGGACAAAGTTTTTTACCCCAAAAAGTTTGTTGTTGAAAATGATGGGATACGTGTTGGCCGAGTTTTCCACTTACCCAACCGTTTCCGAACAAATCACTCGGTTCAAACTATTCTGCCATGTAATTTTTTTTGTAGTTCTTACATTACAAAATATGTTGTAACTCACGATATTCCTCCCGGTGGCACGTATAACTTTGGGATTCATCTAGTTATAACATTTCAAATGCAAACACAATTGTCTCGTTCGGATCTCAGCGGAGCCACTGCGTGACCCTTCCTTGTAAGTAAATATATTCTTTTTCTCTAAATCATCATCATTATCAATTCTTCATCCCGACATTTGACATTAGATTAGCGTTATTTTCAAAGCAGTCAGAATGTCAGCAGGCTTCAATAAGAGATAAATTACATGTCCGGAGGAAAGCTTGGAAATTAAATAGGATAGTTATAGTACAAGTCCATCGGTGATGTAAAATAATGTTAAACTGTCCCACTGTGAGCTCACACACATGTCCCCCACATCACGACATCGCTCTGCCCCGAAGGAAACATGACAAATGCCATTAAGTATACAAGAAGATGGAAACTTCCTCTCACATGAAAACAAAGTAGGAAGAAAGTACTTAATGCTTATATTTAAAAAACTAGGAACAAAAAAAAAAAAAAAAAAAAAAAAACTGGAAAATACCGAAATAAAAAAAATCTATAGGATGTGTTAACCTGTATTACTTTTCCTCACCGAATCTTCCTCGTTATTGGAAATATTGTAAATGTATGGTATAATAACATTACTAAATAATATGCGGACGTATTATGAAGTTTCGCAAGATATCAATACGCATCGAAATTATTACACTATTCACTTACACACCCTTCACTTACACACCGAATTGCAACTAAATTCCACTCAACCCAATCTTATGAATTAGCTTTTCCGAAATTATAATAATATTCAACGATAGGTCTGGGAGACTCCGATCGCATTCACACACTCATTCACTTGATCTAGTGGCCTCTCATATGTATATTCATTACTGGGCTTATATTTTTATATGTTGGGTTCCTATTATATTCTTAATATTCATAATCACAAATCAACATATCTATATTCTCAAGTACTAGTCAATACTACGGAACACCAACCAATTCACAAAATAGCCCATAGGCTCGATAATCCTATACTATAATATGCTTTTATAAATATATATGCCACTATTTGTATTGTAATAAAGGTTATCATATGTACACAATACCACCGGGGTATTGTATACATATAATAAAAAAAATGTATATAAATACTCCACGAAAACTCCCGTTCCATTCATCTAAACTAATATTATGTATCATTCTTACTACTTTCAGCTCTTCACATATTACCATACTACTTCGAAAATTGCTAATTAAATTTCAGGCTTACCTTCCAATAAACAAAGCATTACAGATTTACTGCGAAAACTAACCGATACTGTTGAATATCCTTGTATTTACTATCTATTAATTTGCTCTGTATATCAACAATCAGCTTTGAATACGACGCTGCTAGCGCCACATCTACAACTACGAACGGATCCTAAACTATCCAAGCACAACGAAGCGATTTAATTACTGCAATAGTTAACTATTGAAAGTTAAAATTTACGTAATAACAGATAAAATTTTTAATGACACGTTAAGCACTCTCGAATACCACTTTGTCCAAGGAAAATGAATGTTCAATATACACACAAAGACTCGTTATCAAAATTTTCGAACACCTGGATTTCCTCACTAAATTACAGTGGTTCACATCCCTTCGCCATCACTAAATTATCCATGATGCAGTCTATCACCATCCCCACGAGACAAAGAAACATCGCACTGCGAAGAAACACGCATGGGAACTCACAGTACGAACCAGACTATATATATATATACGGAAATTCGAATTCAGAGTGGTTACTAACACGAGAATAACCCGGCACTAAAATTTCAATACAGAAGTGACCATGTCAACGGGCTAATCATATATAAACAAACTATGAGTCCATTATAATCACTAGTGTGTATCCCAACCAAAGCAATAATAAATATACACTACAAACTTATACACACATAAAAATATCATTATCCAAATAATTATGAATCTCTGATGGATGGTGGGATTAAAATTCTTGCTATTGTTAAAAAAAAATATTATATGACAAAACCCTCTTTGAATTGTTTTGAATAAATAACAAAAAAATTTAGAAAATGGGGAGAGAGAGTGTAGGTTAAGGTCCTACTATTTCATAATGTTGTGATGTTAAGGAAACAACAACACAAAACTCACCTAGGAACTGAAGGTTCCTAAGGAGGAAATGAAAACTTAGCCAGCTACATTACACCCTGTTTGGCACTCAACACCCTCTTTAGCCCCGCATGGCTACGTGTTCAATTTTCACATAAACAATACTTCGTACCATTTTGAACTTGAGTCACATAAACAGTGGTGCCCACCCCCCTTATGTCCATGACGCATCCCCCCCAATTGTCTATCCGTAGGTGTTCTTCCATGAAAAAATCTTCTTTTCGATTAATTTTACCCCCCATCAAACAAATTTATATAGATTTTTAACCCCCCCAAATATTTCAATGACGCTGTTTGCGTCATAGCCCCCCCCCCTTGTGGGCACCCCTGACATAAAAAATAATAATAATGTTTGCTTTCAGTTTTACATAAATCAAACGTGAGCGAGAGTAAAGGTAAATCAGAAGAATTTTATAGTTCAACGATTAGACATGTTCAATAATTTCCAAATATGGCTGTCCTTATTCACTCAACGAAGTCTGAATTTTACGATTGCAAAACACCATGTCTGTCTATCTGAATTTTGATTATTCGAACATATCTGTTGTACTTACAGTTTGAAGACCTAGTCACTCATCTGACGCAAATTCAATGCCGGAAACCTTTTTAAAACTGAAAAATTTTGATAGCCAAAAAGTGCTTGTTAATTCCACCACGGTATATGAAGAAAAGATGCTTCTACATCTCTTCCTCCCAGCTTCTAGAAATCTGGAAGCTAAAATCTAACCAATGACATTTCTTCTATCGACCTGTGGCAGATATTACGAAAGAAAAAAATATCCGCTAGCATTTGCTAGTAATTATTTAACCTATATTTATTCAATAAATATAAAGGATTCTGTAAATAATAATCTGTACTATTATGGTCCCAAAGAAAGAAAATTTGATGCTACAGATCCTTTACGTTTAATTATTAACTGAAATTTATGTTTTCTTGGTAAAGCGCTGATGCTTAAGAAAGCACAAAAAAATCTATACGGTAAAAAAGGAAAGAGTGGGGGGTATGAAAAGATTTTTTTCTCTAATCACTGTAACGATAAGTTACAATATTGAAACCTGAAGTCGTCACTCTTGGTTGCAATAGGGGGGATAAGGCCTGAAGTGGAACCTGTAACTTGGACGCTCAATCCATATCAAAGATAGTTTCCGCTGTTTATTATAATTTTTCTGGCGATCAGTGTTAAAACTAGAAATCATGTATTACCAATTTCGATATCAATATAAGGACTGGATGGAGGTAAAACTACTTGTCGGATTCTGAATCAATACCAAAAAGTCGTATCTCTCTGTCTGGTACAGTTTTTTATCTATGCAAATCAATATTGAAAACAGAAATCTATTACCGTTTTAATTATGTGGTGGTCACGTCGAGAGTGGCCTGAAACAAGGTGATGCGCTGTCGCAATTATAATTCAACTTTGTTCTGCAATACACTGTAAGGAAATCAAAGACAGCAACCAGGGCTTAGACCTGAATGGTATTCACCATGTTAGGACGTATACTGATGATGTTAACATAATAGGGGATGATAGGAGAACAATAGAATGAATTGCAGAGGTATTAATTGCAATTAAACGCTTGCAGGAACATGTCTTTAGAAGTAAATGCAGAGAAAACTAAATGCATGGAGATTCGTCGGAAAAAAATGAAAATGAAATCTTTGAGTTTTACGTCCCATGATTATGCCAGTTAGGCTAAAGGAGACGGTGATGATGAGTAATGAATGAAATGGTGGAATAAAGAAAGTGGAAGGAAACGGGAGTATCCCAAGGAAACCCACGCACACGGTGTTTGTCCACCATAAAGTTCACTTGGCGGGGGCTGGGATCGAACCCGGGACCCCAAGCACCAGAGGTGAGCGCTCTACCATTGAGCCACCGCGGCCCCGGAGATTCGTCGGGATCGTAGTACGGGAAATTATGGATGCGTTTAAAATATCGAATAATACTTTTGATAAAGTAGATAATTTCAAATATCTAGGATCAATATTAATAGACTAAAATCATATTTACGTAGAAATTAAATGACTAAAATCAGGGAACTCGTGTTATTATTCAGTTCAAAGTCCTTTTGTCATCGCAAATTCTGTCGTAAAATTTGAACTTAAAATTTATATAGAGTGATAATCATGTCTATTGTAATGTATGGGTTCGGAATATGGTCGCTTAATCTGAGGAAAGAATGTACACTGAAAGTATTTAAGAACAAGATTCTGAGAGAAATATTCGGGCCCAGTAGGATCGGAAATGTGGAATGACTGAAACTTCATAACGAGAAAATGTATAATTTATACCGTTTACCAAACATTGATAGGGTCATCAAGTCTAGGAGGCTCAGGTGGGCAGGTTATGTAGCCAGAATGTAAGAAAGTAGGAACGCTTTCCAAGTTTTAACTGGAAGTCCAATTGGAAAACGACCATTAGGAAGACTTAGATGCAGATGAAAGGATGACATTAAGATGACTCTCGTAGAAATAGGAATACAAAGTAGAAACTGGATCTAGTTGGCTCAGGACAGAAGTCAATGGAGAGCTTTTGTGAACGTAGCATTGAGCCTCCTGGTCCCATAGACCATAGAGGTAGTTAGCTATTGTATGCAAATCAACATTAAAACCGGAAATGTTTCATTTCTTGTATTTCTGTTTAAAATAGAGAGATAATAAGGAGTTGAAATCTAATCTCTGGGCACGGAATCAAATTAAGAAAGACTGTATTTCGCATTATCACTTACAGTTCCTGCTCCTACAACAAACAAACAGACAAACGAAAGAGAAACAGCCATTGTATAATAAGGCTTATCACATTTACTATTGCATAGCATGATTTGGCGGTCCAAAACCGTACTAGTACTACATTTTAGCAATGCAACTGGAAGAAAATATGCAATATTACCGTTAAAAAAAAAAGAAAAAAAAGAGAGAGAGAGAGAAATGAAACACAAACTCACACATGTTATCGTTTTGAAGCATTTCAACCTCAAATATATGTTATTTTGATGTCAACCAGCTTCCTTAATGGTGACTACTAAAATGGAAATCTTTTATAACATAGAAAGGAAATAAAAATAAATCCAGTTTATAAATTGGTACATTTAGTATACGAAATAAAATCTAAAATACTCTGAAAAAAGTAAGTACAAAATAAATACGAAAGTATATTATTCAGTTTGAAATGTCCTTTTCCATTTTTTTTTCCACGAATACGTGCATTTTTTTTAACGTATTTCAGAGAGACGCTGAAGAATAAAGCGTCTGACTGGCGTAATAATTTTCTGCGGTGGTAACGAATTACGAGACATCTTGATCTACAAATGCCGGTACTTCCTGACACGTTAGGTGTGTGATGACCCATAATAGGGGCCGTTCCTTTCTCCATAAACAACGTCAAATAATTCTAGCATTTTGGAATGTGCTTTGGTCACGCTAGAGGCAACGCTTATACATTTTACCGTAGAACCACACATATTCCGCCATGTTCTATCGTAAAATAAAAGTAGCATTATATATATATTTTTATATACATGGTCGTGTTATATATATATTGCAAGGAGTTTCTGGAATTGTGATCGCAGTTAGTTTACTTTTGATACTAAAGTTTGTTTTTTCAATGTTCTGTGTTATCGCTATGTTACAAAGAGTATGTGCGTCACCGTCGGGAAATGAAATGAAGTCTTTCAGTTTAACGTCCCACGTTTATGTCCTTTAGGATAAGGTAGACGGATGATTAAGGCAATCGAATGGTGATGGAAGAATCGGTGGAATGCGAACGTGAGAGGAAATGAAAATATTCCGAGAAAACGGATATTTTCTCGGGACACAATGTTGTCCACCACAACTTACGTGGCCGGGTATCGAACCAGGAATCCCATGCACTGGAGGGAAGCACTCTACCACTGAACCATCCTGCCCTCAACACCACCGTTACGAATGTCATCGTTATATATATAAAAAAAGGCAATCAACAGTAGATACAATCTGGCACATTACAATGTATTTTTTCTACCACTTTTGGCTAATAGGAGAGCAGCAGCAATGTTGTTTGGTTGGCATGGAAGCATTGAGATTTTGGTAGATTGTTGGAGGCATGGTGCACCAAATCTGCACACACAACTCATTTAATTCTAGATAAATGAAGGCATGGTGCACCACCTCTGTACACATAACTCACTTTCTAGATAGTTGGAGGGATGGTGCACATATAACTCACTTAATTCTAAAGGCATGATGCACCACATGTGCACACACAACTCTCTTAATTCTAGATAGTCGAAGGCATGGTGCACCAAATCTGCACACACAACTCATTTAATTCTAGATAAATAGAGGCATGCTGCACCACCTCTGTACACATAACTCACTTTCTAGATAGTTGGAGGGATGGTGCACATATAACTCACTTAATTCTAAAGGCATGATGCACCACATGCGCACACACAACTCTCTTAATTCTAGATAGTCGAAGGCATGGCGCACCACATTTGCACACATAACTCACAAAATTCTATATAGTTGGAGGCATGATGCACCACATGCTGCACACACAACTCACTTAATTCTAAATAGTTGAATGTATAATGCACCGCATGTGCACACACAATTCACTTAATTCGAGATAGTTGGAGGCCTGGTGCACTAGATCTGAACACATAACTCACTAAATTCTAGATAGTTCGGGGCATGATGCACACATCTTCACACGTAACTTACTTAATTCTAGATAGTTCGGGGCATGATGCACCACATGTGCATACATAATTCTCTTAATTCTAAATAGTTGGAGGCACGGTGCACCACATCTGCACACATAACGCACTAAATTCTAGATAGTTGGAGGCATGATGCACCACATGTGAACGCACAACTCTCTTAATTGATGATAGACGGAGGAATGTTGCACACATCTGCACACATAAGTCACTTAATTCTAAATAGTTGTATGCATAATGCACCACATGTGCACACACAACTCTCTTAATTCTAGATAATCGAAGGCATGGTGCACCACATCTGCCCACATAACTCACTAAATTCTAGATAGTTGGAGGCATGATGTACCACATGTGAACGCACAACTCTCTTAATTGATGATAGACGGAGGCATGTTGCACACATCTGCACACATAAGTCACTTAATTCTAAATAGTTGTATGCATAATGCACCACATGTGCACACACAACTCTCTTAATTCTAGATAATCGAAGGCATGGTGCACCACATCTGCCCACATAACTCACTAAATTCTAGATAGTTGGAGGCATAATGCACCACATGTGAACGCACAACTCTCTTAATTGATGATAGACGGAGGCATGCTGCACCACATCTTCATACAAAACTCAGTTAATTCTAACAATTAACGCGGTGGGAGGCGATAAGTTTCAATCTGACGCTCGATAACATCCAACAGGTGTTTAGTTGGGTTTTGAGATTGGATGAGTTTGGCGGTCATTGTAGCAATTGAAAATCACCGCTGTGCTCCTCGAACCATTGCAGCACAACATGGGTGACAAAGAATTTTGTCCTGTTGAAAGTTGCCATTCCTAATTAGAAATATGGCACATATGAATGAGTATACATGATTAGAAATATCCTGCTTTTAGCTAGAAGACGTCATGGTGCCTTCCGGATGAAACATCGTGCTCATGAATTACCATATAAAAGTTCATTAAATCATAATGGAGGCATCACTTGTCTGTCATCATTACAATGTCCACTAGAAAAGACGAGACGAAAAATCGTTCTTGTAAATTTTGTAGAAGTCTCGTCCCCATCTCGATTTTAGAAGAATTCTTTCTCGTCTTATTTTTCGTGTCTTTTCGTGAATTTGCGTACAAAATATATGACCTGATATTTCCACTTAATTTCACCTTGAAGTTATCAGAATCATTCCAAATTACGAGAGATTCACAAAGAGTGTAATATAACAACATTTTAATCATGTATTTATGATTGGAGTACAATGTGTGATGACCTGCGTATGTTTAAACGTTTATAAAAGCTCTTAATCATGTTCCTACAGTCAAGTTATCACTTTCTAGTTTTTATACTATGGATCATGTAACACCAACTCAGAGATTGAGAATTAAGACTTGGGAGAACTAGTGAAGATTCAGGAAATTTATCGTCTTGCCTAGAATTTAAAAAGCCACTTCTCGTCCTGACTTGTTTCGTGTGTAATATTGGTTGTCATCCTACTGTGAACGTCTCGGGTAGCTGTTCCCTTGGAAGACAACGGATTCTGACCCAGCCATCGATGTGTTAAAAGCTATGTTGTGATTCATCGGATCTGTAATGTTGTGCCATTTCTCTATGGTCCAATGACGATGGGCATGTGCCCATTCCAGCCGTTATCGATGATCCTGTTGGGTTGATATTGGCACACGCGTGGACGTCAGTCACGGAGGCCCATATCTAACAGTGTATGGTGAGCGGTGTACTCAGACACGGTCATGTTTTGTCTACTGTTAATGCCTGTTGTTAATTGTGTCATAGTTTGAGCCCTATCCTGTTGTACCAATGTCGATATGTGACATCCTTAATGAGGGGTGGCCGCTCCCTTATGTCTTTCCTTACGCTTTGCTGCTGGTTTTAACGCTCTTTTCCCACCTTTGGAAGACACTAACTACGGCAGATTGCGAACATCCGACAAGTTGCACTGTTTTCAATATACTCGTTACCAACCGTCTGCTCATCACAATCTAACCCCTACGAAACTTATATTTCTCCAGCTTTCTCCATTCTACACGGAAATATCACACTGACTGTCGAATAAGATTATTATCATCATCATGTAAGCGGTTCTACTGTACTTCGTGCCTCTTACGTCAGCCCAACGACTTCATTTAAGAAGTAGCTAGTGGTCACAATGTATTGGAATGTCCGTGTATTTTTAACGCCAATGAAATTTGTTTCTCTCAGTTCCCATAAAAAGGGAATCCATACCGAATTAACGCATCCAAATTAACCTTCAAGCATGTAATTTTGTCAATGATTCCTATATATCGCGAACGAAAATGCTCAGTTGATATGGGTTTGGACTTAGAACAATATTAGGCCTATAGTTTTAAAAATAAAGAAACAAAGTTTGTGAATAGAGGTAGAGCAACGGGTGCTATTGAGCGTTCCGAAAGAATCAGCTCTTCAAAATACATGTCAAAACATGTTAGAGCATAGTCCCGATTCTACGTTCCAGCATTTAAAGAAAGATTAACTTGGTCCCAAAAATAACAGTATATACAAAACAATATTACAAAAAAATAATCATATGAGTAAATTTCACGCATTTAATGAAAAAACTGTGGAAGAAACATAGGAAAAACACAAATGTCTGAAAGTTTGTCGTTCCGAAAACGTTTAATATTTCGTTTATGGAAACATTGTCGTCTTAGCGCTTATGTTTCTTCTTTAATGTTAGTGTTAAAATGTTATAATGATTGAAAATGTTTGTAGGAATTTCTACTTGCAATATAATAGTTTAGACAAGTTTATTCATATTTACATTATTCAGAGGCGAATCTAGATGGTAAAAACTTGGGGGAGCAATCAGAACCCAGGTTATTATACGTATATCGTGAGCTTACTATAAACTTTAAAAAAAAAAGTATAATTGAAAACTTCAAATATTTCTATCACTCAGAAAACCGGGGGGGCTTAGGCCCCTACAACCTAAGGCTACATCCGCCTCTGTTCTGAGCTCAAAAATGTTAATATTAGCAATAAGTTTTTTTTAGTTTTTATTTTATTTTTCAGTATTAGGAAGGGGAAAACATTGATAGTATAGACTAGTAGTTCTCAACCGATGTGTCGCGCCACACAGGTGTGTCACACAGTCCCCTAAGGTGTGTCGCGAAATTTTAGAATTTTAAAATTGTGAGGAATTTAATAATTAGTTGAAATCAAGACAGACTGTACCAATCAACAGCTCCACCTGCAGCAATAATGTTCAGTGCTTATGTAGAGTCATTATAAAAACTGATAGGTCTCACTATTATTATTATTATTATTATTATTATTATTATTATTATTATTATTTATAATAAAAACATCAAACAAATGTGTGGCGATGTCCCGGACATTCGGTAAACTGTGTCGTCAGTCATAAAATGGTTGAGAACCACTCATATAGACCTACATATTAAAGAAAAAAGCAGTGGGTTAGATGCAGCATGTCCCATTTATTCACTTGTTTGAAGCAAAATGTTTTTATGTTTGTGCTAATTTTGAAATATTTTTAAACGGACAATCTTTTAAAAATGCGAACTAAAATCATTTAAATCTAATGTATTAAAAACAAAGAAATGTTAAAATATTTGATTAAGTGTTAAGTACCACACTTTATTTTCTTTAATGATATGGTTGTCAATTTTTATTATGATCATTTTTTCTTCTTTAATCAGCAAAGTGAAAAATCATTAAAAAGGAGAAAAATATTCTCACATTTTAAAATAACCATTCAGTGATAACTACCATTTACTTTTTTTAAAACATATATAATGCAATCCAGCATTCGAGATAAATTTCATTTTTACTACTTTTTTTTTCTCATCTTCGTTAAAAAGATCATTTGATCCAGAGTAAGTACTACTTTCTTCTCCTTCTTTGGACTTTTATTTTGAAGTTTTATAACTTCAACATCAAATTTCTAATACTACATTAAAAAGAAAGAGAGAGAGAGAGAGAGAGAGAGAGAGAAAAGAAAAAATGGGAAAAAATAAACTCGTTCATTTGTAGCAAACGGGCTACTTCTCACATAGGCGAGATGGTAGTCATTTTCTTTAGCTGATAGATGGCGTTGTGAGTGCCTTCGCATTTTCAGGAGTAATAAACAATGGAAGAAACGGTAGTAGTAGAAGTTGACGTTGAGCAGTAAATCGGTGGGTTACTTATGTATAATTTATTTACTTTTTAGACGCCTTGCTTCTTTAAGCTTGTAAATGAGCCTGTACTAATAACTTCTAATACTTTAACTTATTCCAGAATAACTTAATATATGATCATACTAAATTCCATTACATCTGTCTACATTATACAGAAACAAGTAGCAGTGTAACATGTACACGACGTAAAGGAGTTTGATCTGTACAGTGTAATAATGGGTTTGTTCAGAAAGTAATGCGACTGGCCGCTGCGCGGCGCTCCAGTCGCCAGCTGGGAGGATTTGTGGTGGGAAGTCTAATTAACCAAAGTACCACCGGGTGGCAGTCGCGTCCGAGCTTTGACGCAGTAAGGATCGTGCGTAGCGTCAAAAAAAAAAAAAAAACTGTTTTTGATTTTTTGTCACTCTGGGACGAACTATCAACGCCTTTTTCTACAAAGAAGTCGTTGTGCATCTGCACAAACAACATGCTGATCAAGTGATCGCTGAAAGCTCCGCCACAACAACAATCCAGTTTACACCGCCTATCTGGCCCAGATAGGGTTTGCAATCTTGTCGCAGCCACCGATGTGAGCCCACCATACCTTTTTCTGTTCCTAAAGATCAAGAGAAGCCTGAAAGATCACTGTTTTCACAGTGTTTTCGCCATTCAATAGGCAGTCACAGAATCTCTGAAAGAGGAAAGAGATTATGGCAGCTGATTTCCGGGTAACCTTTGCAGTGTGAGAATCGCGTTGGCAGTGGCGTATCGACATTCAAGGAAACTAGTTTCAAGAATTTTATCAATATATAGCAGTAGGTTCAATACATGCTTTTAACAGATTCAGTCTCATTACTTTTAAGAACTAACTGTATTTTCTGAATTAATATTGAAACCGGAAGTGCTGGTAGATTTCGTCGGGTTCTGGTTTAGTAGAGGGACTAGAATGGAGATGTAATATATCCCTGGGATGCTTAATTGATTGCAGAAAATAGGTTCTCGCTATCTATTACTGTTCTAACTCTACAGTAATTAACGGTAAAAACCTGGACATGGTTGATTTATGTCACTTCCGGTTTGAACAGAAGGTAAATAGGGAAGATGGTACCAATTCTTAGAATGCTAAATCGACCCTCTCCCCCACGAAGAAATTTGTTGCTATCTATTACCGATTTTGCTTTGTAATTATCAACACCGGAAATGGTTGATTTCTACTATTTCCGGTTTTGAATATCACTTTCCATCAATGAACTCAATTCTTAACTTTTGATTCTCTATATCCTGGCCAAAACTAACAATAATTCATCAGGTAGTTGTTGAAATGTTTTCTCTCTCGGACGGACGGACTAAAGCAAACGCCCAAAATATAGGCGGGTTGCGCGCGCAACAAAAAGTGGATGGAGAGAGCAACAGCCAACTAGCAACCTACGCACTTGCCACATTTACATTTGTCTTGCTCAGTCACTGTTAAGGTTTCATGTTTCGCGCGCTTGTTGAAGATTGGTTACGGTAGAACGCAGGCTTTGAGCTGTGGCTAGGTAAACGGCTGTCGTCTGCTTACTCCTGCAACAGGAGGGGAAGGAGGTGGCACATGATAAGGGAGAATTGACAACAGCGAGCTGTAAGGTGCGCGCGCAACCCGCCTATATTTTTGGCGTTTGCTTTAGCACATACATAACCAATACATGTATAAAGAAGTTACGGTGAACCGATTTTCTTGGAAATCAAAGAGTGGAGTTTCGTATCACATGGGTAAAACTACGGAAGACTTCCAAATTGTAAGTGTTCAATATTCTAACTACAACTGATAGATTTACCAGTTCCGCATTGAATGTGAAAATAAGAAGGAAAATAGAATCTTAGCTCAACAGCTAGCCATATTTTTTTAAAAAAAATCATACGGCTTTTGATCTATTGAAATTATCATTGTAAAAATGGTACATTTTTTTAGCAGTTTCAGTTGACACATAGGTATGGACAGAGATTAAATGTATTCTTACCACCTCTAATTCATATCAGAAAACAGTTTTTGTTTTTCGCTATTGGTTGCTGCTTTTGCTCTTAAGAGGATCAACATTGAAACCAGAAGTTGTAATGGATTTGAATGACTTTCAATTTTAGAAAAGTAATGAATACGTAATAGGTTTATTCTCCATATGCTGAATCCACGCTTAAAACATATTATTTTGCTTTTACCGCTTTTGTTCTACTCTGATTAACGTTAAAACCGGTACGATGTAAGATATCACGCATCAAGACAATGCTCGTGGTGCTTTTCGACTCAGTGTCACATCAAATAACAATTCCTCCCTGACAACACCACGTTAAATGTCACTACGTACGTGGAAATTCTGAAATGTGTGTTACATTGGATCAAATGGGTATACCCCCAGTACGCCAAGCAAGGCGACTGGACTCTGCTTCACGACAATGCCCGGCCACACACTGTCTTTCTGGCGCAGCAGTTCCTGGCCCACAGGGGAGTTGTGTCACTCAATCACCCAATATTTTGTAAATAGGAATAGGGCAATATTATACATCATTTTGGGCTAAAATTTAAGCAGAAAAACAATGGTAGCAATCGTTTTAAGATGCGTGCATTTGGTAAAAAGTTACAGGCATATTTATTTGTGTATGTTTCCATGTGAACAACTCCCGAATAGATGGTTTCTGGGTTTATTTTAAGGTTGCTTAGAAACTAAATACACACCTGAACACAAGTTTCAAGGATGGAATACATCATTATTTGCACATTTTTTTTTAAATTTTATTTCTCCTCGCTGTTCATCATATCTTCTCAGAGAAGTGAACTTAACTCTATTAAATGTTATCATTTTATCGTATCTTCCATGAGTACTATTGAAAAATATAAAATGGAACGTATGTGATGAAACCATAGTCTGAATGCTCTTTGTTATTTTTCGTTATTAATAAAATAAAATTCCTAACAAATTTTTAACCAAATTTGTTAGTTCAGTACGCGTATCAAATAACGATATACTGAATCTATTAAAAGAGGTAACTTTGTTCAGAACAGATTTTTTTAAAGTAAATAGTTAAAGAACTATAAGAAAATTTCTTGCAAATTTTGAAAAAAAAAAAATACTGTATGTGAAGCGACTGATTATTGCGTCATCTGATATCTGTGGTGATATTTATTACGTTTACAATATGAAATTACATTTTCTTCTTTGTTTTATTACTATCATCGGAAAATACTTAAATCCTATGTTGAAATGTCACTCTTTGTTTTCAAATTTTCCGCAAGATTGCTCTGCATTATAAGATTTAAAGTTTGGTAACTGAGAATTCAGTACGTTGACTGCTGTGTATAAATAACCTACCAAATTTCCCAATCGTAATATAGGTATACTTTAGTTTTCCAAACAATTCTTTGTAGTTTTTGTCCAGTTCTCTTCCATCTTTTTGTTAATACTTTTGGTAAAACTGTAAGAAACAAGGAAAAACTCTATATTTTTCTTTCATCCATCTGTTCTTTTGTTCCTTTTTTTCTGTATCCGTAAGCCAAGAGGAAGTGTCTTTTCATCTGAAACCAGAAAACATCATATTAGAGTTTCCTGAACTCTTCCACCGCGATGACCTTTCAAAACCCTACCGAAAAACAAAAGACAATACGAGAAAAGCCAAGCACCACCTACTGCTTCCATCTTGTGTCAGAAACGTCACTTCAAAGAACAGTTAAAGGAAAAAAAAAAAAAAGGGAAGAGAGAGATTCTGGTCTAATTCTCTTGTATTTCGTGCAAACCTCAACTAAACAGAGTGGTTGGTTTGTTTTATTTTGTTTTAATGTTCTCTTGTAGTACGTTGTAAAACCAGATATAAGAACTTTTGTAGCGAATTATGTTGGTTTGGTTGACTTACTGTCTTTGTTTAACATTTCTAGAATTAACTAATGTCTAGAGAAAAACATTACGTTTATCCAATAGATTAACCAAGACGGGTAATTAAAGCAAATGAATAATGCTGAAAATATATGAGAGACTGAAAGGAGAAGAACTCACAGGGAGTATAGTGGCTCAGTGGTTGAGCTGTCATCTTTCGTGTGAGGTTCCCTGATTCAATCCTAAGTCACGTGAATTTTTAGTAGACAACATTGTGTTTGGATTCTCCCGTTTCCTCCTACACTAACATTCCACCAGTTCTTTCATATTCATTCACTTTCATCAATCATTCGCTTCGTTTATTCTACAGAATATACCCTTGATACTTAACATTTAAAAGTTCTAATTTCAGTTTAATTTTCAAACAACTCGGAACCGACAAAGGGTTACTCATGTAGATGATAAGTTCTGTTGTCTAGATAATTGTTGTTACTTCACGTGCAGTATTTCTCTTGAAACAAAAAGTGTGATGGAACATATGAAAATAAACGGTAAAATAGTGAATTGTGTGTGTGTGTGTGTGTGTGGTACGTAAATCCACCAGCAAATAACTGGGAGACACTCCAAAACATTGAACTAATCGCGCTTGGTTAGCGTAGCTCATACTCTTATTTGTGGGTGGGTTATGACATAGAGAATGGGTTTTCCATTTTGAGTAGGGTGCAAGCACTGTGATTAAGGAACGAAAATGGATCTCTTATGGGTGCAAGAGTGCTGGCCCATAAAGAAGGGAAACTGCCCTACCCCGCTCAAGAGAAAATCTGGGGAAATTGAGTAGACTCTATCTCAACAATTTATATCGGCATCTGCAAACTATTCGTATGTTCGCTTTCGGCAAGAGTATAATTTTATTGATAGTAAAATGCAAATAGGTGCATCAGAGGCAACACCCTTTGAGTATCCCTGCTGTTAGAGACTGTAAATGAACCTTTCATTTTTGATTTATTATTTTTAGCTCTAGTTTCTACCTAGTAATTTTTATAGGTGTCTTTTATTTCTTCTAAGTATCCCTTACTACAATTTAAACAGGCATTATAATTATGAGAATTACTTTGAGGAGATTCCAGTTATTTTGAAGACATTGTTAAACAATGTGGACACTAAATTTAAATACTACTACTACTACTACTACTACTACTACTACTACTACTACTACTACTACTACTACTACTACTACTACTACTACTACTACTACTACTACTACTACTACTACTACTACTAATAATAATAATAATAATAATAATAATAATAATAATAATAATAATAATAATAATAATAATAGTCACCAATTTTATTAATAAACTTGAAAGTCGGGACACTAATGTTCACATAAAATCACATTAGAACACTGAAAATTTTGTCCGAAAATTGGAACGGGTGATTAATCCAAATTTACGTTGAAGGTTTGCGTGCGGGATGCGAACTAAAGATCTTCAAAAAATTAGTGGCCATGGTGTAAAAAGTAACACAATGTGGATCGAACTTTGGCGGTGAAGTTCTTAATGTGGAATGATAGTACACAGAGCCTTAATTGAAGAATGGAAATGTACAATCTCGTTCTTCAATAACCATTTCTCAAGTCTAAGATGCATCTTTAGTGTTTGTAGTGTTTTGCCCAATAAACACCACATATCACTGATATTATAATTAATTGTGTGTATAATGTATTTGCTTATTACATACTACATGCAAGAAGAAGAGAAACACTGATCAAACTCCAAACAGAAGTAATCTCAAATCTTGCAAACCGTGCGAGATATTAAAAAAAACAATCGAAAAAATCTCCCCTTTATGGTACCCCTTATCGATTTTTTTTTCATCAATGCGTTTTTCACTTGTGTCTGTAAAGAGACCTGTACAAACGTTGTGAGGAATGGCAAGGAGATTCATGCTCATATGTGAACGATGCGCTGTGTAGAGAGCGCAGGTTCAGCTAGTAATAATGAAAATAATTCAAACCAATTATAATCTATAAACCAAGATAATTATAACCAGTACTAGTATGCCCTAATTTCATAATTACACACACACACACACATATACAGTATACACACACACATATATATATATATATATATATATATATATATATATATATATATATATAGTTTGTCTGAAAAATACTGTAATTGGCAAGGACCATGAAGTATATCACTGCAATATAAAGATCAGTATGTCCGCACTTTAGCTATCTCCGATTAATAAACATTGGACATCATAAGGTCTGAAATTATTATCGCTTACTCCTCCAATATTTTGAAGTATAGTTATATGTTAAATTACTCGTTTCTAGGAAATATGTATATAGGGAAGATAGATCTAAAATATTTTAGAGTTAATCTTCATTGTAAAATATAATCACTGTCTGATGCAAAGACATATTTTTCAATGTAACATGCTGTTAAACACAAACGATTGGATGATGATTCCACAATATATTATATATAATATATTATTATATTATATTAATATTATTATATTATAATATTATATTTTATTAAATTCTATTTAAAAAAGCAAAAGCTATATCGAGGGATATGCTTGTTCAACAGTCAGCCTTATACATAATTAAACATATATTAATGTTTTAGTTTTAAAATTTAAATCACTTATGCTTCTAGATAGATATCTAGAGTCAATCCTTTATATAATTACAACGTATTAATTCGCAATGTACTACAAGACAATAGAACAACCAATAGCTTTGTCAGTAAATCTTACCCAATAGCACCCACTCGAAGGTTTAACCTCCGTTCAATTAGGGCAAAATATTTTCCACAAAGCTGGGATGAGGTTTCGTACCAAAAAACAGTTATCCACTAAGCTTGACAAATGATACATAATGCGGTGTGACAGAGCCATGCGGGTTCTTGTTCCCTTGCAATGGGATATCTTTAATCATTTTGTTCTTTTCACATACAAAACATCGTTGGAAATGTTCCGAAGGAAGAAAGATGTTTACTACACAACATTTAGGTTTCCTTGTTTCTGATAAGTATGCCAACTATTAGGGAAAAATGGTGAAATTATATGCTTAATTAATAAAGAATGATATAAATAATTCAGATATATTTTGGCTTAGGCCAAGACAACAATCTGATACACAGATTTTAGCGTCTTAAAAAACCCTCATCCGGTCCTTCTCAATCAATTAGAATTTGTGGGTAGTCTTTAAGAATCTATAAAAATATATTTATGAATACGAAATGCTACTAACAGACACATTGATGGCTTCATCTGATAATCTTGACCGAGTAAAGTGAAATTTGGATTTTTTTTTTTTTTTTACTTGTACATTCTAGCTACTCGTTAAGAAAGTATTTGTGGCCTCGTGTAGCGTAGTCGCTAACGCTCTGGTTTTTAGCGGTCCCGGGTTAGATTCTCGGTGGGAAGACGGCTGAAAAATTGTAAAAGCTTTTACAGACCAACCACCTTGAGTGAGGTTTTCCTGGATTTTCCTCATTTACACCAGGCAAAGGCTGGGAAGGTACCTGACCCACAGGTCCCAGGCCAATTTCTTCCTCCTTTTCCACCGGATAGTGTGATCGCCGAGGTACGTTATCTCTCACACATGACGGGATGACATGGTCGTAGATGCCGAATGCCCGGAAATCTAATTTGTAATCCTAATCCTAAGAAAATATCTTTTAAAATATTGGTTATCTAAGGCAGAAGCCCAGAAATCTAATTCCTAATCCTAATTCTAAGAAAGTCTTTTAAAAATATTGAATATCTAAGGTTGTTGCTTAACAGATTAAATTGAAATAACAGTAACGTTTTTGGGGTATGATAACTGAGTGGTAGAGCGCACTAGGGTGGAGCGTTTTGCACTTTTGTTGGAAATTCGATGACGGCTAATGCGGAAAAGGTGTCATTTGTGGCATCGATCTTACTGATTTTTAATTTTTTTTTTTTTTGGGACAACCCCTTATCCTACCCCAACGGACTTAAAGTTCTTTTAAGTGTTTGGTTAGGCAACACGCACAATACCAAGGACAGAAGAGCTACGTGTGGTTGTTTTTAGAGTTACCTGATGGCTATAATACAATTATTTTATTAAAAGAAGCTTGTAGCAATGCCAATAAATAATTTTAAAATGTTTATGAGTCAAAGTACAGCCATATTAGCTCAGTTGTTGGAATTAATGTCCAGATTTTGTTTGGAATGCCACGTTAACGATGATTATAGGCATAGCCCTTGATATAACACGATTTTCTTTGTGCAACTCTTCGCTTATTTTGCTCTGTATGCAAAATAACCCAAAACTCACCACGGGAGTCGGTTACACATCAAGTTCCGCCCACCCATCCACCCAGTAGGCATACGTTGACATTTGACCTTAGGTCACGTAGTTCTTCTTGGTCTCGAAGCGGGGCATTCTTGTTCTAGACTTCAGTTTGGTTCTCTTGCGTTCTGGTCGCACTTTTTCGACGTTGCCTCGGACACTAGCTCCACTGTGCGTTCCACAGCTTGTCTATGGCAAGGAATTGTTGTTGTTAGAGTAGCTGAAGTTTGGATGTTTTCTTCAAGCTGCTGATCCGTTATATTTCGTGTGATTGGCGGCTCTGTTAGACATTTAAGCCAATTAATCATGTAGTAATTTTCACCTGTAAAGTTTAATTTCGGAACAATGAAGTCACGTGGGCGGCTTGATCTCGGAGTCTTCAGGCTGCGGCACTTTTTTTTTATCCTTCTCCAGTCTAACGTTCGAATATGCGGATTTTCATCTGCTGTCATCGCTATCAGCAGGTTTTCATGATCATCGTAGTATCCGTTTGTTTGCAGAACAGAATGAACTATGTATTGTAGATTTTCTGGCAGAAAACGTGATACCTTAACTATGCTAAACAAATGCATGGCGCCCATTTCGCACGAAGGATTTCGCCGTATTGAAAACTAGACGGGACCGTATAGTTTAACAATGTACTGGCAAAGTAGACACAAACTTGAACTGGGTTTATCAGTACTGATGTAGTGGCGAAGCATCCTACAGGCCAATGCAAGCCATCGTGAACGTGATAATGGTCCTGGTTTTCTGTTTGCTAGATCGGTAGTACACATTCCTGTAGCAACAGCCTTACAAATTTCAAAGAGGTAATTCTGGTCGCTGCTTAAACCATCTGTTTTTTTCCATTTCAGACACCCATTCAACGGGAATGGGTGTAAAGGAGACAATCGGTGAACGTTCACAATCCTTTAATTTCTTTCCGATGGGGCCGGAAAAAGCATTGGGCCCGGTCATCCCACCATCCAATTCGGTAACCAGGTGTCGAAATGGCAACCCGTTGGTGTGAATAAGGAAAATGAGATGATGCAGTTCCTTTCCATCTTTCCAGATTTTTCCTCTCCGTAACTTAGATCTGTCAACAACAATACTTTTGTCCTCTCTGGCGTTATGAGTCTCGCGTCCTGAAGTACGGCAGAAGCGATCAAAGCAACCTGTCTGTCTGAAGCTCCAGTTCTAAACGCTGCCTCCGTTGTATTTTGAAGACAGGTGCGCTTTAGCTATGTCTCCTTCTTGGTCGCGCCTCGAAGTCAGATCCCGACGTGCTTCCCGATTGAATAGCTTCCCTGGATTTCCCTGACGACGCCAGTATCTTTTACCTGTGCCTAATCTCACTAGTTGATGGACTTGCTTCAACACTTCCAGTGTCTTTCTTGGTTGTCTGCCCCTTAAATCTTCTCACTTTACGGAAAACATCTTTGACAGAGATTTGCTTGTTCGGATGTCAATGTTAAGAATGCTCATTTTCCGTGATGTTCTCTGGTCCAAAAGAAACTTAAATTCTCGTTTTGGAATCTCGCGTGTCCTCTCACAGTTGCGATCTTCGGCGGTTTTACATTTGCAAGACGCAATATCAAAAAGAGACCTTTCCGCGTATACAACAAAACCTGCACGAAGTGTTGCTTCCTGTCTTTGTCGACTGAAATGTTTTACATTGGTGCGACACTTAATATAAAATGTTTTCATCATGTCAAAAACTCTCTTTTCTGAAAGCACAGGAATGCTTGCTTTACGCCAAATATGTACAACTCTTTGGCCAACTAGTTTACAAATGTCAGTCACGGGTAATTTAGTTACACTTTCGTCACCACTTAAACCACTTCGAAACCAACGATAATATCGCATAACGTCAGCGTACGTGGGTAATTGGATTTCACTCATTTCACTTGGTGGACTCCACCCTAGCGCACACTACTGGTATGTGTCGTCCCTGGGTCGATGCTAGCCCGCATCTAGTGAGTTTTGTGGTGGACAAACACTGTGTCAGTGAGTTTCCTCGTTTCCTCCCACTTTAATCATTCTACCATTATTATCCGTGTCATTTTCAGCGTTTCTTTTAGCTTCTGAGCCCAATTGTGGTGCGCTAAACTCAGTAATAATAGTTTTTGACTTACGAGTTGTAGGAAGCGTACATAATTCCTGCAATGAGGGAGAAGCCTCAGTCTTCAGGATTTTTTCTTTTTATTTTTTTTAAAGGAAACTTCAGAATAACAATGTTTGGTGACTACCCGTAAGAGCTTTATTAATGATTATAATAGGAATGAAAAATGTCAAAGGACAGCACGAATTTTTATCTTTTGGATAAAGTATTTGAGTGGCTAAAACAGTAGGTTAAAATTTAACCAATAATCGTAAACGCTATCTAAGGAAACAAATAAAAGAGAACTACTCTAGTTGATAAGTAGTTGTGGTATGCATGGTAGAAACAAGGAAATAATATTTTTTTTACATACATTTTTCAGTGCTGAGGAGAGTCAAATTCTCGTTGTTGACTGCTTTCAACTGTAAATAGCACTTACATTTTTTGATATTGAAGCTAATACTAGTAATTTATTGAACAGAGAAGTTAACAAAGGGTTCTTCTTTTGTTTTCAGGTTGGGGAGAATTAACTCTCAGACTTTTTCAGTTTGTTCAATTGTATGCAAGACTAGGAATTCCTAATATAAAAAAATACTCTTAGCTTAATGAGGATTGGAGATTTTTTTAACAAAGGAAACTTTATCGTGGTATTTATTTTTGTGGTCATATTGGTGAGGGTACTGATAAATTTACTCCCTTTTTCTTGATCGATTCTATTAATATTAATGATTCTAAAGACTAGAAAATGCGGTATATTTCACGAAAATTGAATATCCTTTACGAAAAATATTTTAGAAAAATTATATTTTATTATAACGTTTTGTTAATAGGCAAACCGCCAAATTGATTTTAATACCCATAAGAGTTTTAACCCTTTAATGCGCAGCTTTGCATATATGCAAAGTTTACTTTGAAATTGTATTGTAGCATGTAGTTCCTAGTTCGGACATAGAAAAGCAGCTTTGCATAGATGCCCTTTTACTAATGAATTCTGAATTTCCCGCTAGATGTCATAGTAAACCATCATTGGACTCTTTGTCTTACTTGCTGCACGTGGAGTTAGGTCATATTGTCATCTTTGAGCTTTCTTTCCTCGTTGAGGTGGACAGATTTTGAACTGTTTATTTTTTCTGTTAGACAGAAGTGTAATGAGAACAAAAGTCCAAGTACGCTGACAATTCGTCACGTTTCATTGGTTTAATCTATTTTTAGTGGACTTTGCAGGTGTGAACGCGCAACTTTGCATAGAACCTATATGCAAACACCAAAAAATGTCCCATAGACACCATGATATTTGCATGATTTTTTTTAAAAAAATCCCGTGTTTCCTACACCGAAACCACTCCAAATTTAAAAAAATCAGTTTGCTTGGAAACATTGCGCATTAAAGGGTTAAATGTAATTTAAAATGAAAAAAAGCATTAAAACGCATTTTTTATCTTTCAGATAAAGTAGGTAAAATAATATGGCAAATTTATAGTAATATAAGAAAATGAAACAGAACTAGACTACTTGATAAGCAGTTCTATCGTACATAGTAGAAATTAACAAATACTCTTTTTTTTAGAAAAAAATCTTATTCTATATGCGCTTTTTAGTGCTGAAGAGAAATAATTCCTGTACTCTTGACTATTCCTTATTTTTAAAAAATTAATTTTGATCCCAACCAATAGTTTAAGGCTCAAATAAAGTACACATCCTACATTTCATTACAATCTGGAAAATTTTAGGAATTCTACTACTGCTGAACAGACACACAGAAAGGAGGATATAAAATAACATATATACAGTCTAAAGGGTAGACATGCAAGTGCATCTCAAGCCGAATTATTAAAACTTTACCCTATTTCGATCTGCAAATAAACAAGATTTTCCCTGACGTAGAATAAATTATCACAGGACCATATACGTCTTAAAAGATGTTTCATGTTAGGAAAAAAGGGTACCAACCTGCTTAAAATATTGCTTAAATTCGTACAAAGCTCTGCCAAAAGTTGAAGATTTAGCACCTTTGGTTACACTTTTTAATTATAATATGTAACACGGACTAACGTGTGTGGAGAATTGTAAGTATACCTGGGTAACGAACCAATAATAGCTTAGTTCTGGTATTCCCAATGCTACTTGTTCATCCATTTACAATGATATTGTATATTTATTTTGTGAATTTCTTCAATTTTTATATCTTGGTTTTGGGCAACGGCGCATAAAAGTACACAATCTGTCGTGTAGTAGAAAAAAAAAGATTATATAATGTTGTTGATTCTAAATAGAAGGAAATAAGATTTAATCTCAGTAGCTAAAGATATATGTTGATTTTATGTGTATAATAGGTACTCTTCGTTACCATAAGAGCGGATAATTGTTCATTTAAAATGTTGCTATGACAACCACCAAAAAAAGGAAAAGTATTATTAATGAAGTTAAGTGAAAAGGAATAAAAGCTAATAGTGTTACAAGGTGACTTATCTTATTTAATGTATTTTGACCGTGTTGATATATCTACAAATTACACAAACTGTGGGCTGGAATGTAACATAAATATAACGTTACATGTATAAATGGTGTTTACCGACCAGGATTACCTTGAGCTTACGTTAGTTTTGAAGTTCAGTAAAACAATCTCATCATAGCTTTCAACACGGAGTATACTTTACTCAGAATAAGAAAAAATATAGAAACATCAAAATGAATGTCTCTGGAAGTGAAAATATAAACGAAGAAGGTGGTGATGTAGATTTTTCTGGTATAATTCAACAACGAACTTGGCTGATCTTATAAGACAACTTGGGCAGCAAATATCACAGCAACAGCAAAAGATGGATACCAAGTTGGAGCAAATGAACACTAAAATGGATACCAAGCTGGAGCAACTAACCCAACAGATGAATGCTAAATTTGAGCAAATAACTAATCAAATGGACACTAAAATGGATAGTAAATTCGAACAAATAAACCATCAAATATATTCTAAATTAGAACAAACCGATTATAAGATGGAACAGATTTTACATCGATAGAAACTTTAGTTAATTAACATACTAGTCAGATCCTGGAATTGCAAGAAGTAAATACGATCAAAGAGAAGCTTAGTACTGCAAATGGCGATCGAGTTTCCGGCTGCCAACGTTGAATCCATACCATACGAATCCAGGGGAGTAGTGGAGGATAGTAATTCATCCGAAGGATACTCAGACAAGGATGATAGTGAAGCTACTATGGAGAGAGATGGGATAAGAAATCATTCATCTCACCGCCAAAAATACATTCCCGTAAATCCTAAATATTGCCAGCATAATAGTAAAAATAATCATTTTCGATTCAGCGAAATTAGATCCCTAACAAAATTTAGTGGAAGATCAGATGACATTCCGGCCAGCACTTTCTTAGAATAGTTCGAGGAGGAGTGTGAGTTAATGGGAGTAGACAAATCTAAATTGTTGGAAATTCTGCCTCATATTTTATTTCCACCGTGTTCCATATGGTTCAAAGCAATCGGAAGTAATTTACGTAATTATTTAGATTTTAAAAATGCTTTACTTTCTAATTTTGAAAATGATTTCATGTTGGCAAATAGAGACGCCTTAGTTCGAAATAGACATTATAACCCAAAATTGGATAAGAGTCTCACTGATTTTGTAATTACACAATGAATTGAAATTACTTAATCCATATCAACAAGAATCAAGAATAATAGCATCAATCCGAATGTTGTTACCTTTTAAGTTGCAACAAATGTTGATTTCTGCAAAATGTGTTAATTTTAATCACCTTATTATGATAGTGCAAAATTTTGAAAATTAATCTATGTTGCAAGCAAATAGTAATGGTAATCAAACCAATACTAATCGTAATCAAGTTAGTTATGTACCTGTTCGCAACATTAATGGCAGGGAAGAAGGCGATCTTAATGCTAGAAATAATAATAGATTCCATTGTAACGGGAATAGAACTGAACCTAATTATACCGGTAATTGAACTTAATCAAATTTCAGAGGAAACAGGAATAGTAATTATACAGCGTTTAGAAATCTGGCAAACCGCACATCTACTTTTTCTTGAAATAGATTTCGTAACAATTTTATAGGTGGCCGAAGTTATCAAAATAGAAATCAAAGATTTGGAGGAATTCATAATATACAGAACGGTACAGAAGATTGTAGCGTACAATGAAACTTAACAGAACCCTTTGGCAATTTAACTTAAGCTAATGTTGTGGCGTCCGACAAAACAAATTCAATTGATTTTTGTTTTATTTCACTTTGAATACAGTTATGATTTCATTTGTAATTCGTACTTTGTTTGAATTCTATACAGATAATAAAAATAATGGATATTAAGTTGCAGCAAGATGTGGTATGAACACGAATACTGCTTACTACAAGTTATAATGCCCGAATAAATAAAATATATTATATGATATTCTAACTCACATAAACTCTACTGATTCTTAATGTGATAATTTCTTTACTTGTATTAATCCTCGTTATGATATGGATTATTTTGTTTCATTTTGAATATTGTTATAATTTTCTTGTAATTCGTACTTCATTTGAATTCTATGTAATTTACATTTATGCATCAATACAAATATTGTTTATCAGTATTGTACTTTTGCTCAAATGGAAGAAATAAGTTATATAGTATGTCAATATCTACTGAGTTGATTCGTCAATCAGCTCCCATAGTATTGAACTAAAAAATATGCCTTAGGACCTGAATAATTAAATAAATTAATCGCGTTTTGAATAAGTCCTCTTTGTTGATAAGTTTATAAAAATAAAATGGAATTAATTGTTAAATTAATATAAGAATGAGATAAAATGAAATTAATATATATATATATATATATATATATATATATATATATATATATATATATATATATATATTATAATACATATGAGGGCTATTCGGAAAGTAATGTAACCATATATGTAAAAATAAGTAACGGTCCGGGATTCTTTCTTAAATTGTAACCAATTCAAGAAGTCATCGTCGGGAGTCATATATACAACGATATTGTACATTTATTTTGTGAAATTCTTATATTTCTATATCTTCGTTTTGGGCAACGGTGCATAAAAGTACACAATCTGTCGTGTAGAAGAAGGAGAAAAAAGAATATGTAATGTTGTTGATTCTAAATAGAAAGAAATAAGATTTAATCTCAGTAAGTAAAGATATATGTTGATTTTATGTGTATAATAGGTACTCTTCGTTACCATAACAGCGGATAATTGTTCATTTAAAATGTTGCTATGACAACCACCGAAGAAAGGAAAAGTATTATTAATGAAGTTAAGTGAAAACGAATAAAAGCTAATAGTGTTACAAGGTGACTTGTCTTATTTAATGTATTTTGACCGTGTTGATGTATCTAAAAATTACACGAAATGTGGGCTGGAATGTAACATAAATATAACGTTACGCATTCCTTCATTCCAGCCCCTACTTTAAAGTTTACCATATATCTTTGAGAATTATTGGGAAAATGAATGCTAATTTTAATATGCTCTACTAGCTGAACCCAGGCTCTATGCACAGCACATCATTCGCATGAGCATGAATCTCCTTGCCATTCCTCACAACATCTGCACATGTCCCTTTACAGACAAAAGTTAAAGACGTCGTAATAAAAATCATAAAGGATAGGGTCTACTATAAAAGGGAGATTTTACATCTTTCGATTATTTTTTCAATATCTCGGACCGTTTGCAAGATTTGAGCCTACTTCCGGTTCAAGTTTCTAATTCATGTATGATAAGTGTATTCTTTCTTCTTGCATGCAGTATGTAATAAGCAAATACATTACATACACAATTAATTATACTGTCAGTTATATATGGTGTTCATTGGGCAAAATACTTCAAAACTGAAGATTCATCTTAGATTGGAGAAATGATTATTCTTCCTTTTTCATTATTATTTGACCATGAAACAAACGCCTGATATATATATATATATATATATATATATATATACACAACCCGAATATACAACTATTTGGTGTTGTTGGAATGTATAGTGCGTAGGATATGATGTTTTAGTTTTCTTTTTTTAATTTCAATACTCCCAGTGTACCTGTAAAAATGTAATAAAAAAATAATGGCAATGTTTTTTCAAATATTCAATTAGAACTGAACAATCTACGCAAAATCTGCAATCGATCAGTGAAAACATCTCTGTAGAGAATGTAGTTTCCGAGATCTCATTGTCGAAATGATTGGACACAAACATATAAACGTGGACAAACATATAGTCTAAAAGAGCTCCAAAGATGGCAGCACAGTTGTTTTGCATTGATTTTGGAGAAGCCTTATTAAAATACAAATGCTTTGAAGAATAATTTTAAAATGAAAAAGGTGTATTTAAATAATTTATTTAAAGTACACACACTAAAATGTTTGTCTCTGCTAAACGTGAAGTCACATATAACCGTAAATGAAAGATTTGAAAGCCAAACCTATAGGTTGGAGCTCAGGAGTTTTCAATTGCTATTGTAGCATTTTAATAGATAGATTAGCCTTATGACACTTCCAGCTTTAAGTATATTATCTCCCTGACGGTTGATTACTTTATTTAGAGTATATAGTCTCTTCCATGACTGAAATTTGATGCCATGTGGATGCAGATTAACATTGGACTCCAGTAACATAGGCTTCTACCGGTAATAGAACCCGGGTCTTCCATATCGAAATTTCATGCATTAACCATATAATCATAAGGCAGATTATGCTTTCTTTGAGCTGAGTAAAGCATGCACTTCATTTTTAATCAGTAATAATTGTAGTATGGAACAGTTCTGTATCTGTCTAACATGAAATGCTTGTCTGTTTACTTTTGGAAATCTTTAAAGACCAATTAAACATTAATAGGTAGTTAAATTTCCTAACAAAGCGAGCCTTTTTCAACTTTCCAATTTCAATTTTCTTTTTACATTGTTTTATACCTGTATTCTTTCATCACACTGTACAAGTAAAAGAAAAGCTTCACATTTTCTTTTACCAACACTTCGAAATGAAACTTATTAATTTGAACTAAGTTTCCTCATGCTTAGAAAAAATGTATTTTAGTCTATGTAGCCGAAATTCATATTCAAATAGTTAAATTTTTTCCTAGGTTATTTTCCAAACAAACTATGGGTGCGTAAAAGTATATATATTTTTTGCGTGCCATATCAAGATATTTCGTACTCGGATAGTGTGTGTGTGTGTGTGTGTGTGTACACATTTTTTTTTTCGTTCCTTTAGCCATATTCAGCTTGAATTTCTCTACATAAATATTTCTAGCCTAATTTTGGTTCCCCACAGTTATAATTTTCTTTACATTCTTCGTACTGTATCCAAGCTTTGAAACCCACGTTTTGCTTTCACATGTCTGTTTATTGTCCTTGTTTTTACTCGTAAAGTATATTACTCCAGCTTCCATAGAACTTATACAAATATCATGTAATGAATAAAGTGGTAGTAATTTGAATGTCTGCTTGTTCTTATTATTTTGTCGGTATCTATGTGATTTTAATACCTACCAGTTAAAATTACAATTGCAATACAGATGATTACCAAGACAATGGAAACAGCTGTAGGTTTCATTCTGAACTACATGACGTTGGATAGAATGAAGGTGTGTTTCGAAGAGGATGTGGCGATGTAAAATGAGAAACTTCTCTGTGTTTCAAGTAACCAAATTCTAGATATGCGATTAGCGGTCGCATGTCTATCTGTGATTGACACTGCTCTGGGTTTGTCACGAAGTCTAGTGTCCAAAATAGTGACAACTCCGGTGGAAACAAGTATAATGGCTGAGACATCTAGCGTTAAAAGAAATGACCATTAATTCATTTCTCGCATTTTCATGTGAGAGTCTCACTTACATGAAGACTGGTTGCAATCAGGCCAATAACGTCATTTCAGATTTGGCTTGGGGGGGCAAGACCCCTTGGTATATGTAAAATTTTGCGTTTTTCACTGACTTGTTACTATTCTATTGATAAAATCTATATAAATCTCAAACTCGGGGGGGGGGGGAGAAATGCCCCTCCCTGCCCCCTAAATGACGCCCCTGAATCAGGCCCGTAAATTGGGTTGGTCAGATGGGTTGGGCCCAACTGTGACAATGTTCAGCCCTCCTGAAACTGGTATATGTATGTCAATAAAAATTAGTGTAAATAATGTTTGAAAAAATGAAATGAAATCTTTTACGTTTTACGTCTCACGGGTATGCTGGCTAGGCTAAAGGAGACGGTGATTATGAAAAAAAATGAAATGAAATCTTTGAGTTTTACTTCCCACGTTTATGTCGGTTAGGTTAAAGGAGACGGTGATGATGAGAAATGGTGAAATGAAGAAAGTGGGAAGAAACGGGAGAATCCCGAGTAAACTCACGCACAAAGTGTTTGTCCATCACAATAAGCTCATTTGGCGCCAGCTAGGATCGAACCAATGACATCATTTACTAGAAGAGAACGCTCTACTAGTGACCCACCGCTTTAAAGAGGTTTGGATATCACTGTGTACACAACGTCAAAATCATAGTTTTAATTTTCGCATTTCCATCCAGCCCCCATCATCCACTTAGTGAAATTAGTGAATATTTAAAAGTATAAAATATTTGTCGAGCAGAATGTTAGTTAGTTTCATTTTAGCATTCTTTTTCACGATTAGTATTTTTATCCTAAACATTATACTAACCCATGAATTTGAAAAAAGTACTGTGGGTTGTCTATCACGTAAGGATGCTATCTATAATTATCCCCATTAGGAAACATGGGGAACCGACTTTCGTTTGTCCACATCTTTGGATCAATTAATGCTGGACATTAATTAATTAATTAACTGAAAATTAATGGTGATCCATCAATATTTTGTGTCTAACGGACAGGCCCGAAACCAGCCACAGAGGTTTGGGAGGGCCATGAATATGTTAAGGGGGCCAAGTCATTAAAATTATCTTACAAATATCTAAATTGTGTTTTTTGCATTGAGGTCTGGAGGGGCCACGAAAACTTTAGGAGGGGCCAGAGCCCCCTAGCCCCCCTCTGGTTGCGGGCCTGCTAACGGACACACAAAAAGACTGAATAAACATATAAAAGAGTAAACCTAACTCCTTTAAAACAGTGGAGAATAAGAGTCTTATCCAAACTTTCCATTCATGATTTGAAGAACTGACAAAAGTAATAGACAATAATTCTTGTAGCAGACATGGAAGTAGATAAGAAGATTTGCACCCAGTCCTTGTTTTATGTAATAGTACAACAGTTGAAGACAAAACCACTGAAGTTGAAACGTATAAGATAAAGTAGATGATTATGTTTTAGGGAGTGTGACATAAACGTAGAACAAGTTAATTCACGCAAAACGCAAGGACGGAAGTGGAAAAAAAAAAAAAAGACGTAAAGTTCAGAATATTATCGCAAAATATTCACTATTTCTTGTATATTCTGCGACCAGCTCGTTTTCCCAAAAAAGAAAACATGGAGTTTTAGGGGGAAAAGTATGCTTGAGACAGGAGGAGAGTGCACACCCACACTTCTGGATCAACATTATAGAGGTCGGGAGCTTTCCAACATTACAATAGAAAGCTGAGTTACAATCCATTCCTCCTTCCATTTTTTTTCTTTCTTAGACAAACGGATTGGGATGTAGATTTGGTAACAGCAACAGCACAGACGACGAGTGGGAAAGGAGGAATTCCGAGAAGTGGAGGAGGCTTTGTACAATGCTCTCTAGTTACCATCGACGTCATCATCTCTTGTGAAAATCTTCTTCCTTTTCCTTTCTATTCTTGTGCCTGCTTTTCGAGAGGACACTTTCGTCTCTTCGACTCTTCACACCTCTTTCTCTCCCCTCCACCCCAAAGCCTCTCCTCTCCAACCCTATACTTTGTGCGGGCCAGATCAATTGTCCTCTAAAGCTGAGGAGCTGAAAATGTGGATTTAGTTAATGGTGCTCTTCCCGAGCGTGTTCTCTAGGTAGAAAGTTGAACAAATACACAGTAGGAACGTCGCTGTTGCGACTCTCCCCCCTCCCCCCACGTTTCGTCTCCTTTTCTTTTGCAAAGAAGTTTCTCATCACGACATCCACCGGTAGTACATAGTGCGAGATATTCGAATAACTTTCTCATAACCTTATCATCATTAACATGCTTTAGAACAATATTTAATCATTGTAATCTGCCTCAGAAGATGAGTTGATTTCACATCTAGATCTAATATTTGGGAGCTTACGTATACCATGTGTGTCGCAGTATAAAGATATAAAATATTAAAAGATACAATTTGCCATTTTACAATACATTTTTACACATATAGCAGGCAATTATTCCTGAAATGGGAGGAGGGGTGAAAAATTCAATATGAGGATAAACTATATTGAAATTTATAAAATCACTCCTAAAATTAGACTAAATTTACAGAAAAGTCGAGATTTCAGGAGAGGGTGGTTCCCCAAGACCTATCCGCTGCGTATGTCCTTGGTATATTAAATACAAGAAAAAAATCCATTCTAGCAAAATAAAAAAAATAAATAAAAACAACTATTAATTATGTTCTCTTTTAGCAAGCATCGGACGTAACTATTATCGTCATGAAAACTCGTTTCTGTTGATTTTCTCAAAATCTACACATGGGAATGTATCCTTAACATGCCATAAGAGTTCGTCGTAAGCTTGGGCTAAGTCACATTACCCATACTTTGGGATGTCATGTTACAAGTGTTATGATGAAAAGTTTGATGATGTATTTCAGTATCATTTTTATCTTTTATAGACGGCGTGGTTGTTGTGCAGCATGAATTTTTAACTTTACAAAAATAATTTTCGTAAAGTACGCATAAGGATTTACACTTGCCCATATCGTTTAGTTTTAGGTCAGCAAAGTCTATTAACAGGTGTATATATTTTCTTTAGATTTTTTAAAAAATTAAACGCTAATAGTACTGCAGAATTCTAGTGTTTTTTGTTTTTTTTTAAAATAAAGTTTAAAAATATAGTGAGTCGAATTTTTGCTGACAACTATCAGTATTATCAAGATCAAGGTAAAAAAAAAAACTTTGTTTCACAGAATACACCTCTTAAATCTTCTTCCTCTTCAATGGAAGTGTTTCCAGCTTCTGTCCAGAATGTCCGTGTCCAAATTTAATTTTGGTATCCTTTTTTTTTTTTTTTTTCAAATGTAAAAAGCCTCATATACCACTTTCGTTTACGAATGATGAAAAAAATTTAAAATGGGACGATAATCTTTCAGGTTCAAATCATACTTTCAATCTTTTGAATACATCACTTCAAATTGCTTCAACGCTTGCGAGTATTGTCGCTTCCTACAAAATACGTGGGGAATATTGGGGAAATATGCTTCCATTACGCTCATTTAAAACTTACCTTAAGAATTTATGCTTTACTGTGTAAAGAAGCAGTCAAACAAACGAAGTTCTAATGAATAAACTGTTATGAATTTTGTGCCTGAATACTAGTAAATATAAGCTAAATATAGCTGTTATAATCTAAATTGGCAATTCTAAGATCGATAATATTTATCCTCTAAAACAAAGTTTCCTAATCTTTCTGATGTAGACACCTTATAGCAACTAATAATTCTCTGCGGGCCCCTATGAAATCAAGTATGATTTTTAAAAATATATTTTACATATCACAGAATCGAAGAGTTAAATCACAATTTTACATATTAAATGTGTCATTTATGAGAATGCAAAACTAATATAGATGATGATTTATGAAAGAATACAATCATAACAGTTATACCTAATAATATGAACTCTACACACATCGTATGTGATTGGTGATGCTGTTTTTCAGACATCAACTTCCGTACAATAGTCTACAAGATATTGAGACATCACCGATTTAGTTATAGGTGGCTTCAAGTCCTTGTTTTGGGAAGTATTATAAGTTCCGATGTAAGTCTTACACGCGGTTTAACTATTTCGTACAATAAAAACAGTTTTTATGGGTAATTTAGCAATAAACAAAAAATAGATACAGATTAAATTACATGCGTATGCTAACTACTTACCTAGAATTCCTAATCTGTAATTAATTGTAACCACAATTACGTGACCGTAACTGGCTAGCACACTGCCATCGTACGGGTTTCCTGAATTCCATTCATACGATTCACCATGGACGTAAACAATCACCGCATACGGAGCTTGATGGCTGGGAGAACCTGGAAAATAAAGAAGAAACGTTTTTTTTTTAAGCGAAGTCTTGAGTACCTAGTACCCATGAAGCAATTTAATTTTATGAGAAATTTCACTAATATTAGTACAAATTATTTTTGTGGGATATGCATAAATGCTGGACATGTGGTGTACTTGCTTCAGAAACTTTATTCTACATGCACAATCAAGGGCGCTCATGGTGTGGTTTCCGAATTGATTCCGAATCTGAAGAAGATGCAGTGGCGTATTTAAGGGGGCTTCCGGGCTTAAGCCCCCCGAAATCTTACTTAATATAGTAAAGTAAATAAAATATCTTGCACAATTTTCACATTTCCATGCAAAGCCCCCCGAAAGTTAGCAATGCCTCACCGAAACAAAATCGTAAATACGCCACTGAGAAGATGTAACTATATTTGCAAGAATCTAAAACCGGAAGTTGTAGAAATTTACTATTACTTTCTGTCTTAATTGATCTCTATAGCGAAAACAGTAAACTATAACGATAACTACTGTTTGATGTTGATTCAGCGTCCAAGGAACAGATTCTGTCTTTGATCATATCCTCTTTCCTGTATTGCAACAAAAAATTATAGATGTAGTCAGTGATAAGTTCAGGAGATTTTCTCCGGGAGGAAATTTCAATGAACTGAGTGTATAAAAAGTAATATTACGAAAATACTGGGAATCTACATTGAGCTTGATAGGATATATCGTCGTATGAAAGCCTGAGAAACGTAATTCCATTTTCATAGGTTTACATAAGAAAGTGGGGAAAAGTTGCTTTTTCAAACAAATGTTGTTTTAATAAGATGGAAAACACATTATTTCATAGGAGGTAAGTCAATGACAAACTCAACTTCAATAACACTCAAATAATACCAAGTGGGGCTTTCAGAATTTTGTTCACAATCCAAGCAAACAAAAATTCCATTCTTGATGTTACGTTCCTTTGGTTTTCGTACGACGGTATGGTCTCTGGCAAATTACGTGCCTTTCGGGGTAAATTCCCCAGGTCACCCCCTGAAATTATCGCTGGATGTATTATTTTCAATTTCAGTATTGTATTGGAAATTTGTAAGTTGGAAATTTGTATTGGAAATTTCTATTTTCACACTTTGAAACCAAATTCATTTTATGTATTTTTATGAAACAGTATTTCACTGTCTTATACAGTTTTTGGTCTGTCACCTTTCGATAGTCGGACAGACAGACGGACGGACAAGGTCTCCAGGACTTGACACACTTATGGACAGCATATGATATTTTGAAGTGCGAAAGCACAAAATAACAAGTTTGGCAATGTCAAAAAATGTGTTTCATTAATTACACCGAGTAATTTTGATATGCAGAATATGTAAAATTATTTTACCTGACATATAAAACTCTATTTCCTCTTACAAACTTTTATTAAGAACGCTGACATTTCTCGCATTCTATGTAAATTTTAGTTATCACGTTTATGCTGTACTACAACTGAGATGGTTTCACTGGTCCTGTCGCCATATTCTTCATGGTCTACATTGAAGATTAAGAAAACCACATAGATTCTGAAGACTTTAACGACAATATCAGTGAAAGTTTTGCCGGTTAGGTAGTATGATACACAACGTAATACCTAAAAACTCAGTGAGAAATAGACAAAACTTGATTATTTCATAAAAGGAATAGAGATGTGTATATTGGATTTCACAAACAATGAGCCGTCTTCAAGAAAAAATTCTTATTCTGTAAAATATTTCTTATTCATAAATTTTACGAAATTGGTATAAGAAAAATGACTCTCTTTTTGTTATTAGGTACACCCTAGCTGTTGCGGACAAAATGACAACGGAAAATAATACGTTAATTTATTGTAAAATCCACATGGATTTTTTTTTTAAATGTTCAATCTTGGAACTAAGAAATTAGGCAAATTATGGGAGAATATGAAATGTAAGTATATTTACACACTAATATTAGAAAAAAATGATCTTTTACCAATGTCATTTCCGAAGAAAGTTAATGAATTAATCTTTATATTTGATATATAAGAATTCTGATACGAATTTCTGAGTAAGTGAGTGAATTGATGATCAACGTTCAGGCAAACTGCTTAACAGGTTAAGGGTCTTCACTCCAGCGAAAATAAATTACCGCTAATTTTAGAATTTTTCTGTAATATCTTCAAAACAAGTAAAAATATTTGAAAAGCAGAAACGTAGTAAACTAGACAATACGATTTTGCATATGATACCTTTACCATAATTCATCTATGTGCTTTTGGTATGCCGCTATGTACAGAACCCGCCAAAAATGCTAAATCGATCGACAATTGCAAATCGAAAGCAAAACAGATAGGTGAGTTATAATAACAATATCGCATGCAAAATAATATTGTCTAGTGCACTACGTTTCCACTTTTCGAATATTTTCATTTGTTTTGAAGATATTACAGAAAAACTTTAAAATAAGCGGTAGTTTAATTTTGCTGTAGTGAAGACCTTTAAGTGCGGCGTGAGACCACGTTGGTTTCACATTAAATACAGTATTTCCTTACTGCCACGTGGTGCAAGGTTGACCTCACACAACCTCATGTTAGCTTATGGCCTGTGGCAGGGGTGCCCACAAGGGGCGGGGCCAAGACGCAAACTGCGTCATTGAAATATTTGGGGGGTAAAAATCTATTTAAATATGTTTGAGAGGGTGTAAAAATTAATCGAAAAGATTTTTTTTTCATGGAAGAACACCTACGTATAGGCAATTGAGGGGGAGGGGGTGCGTCATGGACATGAGGGGGGGTGGGCACCATTGGCCTGTGGTGACTCACTGATCTCACTTTTTACATTAAAACCTATTACAGTGTAAGATAGTCGATCTGAAAGTACGAGAAACAGCCTTGGCCTGTGAAATTGTGAGTCCAACCTGGTCTAACATGGCTCTAACAAAAGTGTCAAAAATAGATTGTGTTTTGCATTAAACCCATGTTAAAATCTTAATTAAATTTTGATCTAACTGTTTTATGTACTTCTTTATTTCAATAATATTTATAGTACATTTAGGAACATTATACATTGTTTATAAAGTGTTTCTAAGGTGAAAACATTACTTTGGCATTTAGAATTCTTAATATTTTTGACGACATACAATCGATGACAATCACATTTATGAAAAAAAAAAAATATAGCAGTCTATTGTTATGAACATAAAGTACAGTAATAAGGGTCAATAAGTTGGTAACCTACTGCAAGACTGTAACAGTGTTGCATCTTCAACTGTCATTATGTTGATTCCGGTCATTTATTCAACTAGTTCTTCTTTGTATTATCTAATTATCATTCCTTATCGATTTTTTTCAAAGGATGAAATCATTGACAATTACTGCTTCAACGAGAATCTTAATATCCTGTTTATGATATATAGCACGTCTCAACGAATAATTGTAGCTTCTTTTCCCGGTATGACAAATAAGTGTAAGCTTTTCATTCAGTATATACTAGTCCAAATCACAGCGACATTTTTGAGCATTTCCTTGCTTCTTTGGAATTTTCACAATTTCGTCTGCATGCCTTGTATTAAGAACCAAAACATCTTTTTTTTCATGCCACTTTAGCACGATATCCCAGTGTTACTCTCTTGGGCTATTGCTTATTCTCTTCTTAGTTTACATTTTGTCACTTCAGCAAGATTTCCTTTTCAATTTGGCAAGAAGGTTCCAATTGTATAAGTTTGCTTCTAATCAATTCGTGGGCAAGGAAAACAGATATATAATAGTTATCTGTACACAATGTTCTTTCGTCTTCCAACAAGTTAACCATTAGTTCAATAACAACTTTAGATGGAACTGTTTTGTCGCCTTGTTTTCCTCTGCCGCAGTAAACTGTGTATATCTCCTCCAGGCAAAATCTGAAGAGTTTTATACCAAACTTGTTACGTTTGTTCGATATATATCGTTTCAATTTTGAGGCAACCACAGAATGGCACTATAATATCGTTTATGCATACAAATTCTTCAGTCACAACTGCTTTTTAAAAACTTTCTCTCATCAAGTTGAGCAAGGGATTTATTTTACAAAGCCTATCGTCTGCATCTGTATCATTCAAATTGTCATTAAAATGTAATTTTTAAAAAGCAATATTTCGAAACGATTTTGGACAACCCTTTTTCATTTCATTTGAATATAATTTTCTTTCGGAACCAACATTTATGAATGGAGGGAAAATGACATAACGAAGTTCATGAGATAATAGCAAAAAACTTTGCGATTTCATCCACAGTTATGTCTTTCCATTGTGTTAGTCTTACATTTTTAGTTATTCCTTTCGTTATAAACTGTTGGGCATACCGGCTTGTTTCACAAACTATCCGATTTAAGATATTGCCATATCTATAAATCCCTGTTAGTAAATAATTTTTTACTATTGTTTGTTTAGTGTGTATTCGTGTCTACTGTTGTTCTCAGATGTTCGCTTTCTCGGGACCAAGGTGCGTTTGAGTATATCACCAGTTTAACCAGCTACAAGTCTATGTGGCCATCACAGAAGAATAGCTCGCAACCAGGGATGCACTCATTCGCTCCATAGTCATGGGAGAAAGAATCGAACTCAGAAGACCTGCCCTACAAGTGTATCATCTAAATGAAGTTTGCGCAACGGAAAAAAAATATAAATAAACTCGAAAATTTGGAAAGTAAATAAAAATATAAATCTCAGGATTCGTGACATTCACTGATGGGTTCCCCGTAACGTTTCACTCATATCATTTTCCCCTCGATGATTCATTTATCAGGTTGATAGGAAGACGCACTATTTTGATCTCGACTAAATCATGTTTTACTATAAAATTTCTACTCTACTGTATCTCTGTTATATGGAATAAAACATAATTGTCAACCTGAAGCTTTACTTGTTTCACCGAAGCTTTATACAAACTGTTTACATTTAGTTTAGGGGCACAACAATACATCGCATTACACTTTAAAGAATCATTTTACCGTGCGTGTCACAATTCGTGACCAACCATTTTTAAGATATTACATGCACACATACTCTCATAACTTTCAATTTTATTTCACATATTCCCAATATTTATTACTTTTATTAATAGTCACTTATTTTCGACTATAACAAGGAAAGTGCCTCTTACTGGCATTCATATCTTTCATTTAAAAAAAAAATCTTATGTTTTAGCGGTTCACAGCAGCTACAATTACTAAGTACCCTTTTCCTATATTTATTCATTTCTTGCCTACACATTTTATTACAAAAATACACATGAAATCACTAAATCCTTAACCTACACTAACCTAAGACACATTCACACTACACACTCACACCAACAAATTTGTTTTATAACGTAAAAACGCTTTGGTTGGCAGTCCAGGCCACATTTCTTTTAATGGGATTTTGTTACTAAAAAAAAAAATTATATGAATGTTCGCACGGTGTAGAAAACCAATTGCCCCTATCGGAAACTTATGACAAAACGACCCATCGTGCTTCTTTATCAAAGTACAGCTTCGGTTTGTTTCTCATACTTTACGGATACGTTAAGGTTAAAAAAAACTTTTAAAAGCAAATAAAATATATTGAATATATGTTCTATAGGCCTACCGGAGAACGTCATTCCTATCCTATTTGTTTAGCTTGGTTCTAATGTACAGCCAAATGATGCATAGCCAAATAAAAAAAATTCACAACAATAATAAAGAATACTGCATATAGCCTTTCACAAGATTTTTGCTTTCTTTGAATAACAGGAATTTTGATGGTCACTCTAAATGAAAATTTTACACTCGCATGTATATTCCGTCAGTATTTGCTCTACCTTTTATTTCCCCCCCCCCTTTATAGATAAGCCTAAGCCGTCACATATTGTCTCAGTAATTGTATAGATCCTACGGGAAATGAATTTACGAAGACATAGTTATATTATTATGTTTCACTAAACACCATATTCCAACGGTATAACTTAGTGAATTTCGAGGTTAAAAAGAAAATATTCATAAATCCAGGCTACCAAGTTACTTCGCTTGAAACCACTTTAGAAATAAAGTAAATCTTACTTACAGTTCGGATGAGTTTGTATGCAAGCAGAATCCAATGTTGTCCTTACAAGTACCCGTTCCTGTTAACCATTCTTATTTATTTTTGTGATGGATTTCATAGTTCCAGAAGAAACAACTATCACTCACATCCTTTATAATATACAGTCCAACCTGAACCAGTTAAAGGCTATTAACTATCACGGTTCTTCCAAAAAATCAGGATCCAATTATGTAGAAATCAGATTTCGTCCATAGTGCATACAGACAACTTACAACATTGGGTTGCTTCGCTTCACTAATTCCCCTCGCTACTCGCTCCGTTCCGTTCAATAAATAACACAAAATTTATCGCAAATTTAGCAATCGAATCTTTTTAGATCTTTTAGTAGGAAAAAACCGTTCTGGAGCGGCTTTCTTTACCAGTTTATGCCGATAATATCTGACGGGCGATAACTGAGGAATGCTTTCTTAGGCTGACGCCATTACAGTACAACAACAATGTGACGTAACAGTCTGAAGATTGAGGATGAGCTAATTATCGGAGAGTTCAAAGGAAAGCGACCAATTATAAATAATTCTGTAAATCTGTGCTACTGACGTCACACAAGACAAGATTGAAGATGATGCACCAAAACCGAGTGAATCTTGACGATTTTCTATCAAAATGGCTGAAAATCTAAAGAATTTTATGATGAATAATTTTTGAATAAAATTTTTAAAGAAAATTTTGACAGAGTTTTCAGAATGATTGGAGATAGGAAAAGCGTTCTACAGATGAAAATAAAAGAAATAAGCAGAATATTATTAAAGAAATATAGGAAATTAAGATAGAAATAAACAAAACATTGACATTAAATACGAAATAAAATCCTAAACCTATTTTAATGCACGTCCTAACTCAATCCTACCTTCTAATATTACAAGAAAATTAAATGACAACATTACATCCTTACATATCCTATATTATATATTATTCTACATTATTATACAGGGCGTTCGAAAATTTTCAACATGATAACTCCATGTTGGGAGGTATCATCCCATTTGGTGTATTATCATGGCAATTCTGAACTATATGTGCACTTAAAACTCTTGATTAGACACTGTAAAATCAAAGCCTTTCAAGTTCTATCCAGTCGCATTACCCAATTTTATGTAGGATAAATCAGGTAATGTATTATCAGTCTCACTATTCGATACGCTATTTATGAACTGAGCTATAACATTTTCAGTTGTTTCCGCTATAATATCAGGAGAAGGATTTTCAATGTTACAATGACACATCCCTACTCGTGAACAACTGTACGAAATATTCTTATATTTTGTTTTCGAAGGCTGGAAAACCGCATGAAGTGTTCCGACATTTTGCTTTGGACACTATCTAGTAAATAATTTTAATGTCACTTCGGAATTAGGAGACATGAAGCTTTTGATATTAAGAGGATTTAGTATTGTTTAAATAGAAGAGAGTTAGATACGTTTCTATTTATGTAACTTAAATGAGATGCAATTACATGTTAAAAATGGATAATGGATTAATTTGTAATTCGAGCAGTGATGGAATAACAAGAAGCTCAGGTATCAAACAAATAATGGTGCTTCATAACATTCAAATATTAAAAAAAAAAAGTATTTTCTCTTGCAATTTTTCTGTAATGAACTAAGCAAGCAGATCCGTAACAAAAAGCTTAGTTTCTGGTGCGTGCTTATCTCTGTGAATTGTAGAGATTCGGTGTTTGTTTTCATTTCTCCTAGAAGATCTTTTTTTTTAGAAAAAAAAATAAAATAAAAGAAGTTGAAAGTGGGAGTTGCAATTGTTACAATAAGATGACCATGTCTCACAATCCCTTAACATGAAATGAAACGTGAAATATGGTGTTCAGAATTTTCATTTAAAATAATTACAGACACGTTTCAGAGGATTTTCACACTTTACTAGAAGGGATGAAAAGAGATAAGGAAAAAAAGGATATGAGTTACAATTGTTGTAATGAGATGACAATATCTCAAAATCACTTAATATTAAAGATATGAAAATTGATATTTTAGAATTTTCATTTAAAAGACATGTTTTTAGATGTTTCTGGTTCTTTCAGAGAAGGGACGAAAAGAGATAAGGAAAAAAAGGATCGGAGTTACAATTGTTGAAATGAGATGGCATATTCCAAAATCCTTTAAGATTAGGGTATTTAGGTTTTTAATTTAGAACAACTAAAGATATGTTTCAGTGTTTTTCTTATTTCCCTTAGAAGGTAAGAAAAAGGTGTAGAGATAAAAGGCGGGAAGACAAAGGGTGGATGTCGCAATTGTTATAATAAGATGGCTATTTCTCGAAATACCTTGAGATTTGAGATATGTTACGGATATGGCAGGGCTGGGCTAATTCATCTGGAGGCCCGGGGCTAGAAAAAAATATAACTTCACCTAATACATTACTCTGAAAGTACAGTAGGATAGTTAAGGGAATATGTTTCATATTTTTGATCACGATTGTATCTTCATTATTCTTTTTAGATAGCCAGTTGAGATTTTGATCAGAGTGGATTCTCTTGTCTACCTAGGGGCCCGGTGCTATAGCTCCCTTAAGCCTCTCCCTTAACCCGGCCCTGGAATATGGAATTCGGTATATAAACTCCTTATTCAAAAGAAGTGGGCTTTTCCATAGCGTCTTCGGCAGTTCCGTTTTCAACCGGAGAAAAAAGAAGATATTTATATTTTTTCAGTACATAAAAATGATTTCGAAGTTGTCATTTTTATCATCAGAGGAGACCAGTTAATAACTAAAGTGAACTCTTGAACATAGTCGGGCTTTTATCATTTCTCTTTCATTAAAATATGTATTCTAAGAGGTAAAAGATGTTTTTATTTTTATACAAAGATTAATGGCTCGCATATATATATTTTTTTTTCGGGCGAATAACGGAAACAAAGACTGAAACAAAGTGCTAGGGTATAGGCCGATGGGATTTGAATTAGAAGTCCCCAGCTGGCTGAAAGCTAATATATCAATAAAAAACCTAAAGATTTGTTGATAGAAAATCCCGAAAAATAAGGAATTGAATTAACGTGAAAATGATTACAATTTCTCACTCTAATAAAATTGGAGCTTTCAAAGCACAAGGGAATCGAGTTCAATTACCAAAATTGTCCAAAATAAAAAGTAAAGTTTGTACGGTACATTAGCCCATGGAAAAGTTAACACTGTTTTATTTTACATTACAAGCGTAATTTACAATGTTTCGTCATGGATTTTTTAAGCTCTAAAAATAGTTTATGTCCAAGTGTGGACTTGATACCTTTGCGCATTGACCCTGGCATTTATCCACATGTCTTGTATAACAACAGTGAATTCTCTGTCAAAATACCGTAATTTATTTTCCGTATGTGAATGAACAATTTACATAACCTTGAGGTGATTATTTTTTATTATTGTTTCCTTTCTTATTAGACACCTGTAGAATAGAATTTCACAAGCATGTATTAATTTAATTTTCTAAAATTATTTTAAGGCAGTAGCTTTATACAACCTTGGATTCCATAGTATTCTCTGCAAAGTTACGTCATCCTAAGGAACCTTACAATGTATATGTAGGAAATATGTGATTGGCTTCAAAGTTTGGCAGCTTCTAAACAATTACTGAACAAAAAAATAACGAAATAAATAAATAAAAGAATAAAGTAATTCAATGTATTTTTGATTGATTGATTGATTGATTGATTTTGAGTTTTACGTCCCGTTCAGCAGCGAGGCTATATGAGACGTGGACCTACTGATTAACGTGGAATCCGAACCACATGAGCTCCCGCCGGGAATCGAACCCGGGTCTCCCACGCCAAAGGCGCGTACGATAAACCGCTTAGCCAAGGAGGAGCTCTCAATGTATTTTTATCTGGGACACCCATATACCGCACGTATGCGAATACAAGTAGCATTCATGTGCGGTGTCAAGTCACAATCTCAAATACCGATGTTTCACTTGCATTTAAGTAGGAAACTACCGTCTGAGATTGTAGCACGCAAGTCTTAGCACGGAGATCCCACCCAAAAGCATCACCCAAGAATTTTTAAATCCTTGACTGCTTTTTCTCAGTGTAACTCCATGGGTAGGCCAAAAGCCTATTTAGTGCAGTCAATTTAGCAAAAAGTAAAGAAGAAATTAGTAACAAGCTAAAAATTGGTATAGATGTTGAGAATGATGTTCTAAACAACATATTAAAAGTCTCCTGAAATCGCAGGTGACCTTCACCGCCATATTGGAAAATGGCGGCTGGAAGTGTCAAATGAACAATACACAGATAAAAATAGCATTATCTTCGCTATGGTTGAACATAAAGAGATAAACTTAGTGTCGTTTTATAGAACATAGATAATACAATATTTTTTAAAGAGAAACAATTTTTCATAAACACATACTTTTACAAATATTTAGCTCTATATTCTAAAATTCCGAAAACTGCCGTCAAATTGATTTACAATTTTATTGAACCTAGGAAGTAAATATTAACAAGTTAAAATTTGACATAGATGTTGATAAAGATTATTTAAATGACATAATCCCGCAACTTCTTCGTTCGCCGTATTGGAAAATGTCAAAATGTCCGAAGTAATTGAAAGATAATATTTTGTTAAGTGAAATACAAAATCTGGACCGTGCTAAATATTTGAAAAACTGTAAATACACTCGTTCCGAAGTCAATTGGGATCAATGGTGGTGCAAGGGGAAAACATTATTACGTGTTTAAGGTTGTTCTCCGCCATCTTGGAATCAACTTGTTTATTTTAAATTACAACATGTCATGTGACATATTAAACAACATCCTCGTTCGAAGAGAAACCGAATGGTATGATTATTTTTCCAAAACTTGCATCAGTTTTGAGGTTGTGATTAGATTTAGGATATGTTATATGTGAAATGCTGTGAAATGTGCTGTGCAAAGTTTCGAATTGGAAGATAAAATAAAAAACATTCTTTGTAACATCTCACATTACGTATTCTTTAATAACCAGGAAAAGAGAGAGGTAACACACATGAGACAATTTTAATCACATGACATGTTCAGCATGCCCACCGTTCTGTTCTACTCATATCCTTAACCATGAGACCCAGTGCTTGTGCACTCTGCGAAGCATGGTTGGTAATATTTATTCATAGGCCGTAATGATTCTCCTTTTCAGGTAGCCAATGTCAATAATTTTACACTTTTAGACAATAGCTTTAAAGTGTTTCTAAAGATAGAAATTCAAAGGAGGTAGCTCGGGGGACCTTGCTGACCACTCAACTGATCCATGCCGACCTAACTAACAACAGAGAAAGTGTTCGTTGAACCATCGATTACATTACCACCATAATGCGGCGGTGCCCATCTTGTTATCAATATTGATGAAATCACCCTTGCTCTTCCAACAAAAGTGACATAACAGAGTTTTCAAGCATATCTCCATGCCCGTGCTGAGAAAGGGGGAGGGACCCCCGTGATTTGGCCGCTCTCGTACTGTTTTTCGGGAGCGGTGCCTATGCGGGGGAGATAGGGTGACACTGGTACCCTGCTCGCTGCCGGTACTTTAACTGCCATATGGCAGCGAGCGGCACGCGGTGTCAACAACCTACCGGCAGAGGTGAGTTTTCGGGGAGCATCCTCTGAAATGGGCGACTAACTCGTGCCATTGGATCTGGGAGAGTACGTGTGACCCCATCACGTCCTCAGTGGGGTAGGTAGCTTCGGCTGCCGTACCTACCGGCGGGGGTGAGCCCTTGGATATCCCCCGAAATGGGCAAATAAGCCGTGCCCTTGGGTCCGGGAGATAAGGCTGCGTGGTACCCCAACACGCTAAAAAGAGTGGGTAGCTGGTGTGCCCTGGGTGGGCGGATCCAGCGCCCTACCGGGAGGATGATGTAGGTACTGCCCTCAAAGAGAGTGTAATGCGTTCTCTTCGGTCCGGGATGGGATACCTAGTATCCTAACGCATACTCGTACCTCAGGAGCGCTGAGGAAGTGGGTCCCTCCTTCGTCCCAGTAGTGTGAGCTGGGTGCAGGAGCCACGACCCTACCAGGGGAGCCGCCGCTCCCAAATGGCCATTGTCTTTAAAGGTAGACAGTCTACATCAGCCATTGGCTCTGGTAATGTACGGTGTACCTCTACCGTAATTAGAGGAAGTCCCGTATTGTTCGGACGACCCTACCGGGGGGGGAGTGTTGGACTCCTGCCTCCAGGGGGACCAAACGGAGGTGGGGGAGGTGCCAATTCCAGGAATCTGGGTAACGGTTCTAATCCTGCCAAAGGGAGGAAACTGTGGGATATGGGCCGGCACCAAACTCAAATGGTGACTCAACACGTACCATTGGGTCCGGGATGAGATACCGGAGTATCTCGACGTGTGCGTGGTACTTCTACACGACAAGGCAGTTGCCAGTTGAACGATAGAGATAGGCAGGGCCGGGATTGAACAAGCCCCCTCGGGCATTGCCTGGGGCCCCGGAATTGGCCTGGACTCTGTCGGGCTGTGGTCATACCGTGGGATTCGGTAGCTTGTGGGAGCCAATCCCAGGAATCTGGGTAACGGTGAACACGGGCGGGAGGTAAGCTTGCCTTATAACGCTCGGGCGTAATGTCTGCAGAACATGGTAGGACTGACTCGCTAGCAGTCTGCCTCAACCAGTAGGTTACTGGTAGGCATTCAGGACTTCGATCTGGCCGCGCAGTGGGCGTATCCTACTCCCTCAGAGAATGGGGGTTACATCGCTTCGGCGAGTCAGAATTAGGGGATAAATTCTGACGGTGCACTACGTGCACGAGGATCAATAGCGTATATTGAGGAACTACGGGCGGGGTGCGACACATTTTAGCGGTACCCGTCCATTAAATAGACGGAACGGTCGCGGGCATGCTCCCCATGCATGCAACTAAGCGTGGCATAGTAGACCACTTGCTTCTAATATTGCGCAGCATCCTAGATTCCATCAATGAAAACAGGTCCAATAAGTTTTCACCCCATACTCCACACCACACCATTACCTTACCTGCATCTTGCATCTTTGATGCATCTATCTAAATAAAATTTGTATTAGCTCTGTACCGAACATTTACCCAATACCGAGAAATCCTCTGCTAAAGACTTTTTTCAAAATCTGGAAGGGTTTTGAAGTTGTAAATTGATTTAAGCTAGAATATGTTATCATTTAGACTTAAATTTTGCTATGTGTGGAACCTTGTATAGACGGGAACCGACTGTCTCTTTTTCTTTTTTCTTGTAGGTAGGACAGGGTGCTAAGAATCGAAATGATTTGGGGTCCGTCAAATCACGAGATTACTGTAATATATTTTAATTGTGAATTGATGATAACCTTGCTTAGTGTAGATATTACTAAAAATAATTGATAGGCCTAATAAACATTGATAGATCTGAAAATTAGCGTAGTTAATGAATTCATAAAGCTATTTTCGGTCTTTTTTTATCTTTCTTTAGAAAAATATACAATGCAGTTCTTTTAAGTTATTCGAAAATGAATAAAAAGAAGGAAAATATTAAAAAGAATACATCACTATCGAGCTTACTGATGTTAAATTTATTCAGTTGAAAGAGTCCTAATTTTTTTTTTTTTTTTTTTACAAAGTCTAAGTTGTTAACAAAAGGTCAAAGGAATTTACATTTTTCTACATTGCTAATACGGGAAAGATCTTTGTCTTGGGTGGCAAGGAGAGGGAGATGAAAGATGGATGATGGGAAAAATTTCGTTCTAAGTAGAAGCGGATGGTTATGGTGAATATAAAGTAGAAAGACGGAAATTATTGCTGGAGTTGACGTCCACAGTTTCAGCCTGGCTCTTTTCATCTCCATATTTCCAGCATGTAATGGGGCTCTAAGCAAGAAGTGTGGACTAGAAAAAGAAATCATAATTTATTTTTCTGTTTCTGCAATTTTCTTTTTTAAAAAAGAAAGAAATATACAAGTTGTTTACATGTAGTATGTTTGTTATTCTTATGCGTAATGTGTATCATCGTTAAAAAGTAAAATAACATTAGATAAAAATGTTATACTTAGCAGCGTACTGTTTTACATATACAGAACATAGATAAGTGAACGATCTGTTCTAGCAGATCAAAAACGTATCAATTACTATTGCCAATGAACAGTATACTTTTTACTGCCACATAAATCAATTTCTCTCGAAAGTACGTATTATAATTTACTCTCAAGCATTTCAGATTATTCAGCTCGATGTCACCTATAGAATAATAGAGGGTGTGCCACATAAAACCGGTACACCTCACGCACGATGGTATAAACAAATAACACTTTAACAGCAACAATGAACTAACAATCAATATATAATAGTAACGTTAAACAGTTACCTGTTTATAAGAGATGGTTGAAGTGGTAGCCATGGGGCACCTTGTCTGACGACGTTACCAACACGCTGTAATTCTGCAGGCGTGATGTTGTTAATTTATGTAGTAATGTTTCGTTTCAGTTCGTCTATTGTGTAAGGATTATCAGTATACATTTTGCTTTTCAGTGTGTCCCATAAATAAATATCACACGATGTTAAGTCCAGGGACCTTGGGGGCAAAAGGCCTCTACTGACAAGTCTGTCGCCAGGGAACACGTTAAACAGGGAACAGCTCAACAATACGAGCCTCTCACATAGTAATGGGCACTATCAAATGAATACTATCGAATTATTCTATAGTCTTGTACTATCGAATGTATTCGATAGGCCTGGTAGGGCTATCGAATGATTTTTTTTCTTTGCAGAGGCAAACACGCCAGCACTTGAGCTTAACTATCTGACAGACTGCTTTCGTTCTCCAGACCAGACTATCGATAGTTTACCGTTTCAGCGGCTCTGCCGCAATGCTGTATGTTGAAAAGGAGAAACCAACAGTGTTATTAGTCCCTCTTCCGGGCCTAGTAGAACGAGTCACGTGAATGAATGGTTTTGAACAGCAGCGAGTGAATTCCAGCCTGTTGAAATGTTTGGTACTATCGATAGTTACATTAAGACTTCGGGAGTCATACTATTTTGCTATAAGATCCTGAAAAGGGCTGAATATCACAACTAGTTTTTCGCTACAGAATGAATTTCAACCTATAGAATTTCGTTAGACTGTTAAAAACTATCGAATTAATTTCATCTAATGGCATTCAATGGAGAATTGAGAAAAGACATGACTGCATACATATGTTCATTTTGCAAAGTTATCGTGTTACAGAAGAGAGAGAGGATGGTGTAATTCCTCTTCCAGTTCCATTTCGAGATGCCCCGATCCGAAAAGAGATGCCCCGATCTAAGGGGAGAGTTCATTTACCCTACGTGGACAACTGTCAACTGATCTCAACAATTTCAAGCACGCACCAGTTATGATAAAATATATATATGAATATATATGTTCTATATGGTTCGAAGAGGAAAATCTTATGATTTCACTTACCGTTACTGAAATTTTAAAAATACTAATCTTTCTTCTGGCAACATTATAATTTCATAATTGGACTGAAAGCATTTATAGGTTCTTCATTTAGTGATGTTTAAAATAGGTTTCCTGGGGAATTTAAAGTAGAAATGAAATCTAATTTAATGTTCAACAGTTAAACAACTCCTTTTCCTCCTCAACTACCTTGTTAATCTGCGGACCTCTCCCTAGAGACTCCAAAGAGTCTAGTTCAGTATAGAATTGTCAGTCAGACTATCGAATGAACATTTAGGAAGCAGAGAAGTACGTAGGAACACAATATTTGAATGAATAAAAAAATATCAGACTATCGAATAAAAGCTATCGATAGTTCAAAACAACTATCGAATAATCATTCGATAGGAAAAATTATTTGATATTGTTCTTCACTAGCTCACAGCAACTGACGCACGAACACACTGCTGCACTCAACTTACCTGTAAAATGCAGTGTAGCTAACTTCCGAGATAGTGTTGTCAACCCACAAGCAATTTAACTAGAGATGGTTACGGTACGTGTGGTATACTGGTTTTGTGTGGGACGCCCTGTATAAGCCTAATCTTTAGATAACATTAAAAAAGTAAGTTTTTTTTAAAAAAAGTAAGTTTTAAAGTTAATCGTATCTTAAGCTATTATTTCATTAACTCCTTCGCTGCCACCTTGATTTCAGTACCCCAACTCAATGTGCCACCTATACTTTTGCAACATTTAGCCTTTTGCAACGAAGCAGCTGCATCATCATATCATCTGATACTTCAACATTGAATACTGTATATTAAGTAGACTACAATGCTATTTCAATCTAAATAATTGATATCCATTAAATATAAACTTCGATTTATAGTTTCTAATACATTAATAGTAGTAACAGAAGGCAAATCTGGAATATCAATGAAAATGTAAAATTTTATAAGCAACTGACATTTCTTTCGGGAATAAAAAGACTAAATTATAATGAACATGTTCCCTTTACCAACCATATTGACAGACCGTAGGAGTCACAGTAGGTAAGTATCCATTTTAATAATATTGTAATGATTTCGGTATAGTCAATAATGGATAGAGATTTATCCCCTTTACCAATTTATTATAAAATTTGATAAATACAAAACGTCTTTGATTACAAAGAGTACAATACTGTTTTCTCGTTAATGTCCAAGTACAGGAGTATAGGTGTTTTGCACGGTGCCCCTTCTCTCAAGGCAGTCTCCAAGGCACCTGCCGGTTCGGTGAGTTTGGAAGGATAGCCCCCTCAGCTCAAGGCAGCTTCGCAAGGGTTGGTTGTAGAAAGGACCCCTAGTCAAGTGCGACCTCGGGAAGGATAGGTGTACCCCTAGTCCAGTGCGACCTCAGGGCGGTGTAGGTGATTTGATCAGTTGGACGACTGATACTGGGTCCCTCGGTGGTCCTCCTTTTATTTGTCCTCCTCGGGTCCTTCCGTGAGGTCCGTCTGCTTTCGGCGTTCCTCGGTGTCTTCCGTGTCGGCTTGTTGTCTGCTAGGTTGATTATAAACAAAAGCACGTGTTGAGTTGACACGTGCGTCTGTCGTGATGTCGCGGGATCCTTGCAATATTTATGCATGCGATATTATCGAACTTCGAAGCCACTACGATTGCTTTATCACAGCACGTATCACATTAGTGTACTAGATATCGTCTTTGCATTAAGAATCAACTGTACACTCATGTCCAAAATTATTGTCGCATATCTATGAATATGATGATGTACGAATATAATTTGATATCGAATTCGCCCGGTTTTTCTTATAATGTTAGTATGTGTATAATCGGCAAAGACATGTATGAGGAAAATTTCATGTTAAAAGAGTCGTAAATAAGAACAATAAAACGAAACTAAAACTTTCTTGTCCATTTAGCAACATTTTGTTTTACTCATTGTAGTTTTCTTATTTATAATTCTTTTCCTATGAAATTTTCCACAAATATTATACCTTTCCCGATTATACACATAGTATCAGTATTAAAAGTACCCTGCAAAATCATTATCATATTATATTCTTACAAGAAGACAGTTATAGATATGCGACAATCATTTTGACATGAGTGTACTTTTAGTACACTTAGTAAGATAAATCGCATCTACAGTTTCGAAATTCATATCATTATCCTAATAACACATTTATTATTACACATTTTATTAACTTTAATTATACTTTATTTCATTCATATTATTAATATTAACTTCTTTATGTCACTAATTATCTTATACTATTCAATTACGTAATATTCCTCGGAGAAAGCTATAAAAACATTAAAAGTACCTCCCTTTTACGTAATATATGATAAATGTGATCAATAAGATTTAAATCCTCAGTATAATAGTCTTTCAGTCCACTCCGTTATGAATTCCATATCAGAAGGGTCCGGACAAAAGAGCGAGGATGTAAAGGCAAAAGTCAAAACGGCTTAGTGTCAAAAGGATCCTTATAACTGGGGCCCTTTTGACGTGATGTCGTTTTGACTCCGCCCCTTCTGAGTGATACCCTGCTCTGTACGGTGTCTACTTGCCTCCATGACAACAATAGATGGCGCTAGCGTTCGGTAATTTGTAGTTTTAAAACTATTGTGACGCTTTGATACCAACTTAAAAGTTGGATTTTTAAAAAATTTAATTATTTCAAAATGGGACAAGCATAGGAACTATATTTAGATTTTGGACATTACTATTCGCGGTGGTGTACGCAGAAGTACGTCAAGAAGGGATTCAAGTCCTGAAGTTCATTTTATTTTACATGCTATCTTGTCCAAGAGAAACTTAAAGCTAAGAAACTTCCTTTGCATGCGCGGTTGAATATTTGTATATACATAGTAATTTATTAGCCTGTGTATGCTATTCTTTTCATTTTGGCAATAACTGTATATGGAAGCCTCAACTACACTGTAAAAAATTTCGCCTTAAATTTACTGACCGATTACCGTCAACTCTCGCTGCCACCCGATTACCCTAAATTTTACGGACCACCGTTTTTTCATAAAAACGGCAGAGCGTATATTTAGAAGCAAAATAATATTGACCGTGTTTAGAAACAAATTTGGTACCGTATATTTTACGGTAATTTACCGTAATATTTAGGGGTCGTTTTTTTAAAAAAAAGCACAGGTGTGTTATTACCGTACAAGATTTACGGTAATAAGACACCTGTGCCCTCTTGCTAGATCCAGTAAGAATTCTTGCTGGTCAATATATATTGACCCAATTTTCATCGAATTGCTGGAAACTGTATCACACACTGGCTAGCAATAATTTTTGCTGGATGGATGCAACTAGAGTGCACACTGGTCCACTGCTGTTAAAGACTACTTAACTAAAGAAAAGAAAAGTGAACGAAAGAAGTGTTGCACCTACGACGTGCATGATATCCATAAGAATAAAAGTTGAAATTAATTCTTAGTTTGTAATATCGAACCCTTGTTCTGATATCATCTTGAACATACATTGCTTTTTCTTTTCAAAATTACTAATTTTGTCATGCATTGAACAAAACACCAAAAGAGGATTCGATATTACATACCAAAAAAAAAAAAAAAAAAAACCCTGAATTTTATAGCTGTTTTTGCACGCTTTGAATATGTAGTTGGAACAAACATCCATGCCCTTTTAAGATATTCATAAATCGATATTCTGTTACAGTGTTAAGACTAGCTTTATCGCATGTTTTTTCGCTATGAGTACCAGTAGACTAATAGACCTCAAATATTCTAATCAGCGATTCATTCGATTAGTCGCATTATTACGGTTTCAGATAACCAAGCAGGCACTCGACAACATAGCTTAGAATGACCAGAAGTACGATTAAACAAGTGTAAAACCATATGACTTCTCACAACACTGCCTACAGTATCCAGTATCCGCTATTTCAAATTAATAAATACGTGTTTGTATAATTATGTAACAGTGGCATCAATGTTAAAAAAAAAGAAGTCACCAAACTTCCAGAGTATCGAACTTTATCATATTTAGACTATTAAACGCTCAAATGTATTAACAAGACACCAGAACAGATTATAGGTACTCAGAACAAAATTAAAGATGAAAACATTTACAGAAATATTTTTCAAATTAACAATTTATTTATCCAGAAAAAATAATGACAGCATGGGCGCCCGATGAAAATTTTCTAGGGGACTCAACTCCCTGGTTACTATATACCCTGATATTTTTTATTTGTATTAAGAAATTTAATACGTTTTCACTAGCTAGGGGAGCGACCCCCTGCCCCTGCTTCGGGCACACATGAGTGACAGTATACTTTTGTTTCTGTAACATGAAAAATTCCAGTTGATGCAACACAAGTTATGTAATGCTGTTACGGTAAACAACGAAACACTTTTCCTAAAAAGTTTTTTTTTTTAATTTTATTTTATTTTTATTATTATTTTTTTTTTAGTATTTCAACATTGTGATTCTAATTCTAGCTTCACAAACCACTCGTAGTTGGCTACATTATCATAAGATTTTATACATCCAGCAGCTTCTTGGTTTCGAATCGTTGCACTTTGGAGCGATCTGCTTGCCACGATAGCCAACTAAAGTTTTGTTTGTCACCGAACAAAGTTCAAATATTAACATGGTGCTTTACCATACATTACCTTGCTTAATGTTGAATTTCCAGGATATCTTCAACTGTAATACCGTATATATCACCAGAAAACCACACACTAAACAAAGAAACAAACAAAAGAAAGAAACAAAACAAAGCACAACACATCCGAACCTACGCGCCATGAATCCTCGCTTCGAACATGTGCTTTTTCTCTCCAATGCGCATGCCCGACACAAGCATCTGACAGGAAAACGGTCTCCTACCATTATTTTAGAAAAACGGTAAACCGTACATTTTTTATGGTAGGAGGCACTTATTTTCACGGTTATTGGTTACAGTGTATAAGCTAATTGACAACCTTTCAATAAATATCATTTTAAAAATAAAGTTTTATATACATAGATATTGTTGATAACACATACATCAAGGAAAATGAGCAGGAAAGAGAATAATCTTGACACATAACAAAATTAATATCATCGAATATTAATGAAGAAGAAGAAGAAAGGAAAGCCTAAATTAGGATTTGGATTCGGATTTTAGCTTTCTGGGCTTTTGGCATTTTTGGTCATTTTAGCCCGTCACGTATGAAGGATGACGTCCCTCGGCGACCACACTATCCGGAGAAAGGGAAGGAAGGGAGGATTGGGGAAGGAAGGAAGCGGCCTCGGAACTATGTGTTAGGTACCATACTGGCATTTGCTTGGTGTAAATGAGGAAAATCACAGGAAAACATCATTTAGGATGGCTGGCCTGAAAAAGCATTTTAAACCTTTTCGACCGAATGCTTCCACCAGGAATCGAATCCGGAACCTCTCGCACCGAAGGCGACATCGTTAGCGAATACGTTTCGCGGGACCACAAGCCTCAATTAGATGAATAGTTAGGACCACTATGAAATAGTTTTATTTTAACATTTTGTTTTATATTAGATTCTCGTAAAACAAAGCTAACTTCTATTTGATTGAGCATATTTGTAAAGAAAGGAATAAAGAAAATAATGCTTGGGATTGCTACAAGAATCCACGATACAAATATACGATACATGCTATAAACTACCAAATTTGATGATTACCGCAAATAAACGATGTTTTGCATGAATGGTGTATGGTTAACACACATGTATTTATCTTGTTTAACAAAGGGAAATTCTGAATTGGAAAACTGTACTATTCGAACCAGGAGAGGATCTAGGGGGAGCGATTGGGACGATGGCCCCTCCCCAGAAGAGAAAACTTTCTTATTTTATATATAAATAAAACTCATCCCAGAGTTTGGAGCTCTTAAAAGTAGCTCTAAGTAGTAGTATCACAAGACACCGCCCCCTCAGAAGTCTGTCCTGGATCCACCCCTGATTCGAAGCAAGAAATTATGTTGAAAGACTTTCGCAACAGCGGTTGAAGAATTTCTACAAACCCCAAGCAATTAACATCAGGTTGGGCATCTCTTCGAATTTGCATTCAAATTGCCAATATGCCAATAAATAGTAACACACATTAAAAGTCCATACACAATTCATAAATAAATGAGATAAATATTTATAAGAATCAACAAATGGAAATATTTTTGTAAGTTAAAAGATAAAGAAAAAAATATAAAAAATTATAATACAAAACAGAAAATTACCAATTCAATGAATTCAAAATATTAATTTATAACGAAATTCCAATTTTCTGCTTATTCAGAACAGTCATTTGAAAAAGAAATCATGCGAAACGAATCAAATAATAAACCAATAAACGGAATTCCTGCAACTAATGAACATTCCTATATAGAATTCTCGTTTCGAAACAAATACATAATTATAAACAATTTGAATTGATTAAAGAAGATAAGGACATAAAAAGCAAGAATATTGCGGAAACTGCACTATGGTTTACACTAGGAACAATTCACTTACATGGTAAGAAAGTTCGTAAAGAATTTGTTACGGTATATTTAATAGTAAAGAATCCTGTGTTTGTCATATGTAATTGAGAGGAAAACTACACAATTTCGTGTCATCAGAAACTCAAAATGCTTGCTCGTCCTTTCCTAATGACGAACTCACTTTGAGTAATAATTGGGATATTCCGAGGAAGAAGGAGCTAGAAGTGAATTCTGAAGAAGTTTGATTGAAATTTCATTGTTATAAATTATTTTTTATTTGAACATTGTTTCTCAATACCCACACACTTAAATGGTCTGTATAGATCATTCCGGTCAATCAAATATTTAGTTACGTACTAGATCAAGTTTATCGCACTAATATCCAAAGAGTCGTTCCCTCCATCCTTAAAAACTGTTACGACCTACAAGTCTGCTTTCTGACAACGTGGGTTCAGTACTGGAGTATTTTGATAATTTTATGTTCAGGTTACAATCCAACCGTTGATCCATTTCATCTTGGTCAATAGTCATAACAGTAATAAGTACATAACTCCTTTATGAACAATTAGGCGCCTAATGTATCATACTATTGTCGGCTCACGATTGGCCTGCAATCATTAACGTATGCAGTATGTTTAATAGATTAATTGTATTGGTTGCTAACACTGTAAACATTCCTAATTTATTTATTTCAGTAACAAGTGTATTAGTATTAAATCCATAAATCAGTTGAAGTTGTTTTGCGCTTAAATATAAGAAATAAATTTCTATCCTTTAATTCCTTGTTTCAAGCATTACGAGGTGTTGTCCAAATGTTCCGAGAATTTCTCCATTAAAATAAGAATACTGTCCCTTGAATCATAACTTATACTAGAGATGGGCAGAATCGAGTCCAAGAATCGATTCCACTCGATTCCTTAATGTACTCGATTCTCTGTTCTTGGTTTCTCTGGAAGCGATTCTGGATTCGGTTTTATTATTCTCACTCAGTGGCTTGCGTTGATGATCCTACATTCATAACTTCATGTATGCGCTTTCTGAATTCAATTCTGGATCGGTTCTGTATTCGGTTTTGTTATGCTCAATCAGTGGATCACCTCCCTGGCAGTGCATTCAACAAGCCGCGTGCACAGAGCACATTTCTACTATTCATATACCAACTGATGGGAAACTAACCCTTTACGCAGCGTAAAGAGCTTTGACTAAATTCACTAAAGTAGCGTACGCCTTGTTTTGTCCTGTTATCAGCGGAGGGCGAGTAAAGCAAGCCGCGGAAGGAGTAAGAATCGAGTCCAGCAGAAACAGTAAGAAGTATGGTAGCAACGAATGTAGCATAGCGAATTGCAACATGCTTCTGTGCACATGATGGGCATTTTTTTTAATATAACGTAGAACGGTTGTTTATTCATATTGGAGAGCCAGGATTTATTGCCTAAGTTTGTCCGATTCCTTTCAGTTGAAGAGAATTTTAAATCGAGGAAGGAAATATTTCATAACAGAATAAAGAAAGATTTTAGCAAATATAAATAACATCTTTCTAACTGAGGTAAATGATAACATTCGTCATATTTTTTGAACATCTCTGTGACCAATTACGCATTCACCCAGCCGAAACGCCCCGTACCTAACACAAGATGTTATTAGCTTAGAAATATTTTTACATAGGACAACAATACGCCCCTTCCCAGCAGATAAGTGTAATGTCATTACAACAAGTGAAAATGCTATATCAGTAACTCGCATAAATTTGTATCCTACTTATTTAAACAATACTTTATCAGGTTGGGTTGTGAAAAAGCACATTAAAATTAAACCAATCGATCAATCAGTGAATACCGGAAAGAATGAAGTAACCTATAGGCTTATACGTTACCTACAAGCTTACACGAAGAAAATAGAATCGAATTAAATTACAATATCAGCTCAGTTTCCCTGTAACGTATTGCAATGTAGACGATTTAATTATAACTAATCATTCTTACATTCAACCAACTCAGAATAAACTGATTCATAAATGAACTCCACTCGTAATCGATTATTATTATTATTATTATTATTATTATTATTATTATTATTATTATTATTATTATTATTATTATTATTATTATATTTAACATTCTGCTAGCATGAACCGAGGGTAAGAGATACGGTAATAATGAGGTGGATAATAATAATAGTAGAATGAAAAAAGTTGGTGGAAACTAGAGAACCACAATAAAATCCACACACAGTGTTTATCCACCACAAAACCCACTTCTTCTTTTAGCACAGAAGTGCAATTTTGATAGCAGATGTAGTGCTTCCTAGTTCCCTGGATCTTTCTTTATAATTACAGGCAGCTGTATAGCATTCGGATGGCTTTTGTGGTGCAGTGGCGGATCCAGGAGGAGGGCGATCGCCCCCCAGAAAAAAACCTTTTAAATTTTATATATAAATAAAACCCATCCAAGAGTTTGAAACTCTTAAAAGTAGCTCTAAGTAGCAGTATTACAACCCACCGCCCCCCAGAAGTCCGTTCTGGATCCGCCCCTGGGACGTGGGATGTGCCTACCACAAATGCTGCATGCGTAATTCAACTCTGGACCTTACTACATATATCATAATTCCCATGGTTCGTTATTATTATTGTTATTGTGATTGTATTTTAACTAGTGAATTGTGAGGAATGAGTCCAGAGGCTGTTCTAGAAAGTAAAAACTGTGGGGGGAGCCAAACCTCAGACTATGATAGGTATATCATGAGTTTACTGTACACTTTCAAAAATACATAAATAATAGCTTAAATTATTTTTATGACTCAAAAACTGGGGGGCCTACGCCCCCGGCCATGGGCTACGATCGCCACTGAATGAGTCGAAAAACAAGAAACGACACTGAGTCGTTATACTGACTAGCGACGTATGCAGGAATTTATTTTGAGGGGAATTTATTTTGAGCTTTTCCGGGTGTGTTCAAATTCAATGAGAATAAATTATATTAGAATTTGTAAAATTACCCCTAAAATTATATTAAATTTACAGACAGATCGAGATTTCGGGGGGAGGGCCCGAAACCCAAGAACCCACACTGCGTACGTCCCTGGTACTGATCACGTATCATTCTGTTGAACGTTATTATCTGGCGCGATAAAGCCATTCATAAAATGAAGACTACAATAATTATAGCAAATGTGTGTGTTAAAATACACGTATGGAACACCTGCAATTTAGAAATTATAATTATCTTGTATATTGGTGCCATTGATGGTGTTAATGTTGTCCCTTTATTCAAGTCTGACTAATCAGTAACGAACAAAGTAGGCTGATAAAGCATCTGCTTTCCTGTACTTCCATTCCGAGCACAGCTGGTCTCGATTTTGCTCGCGCTCACTTTTCACAAACCGAGTCCAGGTCATCCGAATCCAGAATCGATTCTGTTTGTGCTCGGAATTGTTTTCTTATAAATGAGTTCTAAGCTCTGTACTCGATTCCCTACGCTTGCTCTGATTGGCTGGAATCGATTCCGAATTCCATTGAACAGCATGCAACGTAGACTGAACAGCCTGCCCCAAAACTCCACCCACTCGCTTGGCGACACTTAGCGAGTGGTAAAGAGTGAGAGTGAACTTCAGTTAGCCTCGTGTGCTTACGTGTTACAAAGCGTGGGATTCAGTGCACAGAAACAACGGGGATGCAAATAGATGTGAAAAGGAGGATAAACGATGAAATATATAGCTATGCATAAAAAAAGAGGGTGGACAATATAAAAAGATTCTTATAATTCGTTTTGATAATCGTGAAAAAGACAGACATGTTACTTTATTAACTTAAATCCTACCAAATCATATATATATATATATATATATATATATATATATATATATATATATATAATTACAATGTCAACTACTTAAAATTGTTATTACTTAACGTAGAATACAAATTGTTTGGCACTTCAGTAGTTAGAACGCAAGAGCGCGGGGGAAGGGTAGATATGAAGAAAACCGATTTCGATCCGAGTCCAGAATCAAGCACGTACTCGATTCTCAAAAGTACTCGATTCTGCCCATCTCTAACTTATACAATAACATTCAAGATAGTCACCTCGCTTTGCTCAACAATTCCAGTGGTTTTCCCATTGTTGGAAGCTGTGCTGGAAGACTGCCATCTATAGCGTATTAAAGAGAAGTTGCGAATCTGCTTCAATGTTTCCGATAGAGTTAGAACGCAGTCCTTTAAAAAAAACATTTTAGGAGAATTTTAAATATTTGAAAGTTAGATAGAGTGGGGAGGGTGGTGGGGGAACGATTATCGTGGTATCGGTGAACGAGAAACCTAAGCTCGACAGTCTCGTTTCATAAAGTTCAAAACACGACAAATCAACTTCACTTCAATTCGCCTCATGTTCAGTTCATCCGCTATTAGCATGATGACCCAGATTACACTCTAACTGTGTTACACGAATCGCTTCATTCAAATCTGCGATCATTTTAGAAAGGTGTACTTGGTAACAGTAGATCCGAATGGACTCCCTGCCCCTTTGAAACGCTTAACCACTCAAATGTTCTTATCTAGGATAAAACTTTTTCATCAACAAGCTTAGATGTGTTTTAGGTGAATTTTTCTTTAGTTCGAAACAAAACTTAATGTCAAAATTCCCACATATAGCGGAACATGGTGTAATGAAACAAGCAAAGATTACAAAATGAATGCACTCACAACAATGCAAGTTGGCAAGTTGCAGTTGAAACGCACACGTGGAGCTCGTACTTATATTGGTTTTGGCGGATATTAAGATACCTGTAAATTTTGGGTAACACCTCGCACACAAAATTAACGAAGATATGGATGATCATACTTGCAGATACCAAAAGAGAACTTGACGAATATATATTCAAATTTAGTGTTCTGAAAGAAAAAGGCAAATAAAATATTATTTTACTATTTTATGTGTACGGAATGAACCATAGAGATATCTCATCAGTGCTATAAAGATTATGTTCAAGGACAGGTCTTACATGACCGTGAGCTGACATACATACGTGAAGATTACGATAAAATTGCAGGATGCACAGAGGAACTTGCAAGATCATTTCACATAGACTAGGCCATTCCTCAGCTCACTTTATCACCTACAAAAACGAAGGATTACAACGTCACAAGTCCCTATTTAACATAACCTCAAGATTTCAGATTAATACAATAGTCGATACTGTTTTATTTCATGCTCCCAGTACTGTATAAGAATATGACAGCTCTAAAAGCATGAAAGATTTATGTTCTTCAATTTTAGTTTCCTCAGCTTTTGTTGGATATAAAAGCAGTATATTCAACAGACTTAACTTCAGTACAAAATTTATTCATAAGAAAATCAGAGGGGAATGATACAATATTCAAGGTTGTTTGACACTGTCTACCTATCTTAAATATCAGCTAGTCATAGAGAAGCACTGCGACAACTCTTTTGTTGCATATATGTATGTGTCTACATGAGCTGTACGTTGGTTGACGAAAGAGGTTCTGAAACAAATCGGAAAGAAGAACGAACTTATATCTTGAGTGTAATTCTTCCTTGTAGAGAGAGAGGAAGAGAGAGAGAGATGTGAAGCTATACCTTATATTCATCACTGTGGCTACGATTTTCATAACTAGAGCAAAAAGGGGATGAGATTGCAGAGCACGTTTTAAGAAAAAAAGATGGAAAGAAGAAAAGCTCTTTCAAAAATGGAAAACTTTTCTTTGAGTTTCTCAACAAGAAAAGGAAGAATCTTCCAAGTGATATTTCTGATGGTTGTAATGTGCAATATATATATATGTATGTATGTGTGTATGTGTGTGTTTGTGTGTCAAGGAGAGGAAAATTTACCAGATAAAGTAAGGAAGAAAGAAAGCAGGCAATCAAGGGAAGAAAAAAGATAGAATGCAAGACATAAGAAGTAGATAGAGTGTCTCTAATGTAGAAGGTGGGATCATGAATATTGTGAACTTTCACTCAAAGAAAAGAAAAGAAAGTGTGGAGAAAAAGTGCACTTACAGTAAATAATAGAACCCTTCATTAAAATTCTTGAGTGCAACTGAATGTATGACAACTATAGAGACTTTTTCTTATGGAAATTTTTCGTTAAAAGAAAACTTCCATGAAAAATACCTGTTCGTCTAATTCTCTTCTTATGTTGTCTACAAAAGAATCTACTCAGTAAAATGAGCTACATTGAGGAGGAAAAGTCATCGAGCAAAACGAATGTGATAATCCAATTGTCACGGAGAGTGAAAATTTACACCTTTACATCTCGTAAGTAAGGTCGAAATCGTGACACTCTAAATGGATAAAGGGTGTGAATTTTATTGCACGAGGCCTCGGGTTTGATTCCCTGTGTCGCAGAGCATTGCACGCACCTACGATCAGATCCTCCTATAAAGTATAGATCTCGTATTATATTGTTAAATTAAACCATTAATCGCTTATCTGGACAGCGATATATTGTACAAATATACGGAATTTCGTAAGTTTGCTACGGAAATCTGTACGGAAATACGTTATCCATATGCTGGATAAGTACTGACTTTCTGCCACTTAGATGTTACATGATGCCGCTGCAGGATATCTGACATTAACAATTTTCCATATACTACATAGGTACACGTATGTTACATACGTCAGCTATGTGTTATATATGTCCATGTGTATGTGAGAAACTGTCCATCAATATACATTTATTTGTTTCATACAGAAAGTACGTATAAATGCTACACTTATACGGAAAGTATTATAAAACACTTATACATTTAAGTTACAATTATACGTTTGCTGCTGCCCGATGTTATCTATTGTCGTACATTAAGTCCAAAAAATACAGGATTTGCGCATGTAACGTACGTTTTTACGTACGTCAATACGTTTCTTTTGCTCTGTATACTTGGTAGACTCTTAAACACAGAAGTTGAGCAGACTTAAGAAAAATTAGTTTTATTCATACAAGTGTAGATATCTCAGACAGTAGATATAAGTGAATAACTGTTTGTAATCTTTTACTATCAGTTTTCCCATTTTGTTCTCACACTAACTAGAAAAGACGCAATAACACCACAACTAGCTGAGACACACGGAGTGATCAAATCTCAAATCGCTTCCAGTAGACAATTTTTCAAGCGCGAAAAATGAACAAAATATTCGCTTACTTGTAGTACACTTGTAATTCAATTCTATCAGCTTCGAAACACATGCTAGAAGAATGAATATCAACTATTGTATTGCCGCAATAACAAGGAGAGGTGAGCGTGAAAAATGGTAAATCAATTTATTCCTGAAGCAAAAAGGTAAAAGAAATAATTTACATACGGAAACGGAAGCCAGAACGGAATCTAAGAAATGGTGTAAATAAAGGACCTCTAATGCATTTGGAAGAATAGTTGTTGAAGAAAAGTGAGTAAAATTCAAGACATAGTTGTGCCAGATCGGAAGCCGGGTCATCGATGGACGCGCATCCAATCTATGAATAGGCTCTCGGGGTCCAATATACATTGAGATTAAAATTGTAGTTGTGTAATCATAAGAACACTATTAGACAGTGCTAAAGAGAAAGTAAGCAAATAATCCGCGCAACGAAAAAGATTGGCATGCTTCACACCAAGAATAGAGAGACAGCTGACCACACATCACTTCAGTGAAGAAAATAATTCGGAGTTTCTTGCAATAGATACCACTAGACTTACGAATATACAATGGAAAGCAAAACATTCTCGCGACTGCTAATTGTCATTATCTTCTTAACAGTAACAGTGAAATTAGTGTTTTACATCAGAGCTCACAAAGGGGGAAGTTTTGACAGTGAATACTGTCATTTAACTGTTGAATTTTAACTGGGTTTTTCACAATGACTTATACCATTGTCATTTGCCAAACAAAGCTTTATAAAGGTACGCAAGGAAGTGACAAATTTTACATTTGATTATTTTATTATATGCTTAAAGTTTAAATGGCATCAGTAAGAAATACTCTTGCGCAAGTTGTCAGTTAATTTTAGACCTCGTGTCTTTTAAAAAAAAAATCAACCTAATATTTACATTCATTCCACTCCACCCCCTAATTATACCCAAATAAGTTTGTGTACAAAAAAATCAGACAACACATTCTCCATTCTTTTTGATAATGAGGAAATATAGTAGTTCTGTCGTACGTATTGTAATGCTAGTCAAATATATTCCTCATGACAATATAGTCCCGGTGAAAACTGAAACAACCAATTAAAGTACTGTCACAAGTTAGAATTCGGGTTGCAATGTGTGTAAAATAGTCATTAACGTTCTCGACTTCGGTGCGATCGGTTCCGGGTTAGGTTCCTGGTGGGGACCTCGGTTGAAAAAGTGTAAAAATTTTCCAGACCAGCCATCATGAGTGAGGTACCCAGCTTTCTGACAAGGCAGGGTACCCAGCTGTAACACACCGATTGTGATAAGATTGCACAGACATAAAGAACATTGGAAAAGAAGCGACACGTATTTTTTTTATATCGGCCAACAAGCGCATTGAAAGGGTCAAAAGGGGCATAAAAATGGGATCAAAATGAGATTATGTGGAATATAGCGAGAACGAGAAGAGATATCGGAAAAGGTTAAATGTACGAAATACTACTCATAGTCGACGCAATTCAATGAGGTAGAACGCACCCATGAGAAGAGAGAATAACATCCGAAAATGGACCAATCACGTGTACAACATTGTCACAATGTGTTACGGAAATGAGCGAAAACGGTGATAAGGGGCAGGAAGAAAGAAGAAACGAAAACAGAAAATACGTGTTTTTGCTTTGGGTGCACACATCACCCATATGCGAAAAAAAACAAAAAAACAAAAAACGCAGATTTATCTCAATGCCCGAAGATGGAATAACAAGCAGGAAGGATGCAATCGTCGTTCGTATAGGCAGCTAGCGAGACAGTACTGCGCAGTGGGTTGCATATATCGGGTAATGGGAACCAAAATTCATTGAACAGTAGAATGTAATAGCAGAAGCAGCAACATTAATATCAGTACCACACATAAGTATCAACATTATATCACTACGAAAATACGCGTACAAGATAACAGTAATAGTAACAATTTTCTTTTTGTGTTACTATTGCCTACATAATTTTCGTTTCCAAGATCCATCTCATCGTTGTTCTCATTAGGCGATATATGCAACCCACCGTGCAATGCTGTCTCGCCAGCTGTCTATATGAACGGCGTTTGCATCCTTCCTGCGTGTTATCCCATCTTCGGGCATTGAGATAAATCTGCGTCTCTTTCGCATACGGGCACCATATGCACCCAAAGCAAAAACACGTATTTTCTGTTTTCGTTTCTTCTTTCTTCCTGCTCCTTATCACCCTTTCCGGTAATTTCCGTAACACATTATGACATTGTTGTACACGTGATTGGCCCATTTTCGGATGTTCTTCTCTCTTCTCATGGGTGCGTTCTACCTCATTGAAATGCGTCGACTATGGGTAGTATTTTGTAGATTTAAGCTTTTCCGATATTTCTTCTCGTTTTCGCTATATTTCACATAATCTCATTTTGACCCCATTTTTATGCCCCTATTTGACCCTTTCAATGTGCTTGTTGACCGATATAAAAAAATACGTGTCGCTTCTTTTTTGATGTTCTTTATGTCTGTGCAATCTTATCACAATCGGTGTGTTACACCTGAGTTCCCTTCCTTGTGAGTTTTCCTCATTCACCCCAGGAAAATGCCGGGATGGTATCCAATATACAGATCCCAGACCACTTTCTTCATTCTCCAATCCTTCATTCCTGCTCTTTCTTAGGATAGTGGGATCGCCAACTGGCGCTATCCCTCATACGTGACGTGCTAACATTGCCATAGATGCCGAAAGCCCATAAATCTAAATCCTAACCTAACATGATAGGCTTGCAATGTTTCTTCGCGGAATATTCCACATCGTTTCTGATAAATAAATAAAATTTTCTTTATTTTTTAATTGATATATTCACATAATACTTTTACCAAACTTCAGAAGCAGATATCCCCATAGACCTAATCCACTCATATATAACTTACCGACGTATGACGTAGAAGGACTTTCTTACAATCCAATAACAGTATAGAAGAAATACAATAGGAACAGAAGGATATAGGATAAAGCAAGAGAATATAAGCAAACATGTACATTCAGTGACAAAAGTTTTTTCCGTTTGATAAAATTTATTTTGGGAAAATAACGGTGGAACGTACATAGTTTCACAGAGTTTGAAGGCTGAAACGTAAAGAAAATTACATTTTTTTTTAATTTACTGAAAACTGTACTCAAATTTTCCTTCCATTCTGAAGTTATTTACAAAACTAATTTCACGAAACGGAAATAACTTTTGTCACTTTCTGTACAAAATAATCATGTATTCACAGGTCTGCAATATTTCGACTACGTTTTCGATATGCTTGTTTATCTGCCGCCATTTGTCATCTATTAACGTGTTAGATCACCTGCTAACTCCTTCTTCTTTTCATCTGGTTTACTAAAGAAGGGAACAGCGGACTGTGATATCACAGATAATTTACTAAAAGATGACTAAACCAGTCGATTAAATAACTATATCATAAATGTTCGGCAATTTCAAAAATTGTGGTAGAGATCCTTCTGGTGCAAAAGATTCCTACTTCGATCCTAGCTCACATGAGATTTTGGTGCGCAACGTCATGTTTGTTAGTTTCTCGTTTTTGTCCCATTTACTCCCATATTCTAATTCCATAAATTCTTTCATAGAATCAGTCACTGTCGTTAAATGTTCGTCTCATTCTCTTATACAAAGCATACATCGGATGTTAAGTTAAAAATTGAGTTTTTGTTTTTCTAGAAACTGAAATGTTAACAAAATGTTAAGAATGTGTCAGTTGTGAACTGATCTGTTGTCTGTAGTAACAAAGTTTCAGGTTAGATTGGAGAGAGAGCTGTTATATACCTGTGGCTCAGTAGTAGAGCCTTCACCTCTGGTGCATGGGGTTCTTAGTTCGATTACAGCTCGCGTCAAGTGAGCTTTGTGGTGGACAAATACCGTGTGCGTAGGTTTTCTCGGGGTTCTCCAGTTTCTTTCCACTTTCTTCATTCCACCATTTCATTCATTTCTCATCATCACCGTCTCCTTTAGCCTAGCCTACATAATCATGGAACGCAAAAACTTAAAGATTTCTTTCTCCGTTATATACCTTAGTGCATTTTCTACGAAACCCAGAATTCTACTACACTTGGCAACACTGTTCCAACAAGGAAAATGCTAATGATCCCAGGGAGAAGGGCAGGGCAAAGACGTAGAAAATACTATTTCATTTTCAATTCAATCAAATACGGAAAAAGATGCCTTCCAGATTAAAATTTGTGAAGCTTATTTATTCAGAAAAGACCCCCTGAAGAAACGTGGTGGAACGGACTCTTGATGAAACAAACGTAAATGATGACAAGACGCTGATTGAAGAGAGAGAGAGAAAAAAAGTAATACTAAAATATGAATCAGAGGAAGGAACAGATAAGCGCATTTGAAAAAGTAGAAAAAATAAGTTGTTTCTAAAAAAACTAAAAATCTTTTCTACATGTGGAAGTAGAGAGAAATATGTTTCAGAAATGTTATTACGTGAATAATTTGAATTTTCCTCGTTTGGTATTCAAAACTATAAAAAAAAAAGTAATAAAAAATAAAAAATAACATCTACTAATGAACGGAATTACATCATGTGTTGTGTCTACTCTAGATTCGAATTTCCATTTCTGTTTACTAACATTAGTGAAAAAAGAAAATACTAGGCTTTTTTTTATTTTCTTTCATTTACGTTTTCAAAGAAGATAACATATATTTTGTTTATAGAATATAATGAATAAAAACAGAAAGAGAACAAATATTCTTTCTCGAAATGAACATTTCATCAACATGCCATTCTTCAACTGGTATGTTCAAGTAGATTTAGATTCCACGAATTCTGGTTAATGGTCTTGTTTCGTAATCAGTGACGTAACTAGCGGGGGGTGGGGGGCAAACGCGGCTTGTGGCCCGGGCGCCGGATTGTGAGGGCGTAAAATTGAGCAAATATTTGCGAAAGTCTTTTTTGTTTGGTTGGTCAGGCGGGGCGCTAAGGCGAGTTTTTGCCCCCGGCGATAACTAGCATATTTGCGACGCTGTTCGTAATCAGGATGTCGCAGCTTTGAGTCCGCTGGTCGCTATCCTCATTGAGGTTTTACTTGGTCTTTCTAAATTCAGACTACGAACACTGTCTCTACCCCGCACCAGTATTTGGTAACATAATTCCTATCCTGTCCTGTAGTGGACCCAATACCAACCAACCTGAACTAACAGCAGTAGGTCATCTGTTTTTCTGCCCTTCGTTGTTTGGTCTTCAGCTAGGCATCGATTTTATTTTTTTTTTTTTTTTTTTTTTTTTTTTTTTTTTTTTTTTTACAAATGTTAGAATCTAGACGTAAGATGGTTTCCTGATTCTGTTGAATTTTATTCATCTGCACCCTTTCGAACTTATTAGTGCTATTCGTCACCGTTTCTTCATCGTTTGTTTCCAGAATCCTGGTACATAGCTTCTCGCGAGTGCTAAGAATCAGGAATTAACATATCATGACCCTACCCTGTATGTTCGAAATATACTAACTTAGTGCATGCTAGACGTGAGGAGTGGATAGAGAGATCTTTGCCAAGGACCACTGGTCGTTGCAAGAGTTTCGTGGCAGTATCCAAAAACACCTTTCTGTGTCTGTTTCTTCTTGGGCTTTCCAAAGTTTGAGATGAAAGTCGAGTCGATATATTTCCATACCGAGTGTTTCTCCAATTTCTTTTCCATTATTAAATTAGCATCAAAATTATATAAATACCGAACATGAAATTTCTCATTTGCATATATATATATATATATATATATATATATATATATATATATATATATATATATATATATATATATATATATATATAGATAGATAGATAGATAGATAGATAGATAGATATAGATATAGATATAGATAGATAGATAGATATAGATATAGATATAGATAGATAGATATAGATATAGATAGATATAGATATAGATATAGATATAGATATAGATACAGATATAGATATAGATATAGATATAGATATAGATATAGATATAGATATAGATATAGATATAAATGGTATGTTTGTGGACGTTTATACGTTTGTCGCCAATTCTTTTAACAATGATATCTCAAAAACCATAAGCTTTTGAAAGATGAAGTTTTCACTGATCGATTGTAAATTTTGGAAATATTGTTCAGTTCTTATTGACTATTTTTTTAAAGAATATGGCCGTTATTTCTTTAAGCGTAATATCCTACGAGTTATACATCCTAACATCACACATTTGCATATGGGTTTACTATCTCTCTCCGGTGTTTGTTTCACGGCCAAATGATCATAAAAATAAAGGATAATCATTTCTCCAGTGTAAGATGAATCTTTATGGTTTGGAGTGTTTTGCCCAATTAACACCATATATCACTGACATTATAATTAATTGTCTGTGTAATGTATTGGCTTATTACATACCGTATGCAAGAAAAAAAAAAACACTGATCATACATGAATTAAAAACCCAAATCGGAAGTAGGCTCAAATTTTACAAATGGTGCGAGATATCGAAAAAATAACCGAAAAAATCTGCAATTTATGATACCTCGTGCTGGTTTTTAATCAAGACGTCCTTCACTTGTATCTGTAGAAGGACATGTATAGATGTTCTGAGGAATGACAAGGAGATTTATGCTCATATGCGAATGATGCGCTGTGTAGAGAGCGCAGATTCAGCTAGTAAAACCTTAATTTTCAATGTTGTATGAATTGTCTTCTCTCTTCTTTCCCCTTTCAGAAGCAAAATTTTGAAAGCTCTGAAACATGTATTCCCTTATTTTTAATTAACAACGTATACACCGAATTTTACCCCACGAAATTAAGAAACCTCCTACGTTGAACTTTTTTCTAAATAAACAATTGGAAATTTTAATATTGTAGAAACTACCTCTTTTTTCCTTAAAAGCAACATGTTTTTAAATGTTGGAACACTGCTTCAGTTAGTTTAAATGAAGAGTTTGCATGACAGGCGCGCATCAAGGAATTTTTGTTTGGAGGGTGCAAGCTTTAGGGGGGCCAGTACTATTGAACGGGTATTATTGTGCACAGAGAAAAATAATAGATTTTTGTTTATAAGAGAAAGAATACAGTTGAAGTGTAAGATTAAATTTTCATGATAGATCAATCATTCCCTGTTAAACAAGTATAGTTTTAGTGACCAAGTGTACAAATGTGTGTTGAGTTAGGAAGTTTTTGGGAGATCTGGGCCCGGTGCACCCCTGATGTGAGATGTGTTGATTATATAGGCTACATTAACAAAAGTCATATGCAGGTTAACAGCTTTTTTATTTAAACATTTATTCATAATGAAATATTGCGTACGAAATCCTTCATCTCATTTTAACTTCATATTAATAAAATTAATATAGTCGTAAGACATAAGATTTTTCAGAATATACTTCTATTTTAAACAAAGGAAGTTTTCGTCATCTTACGAGGTTCCTTTTAACATTTTAGAATAATGTATTAAATTTTTACTTTATGTAATATGGGCTGTATTTGCTTCAAAATTCGGGCCGGGTTGGCTCAGTGGTAGAGTGTTCACCTCTGGCGCATGGGGGTCCTTGATTCGATCCCAGCTTGCGCCAAGTGAACTTTGTGGTGAATACGACATCGTGTGCGTGGGTTTTCTCAGGGTTCTACCGTTTCCTTTCACTTTCTTCATTCCATCATTTTAATTCATTTCTCATCATCACTGTCTCCTTTAGCCTAGCCGGCATAACGTGGGACATAAAACTAAAACATTTATTTTTGTTTCAAACTTATCAAATGTTATACCAAAATTAAGCCCACTACTGTTTATCAAAAGAACAGTGTTATCAAGTTGAAAACTTCCTTTTGAGATGGAAATTTTATTATGGAAAGTTCAGCATAGAAATAAATGACCCGGAAAAATTATTGTTTGAACAACGTGAGGGATTTCTTATAGATGAAGACCCTCGAGATAGGTCCAGTCCGCCATCTAGCGTAAAAATAAAGAATTGCTGAATATCTAAAGTTAGTATCGCTCTTGCCTATGCTTATGGTTGGTTGCTGGTAGATGGAGAGCATGATCAAAACTCCTTCACCCCGTTTCTCCCTCCTCCATGTTTCCTTCCGAGCAAGCCAGCCACAGTGCTTCTACTACTAGTATACACTCCACTAATGATGGATTTATACGCGGAAGGAACAGCATCCTACGATTTGCTTGGCAATAAATCATGTTCCAAGGGAGAGATGTTCTCTCTCTGCCCTCGAGCAACCAGCGGAAGGATGGAAGTTAGAGTCAGCCTGGAAGGGAGAGAGAAAGGGACAAGAGAGACCTCTGGTAGTTGGTAGGATTTTCAGCATAGTACACACGACACAGCATACACATTCATTCTGGGAAATCGTAATTATATATATATATATATATATATATATATATATATATATATATATATATATATATATATATATATATATATATATATATATATATATATATATATATATATATATATGCTTGTGTGTCTTCTTGTTATTAGGATAGTGGCCACTTCTAACAGTCTAGCTAGCCAAAGTATCTTGTCGGCGAAAGATTTTCCAGATTCAAAATTTTCTCTGCAAGCCATGGGCAGTGTACGAGACGTAAAAAAAAAAGTTGTAGAATTCTAGCTGTGTTAGTATATGACGCGATCTCTCTCTTTCTGTGGGCATTTGAGTATTAGAAGTGATGGATCACCAAACTATTATAGAATGGTAACAACGGTGGGATGAGTAATACCAATCAGGGACTTTTTCTTTCTTTTTTGGAGGAAACTATTGTGGATTCCGAAGGTTGATTCAAGCACTTATTTTACCCCTATCATGACTAAGTCCTCTGTCATTTCATGACAGCTTCTAGTTCACTTGTTTCAACAATAATTCTTTCTTTTTCTTCTTGGGTATTAAGTTCAATCTTGTTCTCTCTCCTTCTTTGCTGTGGAGCAAAGAAAACATATTGCTTACACTTCTTTGCTGTCTTACATAATTAACACAAATTGAGCCCAATGTGAAAGTTAATAGGTAGTACAATAAAGAAATCTTTAGTATACTTTATCTTTATCACTCATTATGTGAAACTAGATTCCCGGTGGAACCACTCGGTCGAAAAAGTGTATAACGGTTTGTCAGGTCAGCCACTCTGAATGAGGTTTTCCTGGGTTTTCCTCATTCACACCAGGCAAATTCCGGGGTGGTACTTAACTTATAGTTCTCAGGCCGCTTCCTTCCTTCCCCAATCTTTCTTTCTTTCCTATCCCCGGATAGTGTGCTCGCCGAGGAACGTCATCCCTCAAACGTGACGGGCTAAATGGTCATAGATGCTGAAAGCCCAGAAATATAAATTCTAAACCCTAAATCCTTAATATGTAAAGCTAGTGTGGGTGAAGGACATTCTGAATGTAATGTATGTATATATTTTTATTCTTAGCGCTTCATTTATTATTATTATTATTCGAAAAATGAAAAATGTGGTTTAATTGTAACGAATATTTTTTACTTTTGTGTAAAGTAGTTTTCCGCTACACAGTTGCTTTTATCTAGTCTCATACGACTATGAGTTTTGGGTAAATATTTGGAAATTACAGCTCTAACAATGTTTAAAAATATTTTTCGAATAAATTAATTCGATTTTAGGTCATAAAAACTTCTATAAAATAGGTTGAATCTGTGACATGATTGAAGTTGGAGTGATCTTAAATGTTTCTATAGTTAGGAGTCTTAATATGCAAACCGCTTAACGTGGGGATTTACTTTCTTGACATGTGCTACGAGAGTACGTGTATGCTTATTGGGTAACAAAATTTAAAATAACCCCTTTATCTTTACTTATAAAAAAATAATATGTAGGTTCGAGGAGCCCCCTCCTTTGAGATGTCTTGTTATCTAAAATAACTTGGAATTCATAGGGTGAAACTGCTCCAGTTTCTAATTAAAATTATCCTGCGTTACTATCTGAAAACCATACAGTGTGTTTTTAATATCCATCTAAATATCACACATCTTACACATCACGTAAAATTCCCAGCCCCCGGCATGTGAACTTTGTGATGGACAAACATCGTGTGCGTGGGTTTTCTCGGGGTTCTCCCGTTTCCTCCCACTTTCTTCATTCCACCATTTCATTCATTACTCATCATCACCGTCTCCTTTAGCCTAACCGGCCTAACCGTGGGACGTAAAACTTAAAGATTTCATTTCATTTATACATCACGTAAAAGCTGTAACATCTTCCTTTTCCTCTATAAAATGCAGTTATAACGATAAATTAATTTTACTGAGCCTTGGTTCCTTATTTTTATAACAAACACGAGCCACTAAATAATACACGTACCATTCCGTGGTTTGCTTCCATTTATTTATATTATTTTTCTGGTTTGTTGTCCTGCCAATGGCGTTCCAAAACCTTATTATTTTGACATATGAATATCTTTATATATTAACATTATCGACAATCGTATTATTATTTGAAACATTTCTTTCTCTTCTTCTGCAGCCAGCCTAGTACATATTAGGAATATCTTATGACCCAAAAATTACAAGTGAATATTACAAACAAATATACAAAGTACCGTTGTACAGTGTCGATTCTAGATGGGGGTGAAAGTAGTTGGCACCCCAGATGGGATTGTGCGCTACAGCAACTGCCCTCTAGACATGTATTTTCATGTAGGTCGCGTAATATAAAAGTATTCTTTATGGCATACAAAAAAATACTGCTGAAAATTCCGTTCATGGCCTTAAGTCATGTAATCTTATAAATCACTTACGAAGAAGGAATGAATAGTTATTTAATCATTACGAGTTATAGTGGTTTAACTGGTGTAGATTTTTAATTGCCTTTTCCAATTTCATGTTAATGTTTTGTTAGATCTCTCTCTATTTTAACGCAACTATTTTGTTTTCCCACCCAAATATCTTTTTTAAAAAATCTCTTTTTTTTTATTTTTTAAAAATCTCTACCTAGAATATTTAATATAGAGAAGAACATTTAAAAACACTTGCATGAAGTGGTAAGAATTCAGAAAGAAATACAAAGAAACGATACATCAAAGTGTCCTATATAGCCAACCTGAAAGTTAGAGCACAGGAAAACAAGGGTGAACAGAAAAACGTTGGAAATGTTTTGCATTTCAACAACATTTCTCTCATTCCATATGCACAGTACGTTAGTGCCATCTATTTTCTCCGTTGAGGTCAAGTTATAGAGGTAGCGTAGAAAAGAAACAAAAATATGCTTTAGTCATAAGCCTGTTTCACAGTGGGGATTTCTTGGATAGATGATTTAGTGCGCTATATTTTCTCTTTGGTTATTCTTCTGCTAAAACCCTTTGATACTAGTTGTTTTCTTTCATTCTTTCTTCTCTAGCGTTCTATGTTTCATCCAACTGTCCAATCTGAAATTGTTTCTATTTCTCTCGGCGAATTTATAATAGGCTTTTAACATTCAGGACGCTTTAGTACAAATAAATTCCAGTTTTCTCCCTCTATTCTCTACTTATTTATCTTGATATTATACATCTAAACATTGCATAATAATTAGTGACAAGGTAATCAAATGTCCCGTGTCAATAGCAATATTGCCAGGAAGCAGATTTGTTCTTACACCATCTATTTACAACCATTATTTATTATCATCATAGGTATTTTGTCAGAATTGGCAGGTCACTTGTGCAACTAAGAAACACATGACAAGAACTTATAATGCGGCAATATATACGTGTGTGTGTGTGTTTGTAGTGAAATATTACTATGGCATAATATCGATTTGTCCTCTGTTGTGAAATAGTGTGAAAAGGTTCGAAATGTTTGTTCCAGATTTGGTGTGTGATTTAATTAGTACTGCTTAGCAGTGAGGGAAAATAATTGGATTGTTCTCTTTTCTTATATTATATAAAGGAAAAACTAAATGATTTCCATGTCACTTCACTCTTTTGTTGAAGTCAGGCCTTCTGTTTTGTGTCTCAACGAGAAAGAATGGCTACGGAGGATAAAAAGGACGTAGGAAAATAGCTTAGATCAATCTACGTTATGCAGTGTGACTGTGAAACATCTTTTGGTGCTGCAGTCACCCATCACTCTTGCTGTCCCAAATAAAACAAGAAATAGAGAGAGGAAGATAGAAGGAGGAACAAGGAATGAATAGAAGGAAAACGGAGACAAAGACAAAGGAAGACAGACTCAGAGATATTTATTTAATGAAGAAAAAACTAAAAGGTGATAGGAATAAAGAACGAACAACGAACTAGATAGAAGAAAATGCTGAAGAAAAGAAAGGACAAAGCAGAAGAAGACAGAAAAGAATATATATATAAAAAAAATCATTTTAAGGTAAGATGGAAACGAATTGAGGTAAAGAAGAAAAAGAGGAGTACATGAGATAAAAAAAAAGAAAGAAATAGATTGTCACCAACTCTATCTTCATTATAAGTGTTGACCTTTAGGTTCACGCAGAACGGCAAATCCAGCCAAAGAAGATGATGTTAGGTCACTTGACAAGGAGCGAGAGGGGAGATTCTCTCAGACACGGAAGTAATTTATCAAAAGAAGGACAGATGGAGAGAAGGAAGCAATGCTATGGTTCGTTGGTAGAATGACGAGCAAAGTCAAGCGAATGATATATGACAAAGAGCAAAACAATGGTATAACCGTAACTTCGAGTAGAACTGCACCAAATACTATATTTTGTTCTGAAGTGCTTGTTCTAAATGAATGTTCCAAGTTCTACGTCCGATATTATGTAAAAGCTTCAGTGGTGGATCTAGCCCAGGGCCGGGGAAGGGAATAGACCTCCCAGTTTTTTGTATGAAAAAAAATTTAAGCTATTATATATATATATATATATTTGAAAGTTTCTGGTACACTCATGATATACCTACCATATTCTGGGTTCTGAGCGTGCCCCCAGTTTTTACTTCTAGATCCGCCACTAGAAACCTTGTTTCTATGTTATCTTCGGCACTTAACGTATATATATGTTACATACGTCAGATCAGCGTTTCCCAACCTTTTTCAACTTTTGCAGCACACTACGGGTGTTACTTGGATTCTCGCGGCACACTTATAGATATTATTATTTTTAAATATAAAACACTGTGATATTTTTTTGTGATTTTTGATCTTCTTCTCACAGAGAAGAAAGCTCGATCACTGTTTTTTCCCCGTCGTAAATCATTATGCTTATTTTTGATTCTAATTTAAAAATAGAAAACAATTCACTGAAATATTGGACTCAGGTTTGCAAAACTACGCTTTCTTTTTCGAAAACTGTATCCAACCTTTCACTAAGAAGATAGATCACTGAATAACGAACGGACAAACGAATCTCTTTTACTTTTAAAACACAAATGTAGGTAATTTTTACGCATGTTTGCTTAGTCGAAAGTATTGAATGATATTTTAAAATTTCAAGTTACAAAATAGTCTGCAATAATAAAGGAGCAACAATGGTCATAACAGTGACAACTAATACTTTTTTTAACATTAAAAATGTACACAAGAGTAACACGGTATGAAACGTAAAGTTGTAGATTCATAGTAGAGGTCCATAGTAATGTGAAATACAAATATAACATACATTTTTCCTTATGTCTTGCAATTTGATTGCTATAGAATTAATGATTTTGTTTCCATTTCCCCGCGGCACACCAGCGGCCTATTCACGGCACACCAATATGGCGCGGCACACCGGTTCGGAAATGCTGCATTAGAAAAATGAAATGAAATCTTTGAGTTTTACGTCCCACGGTTATGCCGGTTAGGCCAAAAGAGACGGTGATGATGAGTAATGAATGAAATTGTGAAATGAAGAAATTGGGAGGAAACGGGAGAACCCCGAGAAAACCCACGCACACGGTGTTTGTCCACCACAAAGTTCACTTGGCAGGGGCTGGGATCGAACCCAGGACCCCAAGCACCAACGCTGCATTAGATATATGTTATATATGTCCATCTGTATGTGAGACCTACATACAGTTCTTTCTTTCGCATGGAAAGTACATTTATTCGGAAAACTTATACGGAAAGCATGTATATAAAATACGTTCAGTTATACGTTTGCTGCAGGATGTTACGTAGTGTTGAAAGTTAAGTCCAAAAACTATAGGATTTACGCATGTTACCTACGTTTTTTATGTACGCCACGTAAGTCTTTTTTCTCAGTGAACTCTTATTATATTAGCAGCATTTCATTTTTAAAAAGTTTGCTTCACCATATCCTGTCTGATCTTGTGTACGAACGTCCGTCTGGGAAATAGAAAAATCTCAACAACTATTTGATGGTTCACCACAAATTTTAGCCACGATGTAGAGGATCAAAAGTTAGGAAATCAAGTTCGTTCATGAACGTGAGCCACTCACCGGAAGAGAAAAAAAAACTTCAACTACTTCCGGTTTCACGTTGATCACTGTAGACTAAACACAATAATAGATAACGAGAAGTAGATTTTTGTAATCGATTAAGCATGTCAAGTATACATTTACTCTCCGTCCTTAGCACTCTACTAAAACCGAGAGTGAGGCCCGGCGTAACGTAGACCCTAGTCGCTAACGCTCTCGCCTTCCGTGAGAGCGGTCCCTGTTTCGATTCCCGTTGGGGGCACTCGATCGAAAAAGTGTAAAACGCTCTATTAGGCCAGCCACCTTGAATGAGGTTTTCTTGGGTTTTCCTTATTCACATCAGGCAAATGCCGGGGTGGTACCTAACTTATAGGTCCCGGGCCGCTTCCTTCCTTCCCTTTCCCCGGATTGTGTGCTCGCCGAGTGACGTCATCCCTCATATACTTGACGGGCTAAATGGCCATAGATGCCGACCGCCCAGAAATCTAAATCCTAAATCCCAAATCCCTTAAACTGAGAGCGATAGAAACCTACTACGATTTCCAGTTTCAATACTAATCTAAATAGAGCCGAAACGTTAAGCGATAGCGGAGAGCACTTTTTTTTGGAATCGATTTAACGCTTTAAGAATGCACATTACCTTCTCTCTTAATATTTTACTCAAACTGGAAGTCTCAAAAATCAATCACTTCCGGTTCTAAATTTGTTCGTTATACAGTGCTAACGGCAATAAATACCAAGAAGGAGTTTTCTGCAATCAGTTAAGAATAACAATAATATATAATCCATCTTAACTTTAGTGTACCTATTAAAACTGAAAGTGGCAAAAATCTACTACTTTCTCCAGTTCCAATACCAATTGGGAAACCATCACGTTGTTACAAACAAATTTCTTAACTTGGTGTACACTCGACACTACTACTTTCTAATTTTCTATGATAATAATATAATGATTAGGATAAATATTAATGACTATAAGTGAATTACTTCAACAAGCAAATTTCGTTTCACAGTGTGACACGGCAGTATATTTAGAGAATATGGAATTCCAATACTCAAATTTGAAGTAATACATCTACAAGTAATGTTTGCAATAAATTGGTAGAACCTGATTCTTTGACTGTGACTGAATCCATATCAAAGAAGGATTATTCATTACGCATTACTGGTTTTGCTCTATGGCGATAAAGTTTGAAATTAGAAATCGTTAATTTGAATCACTTCCGAGATCGAATAGATGGTTAAGGGAGAAGATAAAACCTACACTTTGGAAGCTGAATCCATTGCAAAAAAAAAAAAAAAAAAAAAAGGCTTTTCGATATCTCTTTCCGTTTTTCACTCTACGGAAATAAGTACTGAAATCGGAATTTCAACCACTTCCGGTTTTGGCAGAGTGTTGCCATTTCTGATGGTATATATCCTTGAAACTCTGAATCGATTGCGGGGAAACATTTTTGTGTTATGGCAATAAAAGGTGAAACCGGAAATAGTTCATTTGAACCAACTCTGGAGGGTTAAAGGAGGAAATAGAAACTACTCCTCGGAAGCTGAATCGATTGCAAAAAGCTTTAGTATCTATATTTCTTACCGTTTTTGCTTATGAAAAACAGTATTGAAATTGGAAGTAGTAGTAATATTTATTATAAGTAATAAATTCTGGTATCAATAGTAGGTGAACGGATGAAATGGAACCTATGCTTGGGACCCTGAATCAACTGCAGAAAATTGGATCTCGATATATCTTACTTGTTTTGGTGTGTGAAATTCAATTTAGAAAGGAAAGAAGTAGTAAATTTTAACTACTTCCGTTTTTGGTAGAGTGTTGTAGGTTTTTTGACAATATGCTCTTTTGAAGCGCTAAATCGACTGTAAAAAAGTGCTTACCGCATGGGGAAAAATGTTGAAACCGGAAATGGTTAATTTTAACCACTTTTTGGTTTGAATAAAGGTTGACGGAGGAGGTGGAATCTATTCTTGAAATGCTGAATCCATTTCGAGAAATAACATCTCGATACCTCTTTTGCTGTGATACCTTCCACAGGCGATCGGACGGACGGACGAGGCTGTTCTATGCGATTTCCGACTCTTATGTATAGTTTGGAAGTCTAAAAATTATCTAATGTTTAAACGATTCCTGTTTTGTTATTAACGAGTCTCCATTTTAGCTACGTAGCCTTACACAATGGGATTTGTTTAGTAACCCATTGGGAAATATGGAGACAGAATAGTAGAGAACGAATCAGTATGTAACATGCTGGAATTTGGGCACTGAAGACCCAGGAGCGGCTATTGTTTTGCAATCACTGCTTACACATACACAAGTACGCATAATTTCTCGTCTTTCACAGAAAGAAATTGCTTACAGTAGAGTACATCAAAGAAATGTGTCTAAGGGTAAGGTGTTTTATCATTACATCGCTCATTACTGGTGCGGAAAGTCTGTGATTCGATTTTGATGTTAATTTATGGTAGACAACATCTTTTCTGTGGATTTTCTAGAGCTTTTTCCAATTTCCTTAAAATTTGAACACATTATGGTGGTTCGGATTTCATCACAACCTGCGGGTTCACGTCTTATCTTGCGGGGATTCTCAGAAAAAAGCTCAACACTAACCAACCAACCAAGATATTGTTTATTGTTGTTATACATAATTGATATTTACAAGTCTTAACTATGACGTCTACAAATAGTTTGACAATTCTGATATTTCATTGTTTAGAGAAAATAAATTATTACCCCTTATAGATATTCGGTAAAAAAAACTATCATTAAAATGTGGAAATTAAAAATTGGCTTTTCATCGTATCATTTTAACGCAAATTAAGGTTTCAGAAGGAAAACAAAGTTTCGGTTTTTTGCCAATCTTGAGTAATAATGAGTTTGGTATGGAATCAATAAAAATTTAATTTTGCTTCTCCATTCTTCAACGTAAACAAAGGAACGTTATTGACTAGTTTGAAAATAGAAAACCGAGAGAAAAAAAAATGTACAGAACGAGGTCTGTACAGAACGTGCATAAGATACAGTACAGTAAAAAAATAGACGATCGTCGTTTTTTATAAAAAAAGCGGCACAGAAAAAAAACAGCAACAAAGTTCTGGGAAAGGAGATAAAGCAGTTCTAAATAATACAAGTACTTTTTTCTGCTTGTCTCAAGTACATATACTTTCGCTTCTTTCGCAAAAAGAAATTGCTTTCTTTCCCTCTATATATTCCCTTAACGACAAGAAGCTTATATATACATAAAGTGCTTAAGATAAAAAAAATGAATGAGCGTAGGAAGTACTTCATTCATCTTTTTGTTAATCCCTCACTCTTCTTGTTAATAAAAAAGTCTTATGAACATTCATGATTCTTGTGGCATGAATGCAAATTTTGAGCAAACAATTTCAGACACTAGGTGATTAGGTGAAAAACAAAATTGGGGACGCCTTAAATTTCATTAACGGGAGATGTAAAGTGGAAAAAAAATCTTGCTGAGCGTCGAGGAATAAGACACTGAAAAATAAGTTTAAAAAGAGAGAGAAAAAAAAACAGGCGAAATGAAGAAAAGGTAAAAACAGATTTAGAAAGGAAAAGAAGTCACATGCCAAAAGGGGTTTGGTGAAGAAGGATGAAAAGATTGAAAAATTGTTACTTTGGATATTAAAAGGAATAGTTAAAAATTTTACTATTAAGGTCGGTACAACTTTCTACTCAATTCTTTGTGTGAACACGCTCAATAATGCACATAAATAAAATGACCGTAATTATGCTATTTGATAAAGATGAAGTACAATTGGATGATTGTCATCACAAACATGTATTAAAAATTATAAAATACTTTCAATCTATATTCTTTCTTCCGAGTAAGCGACCATATTTCGCAACCATACAGAACAACAGGCATGATTATCATTCTATATATTTTAAGCTTCAAATTACTAGACAGAATTCGCGACGAAAAGTGATTTTGAACTGAATAATAACACGAATTCCCTGCTTTTAGTCGACATTTAATTTCTTCGTGAATAATGTTTTCGTTTGTTAATGTTGATCCTAGATATTTGAAAGTATTTCACTTTATCAAAAGTATTATTCGATATTTTAACCCATCCATAATTTGCCGTATTACGATCCCAACGAACTTTCATGTATTTAGTTTTCTCTGCATTTGCTTCTAAACCCATGTCCCTGCTACAACGATATTTTCTGGTTCCTAATCATTAATATTGAGCCATAAACACACAAATTACCTTTTTGCACACATTGTTTAATTATAATGGAGCAGCGTATACAATTCACTTTCTATACAAGTTTCTAAGATGTCTGCTTCACCTACTCAATAATTCTATTTAATCTCTGTTGTCATGACGACGACATCAAAATTAGATTACATACAAACATTTGAATATTTTTTATATATTAGCATTATAAATATATTATTTCTTTGTCTTTCTCTTCTTCCATTAGCAGAATCTACCTAGTATATATTTAAAATACATTATGACCCAAAATTACAAGTAAATAATAATTGTTACAAGTAAAATATACAACATACTGTTGTACTGCAAGCGTTTAATACGATCTCTGCATTTCATTCTATTGTTCTCTTATCATCCCCTATTAAATTTACATCATCAGCTTATGCCATAACTTGGTGAACCCCATTCAGCTCTAGGCCCACGTTGCTATCTTTGATTTTCCTTATAGCATATTTCAGAATAAAGTTGAATAATAATGGCGACAACGCATCTCCTTGTTTCAGGCCATTCTCGACGTGAAGGTTCGTGGACAAAAATTTTCCTACCCGGACTTTACTTTGGGAGCCATGCAAACATAACTTAATTAATCTAATTAGCTTTTTCGGTATTCAAATTCTGTAAGAATGTTTTACAATGCTTCTTTCCTAACCGTGTGTAAGTCTTTCTAAAATCAATAAATAGTTTGATATACCGGAGTTTTGTATTTTCACTTTTTTTCGAGTATTTGTCGAATAGTAAATATTTGGTCGATAGTTGATCGATTTCGTCTAAATCCGCACTAATAATCTCCAATAACTGCATCTACGTATGGGGCCAATCTTGCTAATAGAATGTTTGAAAGGATTTTATAGGACGTTGACAGAAGAGAAATGCCTCGATAATTATTATAGTCAGTTTTATCGCCTTTCTTGTGAATTGGTACAAAGATTGATTCTTTGCACTCTTGTGGCAATTCATCCTTGTTCCATATAAGGAGAATGAGTTTGTGTACCTTGTTCCAAAATTTTTCGCCCCCAGCTAAAATTAACTCAGCAGGAATTTCGTCTACACCCAGGGATTTGTGTTTCTTTAATTTCTTTATAGCGATTTCTACTTCTAGTCGGTTAGGTTCTGGGATATACGGTTATGCGGTGTGTATTTCCTTTTCTCCACGCTTTGTATTGTAACTTTTCGGGACTAACCGACAGAAAAATTGTCAAAAGTTAATATTTTCGAGGTCTAAAGGGGCGATGAACGAATTCCCGATGTTATTTAAATGAACGTTTTCTTGACCTATAATCTCATATTTTAGGTACTTGAATGGGAATAAATACTTGAAATTCGGTATACTTGTACATTTTCATTAGTGTTACCTTAGTAAATTACCAAAAATAAAAAGATCTAACTGTAGAATGGATTTATAGGGAACGGAAAAATCTTTCTCATGTTATTTGTAGGGGACATCTTGTACACGCTAAAATGATTAGGAACTTCCGGCAGGATAATTTTATCATTTATGCAGCAGCAGTAGGTCTAGTAAACACAGGGGGTCAGGGGCAAAGTCGCCAGCTGTGCCGAATTCAGGAAATGTTAAGAGCATATGCACGAAATTCACTCTTGATGCAAAGGTTGTAACATAAGAGGTGCGTGGCCGTAGACCGAGCAAACGCGGGATATGGGGGTCGAGCCCCCAGCTCGCCAAAGGCTAGTTTAAGTACGTAGGTTAATATGAGATCTGACTCTCATAAGTTACTACCGGGAATAAAATCTGATTTTCCCATCATAGAAGCGAGAAAGCAAACTATTTAGCTATTTTGAAAGATTTATTATTTTAGTTTAAAATCAATTTTCAGTACCGAGGTTGTAAGAGGGAGAAAACACTGTCTAAACTGAGGTTTGAGCCAGTACATGGGTTTGTAACCTAGCAAACTACACATAAAGTGAATTGACTCCAGACACACCCAGAAAATCCCGCCTTTCTGCAACTTGGCCAAAAAGGGGCGCATTAGTTAATTATGGATTTCATAATAGGCAACTTCTTAAACACAGACGTAACTTCTGAGGAAAAGCATTACCTAATTAAATTACACAGTTTAGTATTTGCTAACTATACAAGGAACAGCACAAATGATAAAATTATTGTAGTTTGTAAAATTGTATTGAGTAACTAAAATTATGTAATGTAATTGTTCTTTTATAAGCCTAAAGCCCGCTATGCAGTGTAGGTTAACATTGTTCTTAATTAAAGCTTTAATTATTTACAGCTAGCAAATTTATTTATTTACTTATTTTGAATAGCCCATCAAGTACCGCAAACTTCATAGCATAATTATGCAATTATTTAAGGGCATCATTATACTAGAAACATACATTGACTGAATTTTTCTTCCCAAGCCTAATCTAGCCCTAATGTTCCTAGGCCCAGCCCAGTTCGGGCCCGGTAAAGTTTGGCCATAGCCCGGCCCGAGCCGGTCCGATAAGCAATCCGTCGCTAATCAATACCAACTGTAAACACTACATTGTAATACCTTTCACACTCCATTTGAAAAAGCGACTTTAACATTTGGTTTTATTCCAATTATTGTTCAACGAAAGTCGATAATAGAACTGCAATTAATCGGCCCGGCCCGGTCCAGCCCAAAGAAACAAGGGAGCTGGCCTGCCCATGCACGGTTCGTGCATCTCACTGCCTTATACAATACTATGTTGATTAAAATCATTTTGAGTAACAAGTGATAGCGTAGCGAGGAACAGAAATTTGCAAGACATTTTTATTATAAGGAATTCGCATGACGTTTTATTATTAGGAGTATATTTCAAGTTGAAAATTTCAGACATATTGTGATGTTATTAATATATTATGGTGGTCATGAATCACATTACTATAAGAAATGATATATTGAAACTTGGCTAGGTCGTTATTTTCAACTGGAACAGTTTGCAACCTTGCAGGGCACTTCATTTTACGCCCGGTTGTTGAAGACACTAAGAATATTTTTCATGCAGGTCACGGACCTTGGGCAAAATCAATATGCTTTGTAGTTTTCTCCCTTTCATTCCTTTCCTCTCTCTTCCTCAAAAGGAGGCACTACCACACAAACATATACAAAGAATAGAAGTGAGAAAGGCTATATATACAAAAGGTGACCTGCAGACACAAACACACATACAAACTTTGTTTTTAAATTCATTTCTTTGGTTTTTCTTCGCTCCCGTATGTTCCTTTTCCTCTATCTTAGTTTTTCGGTTTATCGGCACTAACAACCAATTTCCTGAACATTTGAAACACGACACCGCTCTCAAACGGTGCGGAAAAGTGTTTTGCGTCGGGGTGGCCTTACCCCTTCTTTTCTTTGTATAGAAGTATGTTTCTGTTCCGTCTCTCCTTCCCTCCTTGCCTTTCCTTCTTCCATTGAGTCACATTTATCGACAACGAACAATGTAAAATATCGCCAACACGAAGCAACAAGAATTTAAAAGCATTTTTCTTTTCTTTTCTTTCTTTCTTTCTTTTACATTTAAAAGACAGAAAATAACGATTGGCCGAGAAAACGAACTACATTTGCTATTTTTTCTTCTTTTCCATCTTTCGATACGAAAGTTGTATAAGAAGTTGAATAAGCATTATATTTTTGTCTATATTATGCTAAGTTTTTAATACAATAATTTTATATGTTATTCCATAGTTGGGATAAGATAAGGTGAACTGTTGAATAGTATAAGAGGAACATATTCGTATTCTTTCAAAAGGCTAAACCTTGTCTTTGCAGCCGCAGCTTCCTATTTTGAGAAGTCCTTTTTGTCTCCTTGTCGGAAGTATATCCCATCTCATTGATCACATTTTTAAGATACGATGTTCTCGTCTTCTTCAATACTATATTGCCTTCAAAAATGTCTTGGAAAAAAGCATCATGTCTAAGTAAGTGACCAATGAGTTGTGCTTTTCTTCCTATTACACTACCACAGACAACTGCTACAGACATAACGGTATATTTTTGACAGTTGTATAGGGCTAGTACATTGGCAGCTACTTTAAAAGCTGCATACTTTAAGTAGACTATTCTCCTATCAATAACGCACAATCAAGTACTTAATGGAATATCACCAATTTCTCTCAGGAGTCAGATGCCTGATTTAAGCATTTCTCGCCATAAACATAATCCCTTCAACGCGTACTGTAAGCAAATTTTAAACGTTCTTTTCTTAATAATGTTCTCCTGAGGAGTATTTCAGATTTTCTTCCTCGTACCAAAAACGCATAATTCTACTGGAGCGTGAAAATAATAATAATAAAAAATGCGAATACCAGTATAACGGTTCTAACAACGTGTTTCTATTTCATAAATCAATATCTAATTTTCAATCTTATAATAGTAATACATTGAAGTAATTCATTGTTTTTCGAAACAAATACCAAAGATAATTTGCCTTTGTCAGTAAGTTCTATTTTGCGAAAAGTTTCACAAAACTTAATTATGCGATTGTTTTATTTCATAAATACAAATTTTATTAACAACACTTCAAAATGGCATACCTAATGTCTCCTTGAAAAGCTACTGCGCGGAATAGTGTACTCTCAGATGTTAAGTTGTTCGGAGGATTTTCTTTATATATCTTAAACAAATAGCTTAATAATAACTACAGCGTGACAACATTTAATTTGAAAAGTGGGAGAGAAGAGAACCTTAGTGTAGTGGCAACATCTATTTCTGCTTTTCCATAGATGATTACGTTACTTTGTAGACAAAGCAAATTAGAATAGTGAATTTATTATTTGAGACAGACAGAGGCAAAGTATAAAACAATGTATAACTTTTGAATAATGAAAATAGGATAGCGAAAAGGTACTATGAGCGAAACATTATTAAGTTGGTAATCCTGTTGGCTGTTAAAGCAATGGATGAATTTCATTTCTTAAAAGAGATAGCACGACTTTGTTTTATTGCCGTAGCACCTCCAGATTTTAACACGGAATATATTCAAAGAAAACAATTTAAGAAACTAGACTCTCGTGGCATGATTAATTTCCTTAGGTCTCCCAAGAATCTTAAGATATTTTATTGACAACTTTCTGCTTTGAAGTCGATGGGTGGGGAAGCAGAGGCCAAGGGCGAAGATCCTGGGAGGCCGGGGGGTCCGGGCCCCCCAAAGCTCATGTGGGCCCCTATTGTATTTATGAATATACGATATTTGGAATAATTTGAATGCAATTTGTCTTAAAATCCTCATATATATATACCTTCTGCATCTTAATTGCTCCCCCCAAATTTACAGAGAAGTCGGCGTCCTTGGTAGAGGCGTGTAAAAATAATCACCAATCCATATGTTTCGAGGTCGATGAGATTCGTAGTGACCCTACACATGCTGTTAAGGTCAATTCACTCCATATTAGAATGCAAATAACAGGTGGATACAAGAAGAGTTGAGTTGATTTTGGTTTTAACGTCCCGTTCAGCAGCGAGGCTATCTGAGACGTGGACCTACTGATTAACGTGGAATCCGAACCACATGAGCTCCCGCCGGGAATCGAACCCGGGCCTCCCACGCCAAAGGCGCGTACGCTAACCGCTTAGCTACGGAGGAGCTCTGGATACAAGAAGAGGTGACAGTTGTAAGAATAATAGGAAACGGAAGAAGAAGAATATTGTTAAATCCTTTGTTTCCTGGGTCGATGAATTACAAATAGTGGCACTCCTGATGACACTTCAGTACAAGTTCAGTGCGAATCGACATCAGGGTGAAAACCATGGTGGTAGAGTGTTCACCTCTGGTGTATGGGTCCTTGGTTCGATCTCAGCTTGCGCCAAGTGAGTTTTGTGGTGGACAAACACGGTTTGCATGAGTTTTCTCAGGGTTCTCCTTTTTCTTCTCACTTTCGTCGTTCTACTATTTCATTCATTTCTCATCATCGCTGTCTCCTTTACCCTAGGTGGCATAGTCGTGGGATGTAAACATGTAAACTTAAAGATTTCATTTTCTTCATCAGGGTGAGAAGTGCTGAGGGAGGAGAGAGAGAAAGAGGATAACATTACACAATTTTGCATTACTTTTTCATTGAATACATATCCTATGTGGAAGGAATTCAGTCGTAAGTATTCTATTCCCGTGCAAAAAAAAAAGCCTTTTCAGTTAGTATACAAGTTTATAAAATCATTCAAATTTACTTTGAATATCTTCTACGAAATACCAAAATCTTCACATTAATGCCAAGTTCATACTCGTCAATATATTACACACTCTACTAGTTTCAGTTTTTGCTGAGATAATAGGAAGTTAAGTAGGGCAAAAGTGTGACATGAATACTTAGTAGAATCTACGTAGACTTAATTTGTGCCAACAAATTATGTTGATTATGTTAACCTCCAAAATAGGTGTTGGTTACTTATTGCTTATTACTAGCATGTCCACTATATTCGACTGGGCGGTTTGGGAATTTAGAGCCATATTATCTTTCCTTTCTTCTTTATCATTTGGGATTTTATGTCTCCTTATATTTTTATATAATTTGCATATTCTCATTTTTCTAAGGTTATATTAAAAGACTTACCGCTAAAGCCCAAGAACTGTCATTTTGACTGCTCTCATCTTTTAACTTCTTTTTTACACATGCGTTCGTAATTATCTCACTACAACAGACAGTTAAAATGTCTATTATTATTATTATTATTATTATTATTATTATTATTATTATTATTATTATTATTATTAAACTTTTGATTTTCTTTCTCCATGTGGGGTAAAGTTATTGATATTTTTTTCAGGCAATTAAAGTTCAGCGCAAAAAGAGAAGTTGCCCAGTGTGTGTTATTGATTATTATTAGTTTGATAGTATGGTAAGCATTGTGGTATATTTATTGAAAATTGTGTTGCTTGTTACAAACTGAGAGTAAATCTGTCAATGAGCATCTGTTTTCCTTCAAGCGTAGCTGACCTTTCATTCAGTTCACGCCAAACAACCAGATGAATATGGTATTATGTTTTGGGTACTAACCGATGCGGAAGTTAGAAATGTACTGAATGTAATTCTATACCTAGGTAGAAACGATGGAATCTCCGCAGGAAAGCAAGTGAATTAGTATGTAGTTATGGAGATTGTGTAACCTTTTCTAGACAAAGGACATAACGTTACAACGGACTTTTTTTTATGTCAGTGATACTTGCTGATAATCTAAGATAAAAAGCGAAGTAATAACGTTGTAGGAACTGTTAGAGAAACAAAAGAGAATAAATCTCTATCTCCTCAGGAATGTTCGTGATCCCCTCTACACAACTCGAATATAAGGGAGCCACGGTGGCTCAGTGGTAGAGCGTTCACCTCTGGTGCTAGGGGTCCCGGGTTCGATCCCAGCCCCTGCCAAGTGAACTTTGTGGTGGACAAACACCGTGTGCGTGGGTTTTCTCGGGGTTCTCCCGTTTCCTCCCACTTTCTTCATTCCACCATTTCATTCATTACTCATCATCACCGTCTCCTTTAGCCTAACCGGCATAACCGTGGGACGTAAAACTCAAAGATTTCATTTACAACTCGAATATAAAAAACCGATTATTTCATGCTTACTTTGTATCAAGAAACGTGCAAAGAACGTTCTGGTCCTCAGTACCCTTCACAATTCTGAGAATATTGACGAAAATTTCCAAAAGAAAAAGAAAGAATCGAGACAAGTATTTGTTACAATCATGTAAAAGATGATGTTGATGTTATTGTTCAGATGACCCAAAACTACACTGTTCGAGCTAATACCGGAAGATCACCAGTGAGTTCTATTACATACTTGACATTACCATTGTAAACGCGCACACGATTTTCAAATTGATAATGGAATCCAAGTTATCACGACGAATTCTGGTTCTCAAACTTGTAGACGAGCTAACTATGTCCCAAGGAAGAAATCAGCTGCAAGATGTACATCTTTATGTCCATCAGGGAGAATTGTATGTAAAACAAGAACCGAACCAAGAAAATATACGGTTCGTAAGTCTACAACAAATGTAAAAAACGGGAAAATATTTGCGACAAAATTCCAACTTTTTAAAATTTGTTTTTTGTCGATTTTTATTTTCGATATTGTCTGAAGAAGGATATGTTAGATATCCGAAATCTTTATTATAATTTAAAATAAAGTGTGTTTTAAGATTTGGTCAGTGTTTCTTTTGTTAAAATAATCAATCCAAAGCCATGGATAGTCTTACTATCAAAGTAATGAAATATAAAACTGATAAAGTAAAATAAAGATTAAAATAGAATGACCCATTAGATAATGACCCCTGTACTTTAATAGGAGTACGATTGATTCGGGCATACTAATGTTAAAGTATTATTTATATAAGTATTCGTGAATGAAATAAGAATAACATTTGTTAGTGATTTGAGTGTGCGTCTGACATTAACATTAACATGGTGATATTAACATGGTATGACTAGACAGCTAATTATAATAAAGTGATTGTTCTAAGGAGAGAAGAATGCTATTTGCCGTGACAACGATAGTTGTTATTATAGCATGTTTTACTATGACTACTTTTAAACACTCGAGAGCTTCTGATAAAATTGGAACAACTGCATATATTTGGATAAACGCTTGGTTTAATAAACTCAACCCAGTTATAAAGTTTAAACAAACTCGCACATCGCAGTTACCATAAGTACTTCGGTAATCAAACTATATTGTTGTTAGTCAGTCCTTAATACTTGATTCGTAGTGATCAAAATTATTCATTAATAGTATATTTTAATAGTTTAGTTATTGTTTTTTACATTGTATTGAAATAATCTCCTTCAGAATTATAATATTAGTACAATATTAAGTTTTTACTCACGTATGTATAAAGAGATCCCATATATCGTATGGAGAGATATATGATAATTGAACGAAAATACCAAAGAGAAACCTACTGTTACACGCTGTACAAAAGTTCTTTTTAAAAATGTGTTTTAATACAGCAAAGTTGTTAGCTCTTGCGTTGGTTATTTTAAATTTCCTGCACACCCTAAAGTGTTATGCAACCCAAATCACACTACTTCAAATTGAGTTGCATACCGTCCAGTAATTTAAGTATTACCCATTTGGAATTGTGGAAGTACAGAAGTTTTTGTTGTTCGGATATGAATTAGGTGTTTGCTCCTAATACAAATATTATTTTAAAAACGACGTGATTATAATCTACTTTAATTGAGTTGGCATAGGCTAGTGGTTAGCGTTCCTAAGTCGCAATTCTCGGGAAATCCCAGACGAACAAGATTGAGTTTTTGCCAAGATTTTCCCTCAGTTTCACTCAGCGGATGACAGGATAATACTGTAACTTTAAATATAAGCTCAGATCTGACTTCCGTCATTATATTTGATGTATGTTGATATTTATTGATACGACTTTCAGTTATCTCCGCAGGTCGTATCCGTGAGTTCGCAATAAAACAACAATTTTTTACAGTTTGAAAATTTTTCGTTTATTGATTTATTGAACACATACAGTGAGTAGTCAGAAGTATGCCCAAATGTATAAACAAGATAACAAAAGAGATTACAATACCAAAAGCACATGGGGCATTCAACAACTTTTGCACGATGGTTATAATTCCGTTATTAGTTACAATATGATGCAATTTTAGGTAAACATACTTTGATGCTTTGGCTACAAGATCTTATTAATCAATGTAGCCTACATCTGCTGTGACGCTCGTCCAACGTTCTTTCCATGCCTTGAATACACTTTGGTAAAATTACGGTGACAGAATTTTCCACCATTGCTTCACACAAGAAATGAGGGATTTCTCATTGTCGAATTTTTCTCTCACTGGTGGGCTTTCAGACAACTAAACAGAAAGAAATCATACGGACTGAAATCTGAACTACAGAAAGGCTGAAGGCTGCTTTACATCCATTTTCATGATTATCGGCTGTGCCATCACGGCTGTGTGAGATTTGCCATTGTCATGAGGGACTTCGAAGACCTTAACTTCCAACTCCGGTTACTTGGTTGGAAAGGAAGGACGTTGTACATTCTGTACAGTAACAATAACGATTTCTACAATTGGAGGCCAGAATTTTCTGGCCTAATCTAGAAAGTCTAGGTTTGTCAAAACGCTGTAATTAACGTTGGTTACTGGTGCGCGTTCCAATGTGTGATCGTCATAAACTGGAAGCAACTTCCTACTAATTGATGTTATTGATTCATCACCGGTTTCGAATAGGAATTCCATTACCGACCGTTGTGGCGTGTTGATGTCTACTACAGTGCTCATTGTAGTTTGCCTGTGAACAATAGAAAATAACAATTATTACCACTTGCAATCCACAAGATTAAGTTATGTTCACCTAAAATTTAATCATCATGTTGTACCTTATAAAACTATTATACTCATCTGTGCGAAAGTTATTGAACGCCCTTGGTAATACAAATAAAATGATACAGTAAACATGCGTGTACCTACAGCTTAACGTAAGATACGAACCAAATGTGTTTTATACAGGAAATCAAACCCGACTCTCATGCACCACACGTAAGTATCCACATGGTCACAAAAAAGCTCCAAGCACACATAGAATTTAAGACGGAAACAAAACCATCGTAATGCGTTAATATTTCAATATTTTTAACTGGGAATCAAAACCGGAACCTCGTGCCAAAAAGGCTAGTCCCAGCCACTAAACGAGCGGATGTGACTCATTCAGTCTGGAGTTAAAATTATTCCATTAGTAGAAAGGGATAGGTAATTAAGCAATTAAGGAACATGTGTAAACTGAACGAACTTCATTCATTGTTTTCTTTAAAACATTTCTAAGATGTGCAAAATCATCAGACGAAAGATGTGATTTTATAGCTAACCTAGATAATTATGTTCCATTGCAGTAGCATGTTCTCAGTAAACAACGCCCTAACAATTGCACAAACGATTGAAAAGATCTGTCGCTGCCAAACTTCGATTTACATCCAAAGGTTTCCTATCTTACCAGCAAATATAGATTTACATCATGCATTGGAAGGATATCAAGAAATATGAAGACATTAAACAGTAGAATAATTGAAGAAGTTCGTTACGGCATCTGAATCACACTATAATGAAAAATGAATGTCAGTCCGGATAGGCTTATAGGGCTCATACACTATCAGTTTTACAGATCAGTCCAACTGAGCTAGAAACTGACTTAACCGATCGTACGATTAACTGAACTGATAATATGGAGAGTTCTGTCATGTAATCGACTTCAGTCCTCCAGTTCCTTCAGTTCATTTGCTTCAGTTTCATCAGATGTTAAGTATAGTGCACTTCTAAGTTCCCTGAAATATCAAAGCTTTGGAACGTGCACTTTCTCACCTCCAGTCCCCGATTTCTTGAATTCGTTCACTTTACGCAGTTCCTTCCTAAGTGCTGTCCGGAGATGATTTACTTTTTAATAACTTTGTAAGTAACACATAATACGCCTCCCCACTATTATACCTCTTATCATAATGAACATGTCGCATGTCTCGAAGTTCGGGATGAGCTCGGTAGGCTTCAATAAAAGCCAAAAATGTCTTACTTTTACTAGCTGCCATGATGACAATCTAAACTGAGAAAACTGAACTGATACAACTGTGTGTTTTCTTCAGTTAATAGCATACTTGTCGTAGCAAAAGACGGTTTGTTTGTACAATTCAAAATAACCGTTCTTCAGTCCAAATAACCGCATGAAGAACTGACTGAACTGAACGAATTCCTTCAGTTCTGACGTCACGATCAGGTTTTCCTTCAGTTAAACTGATAGTGTATGGGCCCCTTTAGTGCAAAACGAACGGTAACATAAAAAGAACAAAATGAGGAGTTGCTTTATATATAATCAATATTTCATATTATCTTATAAAAGAAAATATGCAACACAACTTACTGAGAACATTTCCTCATCATACTTCATCACCCCTATGGAGCCCACAGTTACCAAATGGAAACATTTCCTCATTGTACTTCACAACCACTTTGGAGCCCACTGTTCCCAAATGGGAACATTTCCTCACTATACCTTACCAGCATTTTGGAGCTCACTGTTCCCAAATGGGAATATTTCCTCATTATACTTCACCACCCCTGTGGAGCCCACTGTTCCCAAATGGAAACATTTCCTCATTGTACTTCACGACCACTTGGGAGCCCACTGTTTCCAAAGGGAACATTTCCTCACTATACTTTACAAGCATTTTGGAGCTCACTATTCCCAAATGGGAACATTTCCTCATTATACTTCACCACCCCTGTGGAGCTTACTGTTCTAAAATGGGAACATTTCCGCATCATACTTCATCAGCTTATGTTTCTAAATGAAAACAAACGATTTCGCGCAAACCAACTGTTTGTTGAAAGCAAAAAAATCAAAAAGACTTATAGACTATACGAACTTTATTAAGATTTAAGCAAAAGTAAGTAAATTTAAATATTAAAGAAAAAACTAACTTGAGATTAAATGGGTTAGTTTATTATGATATTAGCACGACGACAATGCATATTACGGTTAATGAGGTATAGCCTAAAAGTATAATTATCTTTTTAAATTTTAATTTCTGTTTACAATATTGCCCAAAAGCGAGTCATATCTGTCGATAGACGGCATTGATCGGAACTAGGTAACATGCATGGAGTTAAATACGCAATTTTAGTTTTCGAAGAAATCGAAATAAAACAATTTTTGGCCCTAAAACGTATGTCTTAGATTGATTATAATAATTGACAGTCTTATTTTAGTGCCATGCATTGTTTTATTCATTTATATACTACGTGCATACTTGCATGTAGCAAAACGTAGGTGCTAACTAACATATTAGATTGGATCTAACAGGGACACGTATACTCCTTTTACGCACATCTATCTTTTAATAAATGGTGCTTGATGATGGAGCTAATGATAATGAACAGGGAATATTGACCCTACTCATAGGATATTCACATAGTAAGGAAACACTAGAAATACAATTTTTGGGACGATCAACATGAAAAAAGTAAGTAACTACTGGCATGACAGCCCTTATGGGCCTAGCTGCTTCAACGCCATCTGTTAGCGACCGTCTGAACTACATCTAGTCTAGCAACGAACTTATGGTCGCCCAGTCTCCAAAAGGCGTTTCAGTGTCTTAGTGATCGTCACCTCTTTTATTCACATGACTCCCCAGGGTGTACGATAAAAATTGAGAACACCACGCGATCGTAAGCCCAACGCTGTAACCACTAGTCTATGATGTTCTCTACTTCAGACAGCAAAAGATTTAAGTAACATTTAAATACCAAAGAATGCATCAATTCTCATTTCCCCTATATTCTACTAGACTTCAGTGAAAGCATTATAGCCTGTACTCTCATTTTCAGTATGCTAGTGAAGACACACACTCACACTCTAAATAATAAGACTAAAATATATGTATATTACAATTTTGAAACATGTGAATAAAAAAATATTGTCTAATGGTGTTAACAAGATTTGCAGTTCGGTAAACAGTACAAGGTTATCTTGTTACATGAATCACTTCATCCAATCTGAAATTGTGACAATTACCAATAATAATTAGATAGGTTCATGGTCTGTTGAAAGCAATCCAATTAACCGCGTTATCAATTAAATGGCCGCACATGTGTTCCTTCGTGTTACAAGACACTTTTGTTTTTACAGTCTTTGGTTCACAGTTGATGCTAATGAAAAGGGTGTACATTATATACATATTCATTGTCTTCCTCTCTCTCTCTCTCTCCATACCATTGTATGCTAATGAACAGATATTATGGAGGTGTGTTAAACAATTGGAGATAAGTTAGAAATAATATCAGATGTGTGTTTCTGGTGAAACGCAGTACCAAAACTAATTCACATGTCTCCTTCGTATTTTTTAAAAAAAGTTGGACCTGAATCCAAGATGGTGCACTTCGAAATGGTCGCTGTTATGATACTATACAATAAAGTTGCGGTTCTATGTCCATTACCCCTAGCCAAGATATGATGTCACTCTTTTAACCGTCAGTGGTAGAGCGTTCACCTCTGGTGCTTGGGGTCCCGGGTTCAAATCCTGCTCCCGCCAAGTGAACTTTGTGGTGGACAAACACCATGTGCGTGGGTTTTCTCGGGGTTCTCCCGTTTCCTCCCACTTTCTTCATTCCACCAATTCATTCATCTCTCATCATCACCGTCTCCTTTAGCCTAACCGGCATAACCGTGGAACGTAAAACTCAAATATTTCATTTCATTTTTTCTTTTAACCGTTCCAAACGTACCAGAAACGTTTTGCCTCATATTACATACTGTAAATGCGTTCAAAACTTGAGATCGCTTGGAACATCATTTAATATTATACAATGAGTTAATTTTACTCATTGGTTACATTGGTTTGATATGGAACCACTTTAGGAGGTGAAAGATAGGCTGGCCCATAATTATTTATATGATGTTTGAAAGACCACATTAAAGAAACTAACAACAACTCAAACGTAAACACATTGGTCTCGTACGTTTCCTTACAAGAATTTTAATCGTTTTTCTCCATGTTATGGACCATCATCCAAATCGATACATGCCGGAAGACGAAGAGCAACCTTGTGACAAGCAGCTTGACAGACTCTTACTGGTGTCCTGTGGAACTCTTCTGTGATAGCTTCCCATAGTTCGGCCAAACTGTGTATGTGATGTTGATATACTTGAAAAGCCAGGTGGTGACAAACGGGGATATCAAGCTGGCTGCTCCACAGACCCGCTTCGACCGATTCAGCGGTTCGGAAATGTTTCGTTCATTTCCGCCATCCTGTCTGGCATACACTAACGGTTCCAGTGTATGCCAGTGTAAGTGTAAGTCCAGAGATAGTTATCCCCGCTCTCAGGCTACACAGTGTTGCCATATCGAAACGTTTTGTCCAGAACCACAAATACTACAATCATCCAACATCATAGACGTAATTATGGGGTCACCTTATATATATAGATGTAATTCCCCAGTCTTCTTTCTCACTGTTTGAAGCACCTCTGGAACTCTTCAATTTTGATATTGTCCAGTGCCCTCTGCTAAGCTCTTTCTACACTCTACATATCATCAAAACGCCTCCCTTTTAGATTTTTCATTCTTGGAAATAGAAAGAAAGTCTCACGGGGCAAATACGGAGGGTGAGAAACGATAGCATACTCGTGAGAGCCCAAATATCCAGATTCTGTGTGAGCACGCGAGGAACGAACTTACTGGCAACGCGTCTCTTTTGAAAATCCTCATTAAAAATACTCTGACACGACCTCCAACTCACTCCTGTCTGTTCTGAAATTTCTTTGATCGTGTAACGACGATCTTTGTTGACTTTTGGTGGATTTTTTCGATGTTTTCGTCGCTTTGATATGATGAAGAGCTCCCAGAGCGAGCATGATCTTCAACATTGATCTAATCATGTTTAAACCACTCAAACCACTCGAAAATTTTTGTGCGCTCATAGCATACTTGTTGAAAGCCTGTTAAAGCGTTTAGTAAGCTTCCGTTGCTGTCGCAAATCGAAAAACTACACCACAATCAAACATCAACCTACGCAGACGCCGCTTGCGCAACTGATTTAAGAAGGTGTCTACTAGACCTATCTAGCGGAAGAACGGTCTACTACGCCTAAAAACGGCCGCGCTTTCAATCCGATTTTTGGGTCCCCCTCGTATACCATATATATATATATATATATATATATATATTGTCACGGTACGCCAAAATTCAGTAATATTTTTAATATCAAAATTCATTCAATTTTATTAATTGGCTACAAAGAGGAAAAGTAAAGTATTGTTTATAAATTAACTTGTTGTGAGAAATTAATTAGGTTGCAGACAGACAGATTATAACATCAGGTTACATACTGCTTATGATTGTTGTTTTTCATGAAGTAACAGACACGAGTCTGCAAGTGTCACAAGAATATAAACAAATACTGAAGCAACAAGAAAAATGTAAACTCTGTATAAATTTGTGTTCACAATTACACATTATCAAAATTAGGTAAAATTGTGAAAATCGCAGACGTAAACTGTCTGGAGAATTTGGTCAATGAGAGAAAAAGCAGAAACTGCGATTTCAGCACAGTTTCAGCACAGAGATGTATGAGCTGCAGAATTTGGTAAGAGAACAACAAAATTCGTCATAATGAATGTTAACATAAAAAGGTAATGTTGGACTGAATGAGGATCAGTCGCAGGCGAGACGTTATTTGATCAGTTCTTGGAATCCCATCTGGAGAATAACAACGATTCCAGTGGACATCCATCCACTGTGTGTGGGACATCGACGACGAACTCCGTGTCCAGGAGTTCGACTCCAGTTTACAACGAGGTATGTAGTAATGCATCTCTGTTGCTCTCAAATTGACTGATTCACCAACAGGTTTATTAATGTGATCTAGCTATTTTACTTAAATCTACATCACAACATCCGACACCAAACTCTACTTGAACTATAAGACAATAAATGCTTAATTCAAAGTTAAATGCCTAGATTATAATTTATCAATCACCTTCGCATGTTGATATACAAAATCCTACTGAGTAGGTTGGTGGAGATATTAGTATAATTTATTCCTGTCTACTGTGGATAGTAGATGGAAGCAACTAGTATCGTGTCACTAGACAATTACATCCCTGCTTTAAAGGCACGACACGATATAAAGTTGACAATATATATATATGGGCGTTGAGCTTTAAGTTTTCATATATACCGGCATTACGATTAATTGAGGAATATATTTATTTGAACTAAAGTGTAGCAAAAACTTGTCTAGAAATCTAGAAATAATACAATGAGATATTTCATGATAATAACATATCAATTAATGCATCAATTACGCTATGTATTAAGGTAAAACTGATACTGATATATAACCTCATCACGATTTATGGTATGAGACTATCAAAGCGACAGCGAATACTAAAACATTGAGATATGGTTCAAAATTATGATTCATTTCTTTTTTCTAATTTCTTGTTAACTATAGTACTCGTACTACCTTGATAAAAAAAAAATCCTGGAATATCCACTGTGTGGCGCTTTGAGTCGCCTGATCTGACTTTTTTTTTTATTTTTGTGGGTTGTAACATCTATCAGCGATATTCTCTCCCAATTTGAACATCATTCTCTGCCATTTGTGAAAGTAATGCAGTATTGAGTACATCTGTTTGGGAGCATGTTCCGATTTTTGCAATGGAGTTAATATTGTAACAACGATTGTGTGCGTTAAGAACGGATTCAATGGTGGAAAGACATTGGAAATGTTGAAAAAGTGTTTCGCCAATGATGCTCTAACGAGTGGCGGGCACCCAATGAGCCAAGATCGAAAAAGAAACACGCTGTTTTCTGTCGAAAAACGTGATGGTTGCGGTTTCCCTGAAATACAACGGTGTTGCAGGGGTAAAAGTGCGGGGGAACCTACCTCTCCTACCTCGAAAAAATATGTACGGCGTCCCCTAGTTCCTAAAAAAATTACAATAGGCAAAGATAGGCGGGGGGACGGCGTGGCGTCACACCGCTACCTACCGTCCCCCCACCTTTTCAGATCCACTTTTACCCCTGCGGTGTTGTACATCATAGATTTCTACCAGAAAGTCAGACATTCAACAAGGAGTGTGATTGATGAAGTGTTTGCGTGAAGCAGTTTGCCCCAGAAAAAAGATCTCTGGACAAACAACTCGCAGATTTTGCAATTTGACAATGCAGCGTCACACAATGCTATAATTATTCGCGAGTTTCTCACCAAAAATGTAACAAATGTCATTCCGCAGCCGCCGAATTCACCGGAGTTAGCTCCGTGCGATTTTTTCATGTTTGATAGACTCAAGAAACCCTTACGAGGAACGCGTTTTAGCAACGAAGAGGAGATAATACGAAAATCGAAGACTGGTCTGATAGAATACCGAAAATCGAGTACCATAAATGTTTTGAGAACTAGATATAAGTGCGTTGCAGTCCATGGGGATTACTTCGAAGGGGACAACATCAATTTTCAGGAATAAACTTGTATTTTTAGTTTGGGAGTGAATTCCGGTAACTTTTTGATCAACGTAATATTATCCAAAAGTAAGAGAATCAATAGAACACATCAAACTTAACAAAATATGGTGATGGAGAGTAAATTGTCGCGCGTAGTGTTTGAGAAAAATCAACAAAAGTTGATTTTTAATAGTGCTGAGATATCTGTTATTCGGCGAAATAGATTTTTTAGTTTAAAAAAGAATCATTTTTCTCTGAAACTACGCATGAGGATCTAAAAACGCACCCACATAACTTTGAGTTGAGTTGATTTTAGTTTAGGGTCCCTTTCAGCGGCGAGGCTATATGAGACGTGGATCTACTGATTGACGTGGAATCCTAACCATATGAGCTCCCGCCGGGAATTGAACCGGGGACTTCCACGCTAAAGGCGCGTACGCTAACCGCTTAGCCACGAGGGAGCTCCCACATAACTTTGCTTATCACAATTAGATCTAATGAATGATTTTTTGAGATTTCTCTTTATTTTGAATATGTGCCTCACTCGTCTTTACCCATTATTTGTCTCCTTTTTCTTCAATCAAACTTGAAGTCGATGCCTTATTGTGTTTAAATTTATCTCCATTACTTTTTTTTTTTTTTAGATTTTCTTGAGCAAACACAGAATATTAAACTTCGTCTTTCAATGATGTGAATAATTCATTGATCAATTTACTATTTGAAGTTATCTTTTCTTTCTGCATGGCGTTATTCAGTCATCTTTACCCGGCAGTACTTTGAGAAAAAGAAAGAAACATACATATTGTATTACAGTTTATGACTAAGTTGATCAAAATCGCAGATACAACATAAACACAAAACAATAACTGAACATTAAATACATATTGAATACAACAGAAATGGACTGTGATGTCATACGGAATAGTGCGAAGCGTCCAAGTTCACGCCCACCTCAGGTCCTTTCGAAATTCTGTTATAAGAAATCACTAACCAACTAAATCTATGGTCTATGGAACTCGAAGGTTTAATGTCGCATTCAGAAAAGTTCTCCATTGACTTCTGTCTTTAGTCAACTGGATCTAGTTTCCACTTCATATTCTCATTTCTGCGAGATCCATCCTAATATTGTGCTCGCATCCATCCTAGCTCTTCTTAATGGACGTTTTTCGATTGGATTTTCAATCAAAACTTTGAAAGCTTTCTTATTTTCTTCCATTCTCGCTACATGACCTGCCCACCTCAGGCTACTAGACTGAGTACATTTTTTTTAAATGTTCATTAATTACAACAACTACTGCACTAATTTTTGTATGTGTTTCATCCCAATTGGTTAAGTGGGTGGGATTTGAGTGAACCTTGTCTCAAAAAGAATTTTATTTTTATATTTTCATTTACACAACAGTACATTTAAAAATATATATATATAATGGGTCGTCAGAAATAATTGGGCACTAATTTGTGGCACATATTATAGAATTAGTGCTGGTGTGGGTGGGACCAGGTTCACGGACATGGTGGAAACACGTTTTGCACACAGCTTATTATTTATCACAATAGATTGAGATTTTACAAAAGCCTTGCGTAATTACATGTAGGTATGTGCATAATAAAACCAACGTTTGATATCTCTCTTTCTTACTTTTTTTTATCCTTTCTGTTCTTACTCATATTTGTTTCTTTTAACAAAATAATAATAATATATAGAACACAAGATGTAAAATACATAGATGGATGGAAAATGGAATAAAATCTTTCATGGAATGTAATTTAATTAGCAGGTACCGGCATGAGTGTACAATTATCTTTTATGAAACATAATTAATTTCTTTGTCTTGAAATGAAATTCAATCTCAAAGACACCAGTGGGAATAGTGCAAGTCACTAAGAAAGGAAATATTTTCTGTATAAATGTGTTGCAGATTATGACGTTAATTGAGTTTTCGACGAAAAACAAAAACAAAAAAATCTTTTTCTCTGTCAGTAGCAGAATTACGTACGTAACTTGAAACTGTATTTATTTATAAAGGCATGCTGTAACAAATATATTGTATTTACAAGACTATGAAACAACTTTTTTCATATTTTAAACAAACTCCGAATAATCATATTTCCAAATTGTTTTATTGATATAAAATACCTTACTATAATATGTTGTTTCACGGTACATGCATATTTACTCTTATAACCTTCTTCGTTTACCGATTTTGATTTGATTTTCAGTTCAGAGCCCCTTCACCAGCGAAGCTATATGAGACGTGGATCTACAGCTTAACGTAGAGTTCCGAACCGCATGATCTCCCACGGGGAATCGAACCCGAGTCTCCCGACGTCAAAGACGAGTATGCTAACCGCTTAGCCACCAAAGAGCTCTCTTTTCTTTCACCGAATTTAAAATCAAAACAAAAGTTACCACAACAATGATGGTATATTTTGATGTTCTATATATTACTCAAAGTAAAAACATTTATCTCAACTACCAAGGCTTAATCCGAAAAATGTAAGACATTCGCGTTCTCTTTAAGTGACAAATTTGGGTGAAACAATTCGTCTTATAGTCGAGTAAATACAATAATATTGGCAACTAGCGCCAATTACTCCCTTCACTGGGTTAAAATAAAAATAAAAGTAATATGTTCCGTTGTCAGTCACTGAAGCGCTGACTAAAACGCTCTCTAAAACACGATGTTTTTTGTCTTAAAATCAAATATTACTATTGTGAGCTGAAATTGGATTTAAACGGCATCGGAAGTTACACTGTTCATCTCAGCGACCCATGAAAACTATGGACTAATATTGGTCATTTTCAATCATTTATATATATATATATATATATCCCCTCCCTAAGTTGCGGGGTTTAATTTGGATTTAAACGGCATTGCAAATGTCACTGTTCCTCTCAGCAACCCCATAAACGATGCATAGATAGAGTTCATAATTCATATCAGTCTAATTAATCAGTGTTTCTTACACGAAAAGTACATAAATGGTAGACTGTTCGATGGTGACAGGAATGAGATTTATGTTGTGTCTGTTATGAAAAATAATGCGAATTAAACTGCTCCGAGGCGAGTGTGGCATATAAACAAAGCTTATCATTTTGTTGAGAACCAGTTTAGTATACAAACACACTATGTGGACGAAGAGGATAGATGTGGTTTATAAGCTTCAATTGAGTTTCATTTGTCAAACAAATCGTCAATATTCAACCAGATGCTTGGATGGCTTTCAGGAAGTTCATTTTTCTTGCGTTCCTAAAAGGGCCATAAAAGCTGCCCCTAAATAGTCTAAAGATGAAGCGAGAATTTACAGGCATGGTCTTTTTGATTGCCTAAGATATTTTTTATGTACTGACACATTATACGACAAATATTTTTGGTTCTTCTCAGGTGAGATATCAAGACAGTTTTAAAGCTGTCAGTTCATATGAGAATCATATTTCATATAATCAGTAATGTTATATTGCATACGATGAAGTAATTAATTAGCCAAACGACTTTAGAAATAGCTACTATTCTTTATTACTGCAGAAAAGGCTTATCAGTGAATTATTTTAAAGTTCAATCCGCGTAGTTCTCAAATCCCAAAAATCTAAATGATAAACTATTTTATCCGTGTATTAGTTTTATAACTGGCCTTTTCTGTTAAGGTTGTTTATTCTCCGTTCAATTTCCAATCTGAATAGAGAAACACCTGGTTTTCTCTCGAGGTTCAAGCACATTCAGAGCCATGTTCATACAAGCTATTCATTTAACTTCCAGATGGTTTTGTTTTCTGATAGGTATTAATGTTACTCAGAATTGTTCATTGTAGGTAGATATTGTAAAATGAAATGAGATGTTTATACAGTATTTAGATTTGTCCAACGGTTATGCCCCGTAAACTGAAGAAGACGTGATAATAAGAATACATGAAATAGTGAGAATGAAGAAAGTGGCACCAAAGGGGGAAATCCGAGAAAACTCTAACACACAGTGTTCGTCTATTAGAAAACGCATGTGGTAAAATTTTATGATTACGTTATAGAGTGACGTAAAATCCGTTGTGACTGGATAATGGATTTTTATGAAGAAAATTTGAGGAAAATATGAAGTTGAAAATGTAAAATATAAAGAAATATGAAGATTTATTTCAAAGTATTTTTCCAAATTTGAATTGTAAATGGAATAAATGACTTTGGTCACAAAATTACTTCCTCAGTAGGGTCTATATACTGCACATTATACGCAGAGCTTCCATTGCTGCTGTAGATAACAACAAGTCTCTCCATAATATTGAACAGGAGACGGTTAAATCTTCCGCCTGTCGAGATAGCTTTCCCTTCACGAGAAGCTTCACTCAACTTCATATAAAGTGATATGAGCATACTTGTATCTCCACATTAATATCTGCTGGAATGTGTGCGTTTACCTTCCAGTGAATCCCAAATTTGGAGTAAAATTGAATATGATATGTTCTTTAGAAGAACAATTTCCATTTTAGCGAAAGCCCTTTTCCCATTTCCAGGAACTATATCCCAGTGATCTTTCAATTCTTCCACATCACATACTACAGTGACGTACATAGCGGTAAATGACTTCCTTTCAAGTTTTCCAAAATTTGTGGATGTAAGTTTTTCATAAACGAGCATAGACGTAAGCAAATTCACTCTTAATATTTTCTTCTCCATTTTTTGTGCCTACGAGACACAGTTAGAAGAACCTAATCAACGCTGTTAATTACCTGCTTGTAACTGCAATTTGATCAAATTATTTGGTTTATAAGGACTAAGACGCTGAAACCTTAAGTTAGTGTGAAAAGTAAGGAATAGACGCACATTAAATTAATGTTCAAGCATTTTCATCCTTGTAAAAACAATAATTTGGTCAAATTGAATTTTCAACGGAAATAATTTATCCGCGTTTAACAAGGAATTATATTAAGATTATATAGTTAGTTTCTTGTTATAAACCTTCTGCATACAGCTCTTCCTTAGAGTTGTGACGGACGGCACCAACCTCTTACAGTTCTCAAAAAATTGCTTCAATATTGGATTTTCCAACTAGGTTACTAAATGTCGGCCGATATAAGTGCTTCACGAAAGGTCTTCTACAAATTGATCTTGTAAATCTTGAGGCAATGTATTAGCTAAAAATATTTGCCTTGGTACTGTTAATAATTTTATTCTTTGACATTTTTTAAAATGCAACGTTGGTTTAGTATTCTAGTGCAACTGACTTTCTGTACTTGTAGACACCTGCATGAAAATATAAGCTGCTACAGTGGTTACAACTAAAAAAAAAAAAAAAAAAAAAAATATATATATATATATATATATATATATATATATATATATATATATATATATATATATATATATATACAGTGGCGTATTTAGGGGGGGGCTTCCGGGCTTAAGCCCCCCCGAAATCTTACTTACTATAGTAAAGTATATGAAATATCTTGCAGAATTTTCACATTTTCAGGCAAAGCCCTCCCCGAAAGTTAGCAAAGCCCCCCCCGAAAGAAAATCGTAAATACGCCACTGTATATATATATATATATATATATATATATATATATATATATATATATATATATATATGTATTTAATCTGTTATCTTTAATCTTTCAATAGGCAAATGACTCAGTCTCGGAAGGCTTGTTTAGCACCCCAGATGTCAATGGGAACTGACTGTTGACTAAGCTTAGTGAAAACAAAAGTCAAGATAGATCAAGCTAATACCGAAAAACCCCTAATCACCTCGATTTGGTGAAGAGAATTTACAGTCTGCATCGACATCTGTGGGACATCAGGAAAAACATTGTGTTTCCACAGGGGGTGACTAATTTTTTTGTCCAGTGAGCTTATTTGAGCACATTACAAAAGTTTTAAAAACATTTAAATGGAATGTAGTAAGTACTAAAGTATTTAAATCCAAATGTAAATATCGTCCCTTTCCGGAAATAATGCAGTAAGCGGTAAACAGCCCCGTAAAATAGTGGTTAGGGTCGCGGATTCCTACCAGGACCAACGTAGCCTAGAAATACAAATTAACTTTAACGTAGTAAGCAGTTTTTTTAGAAAAGAAATTAACATTTGAACTTTTCTCTATTCAAAATATTATGTAAAACGATCTCCTTAATTGTATCTGTAGTTACTCAATAAATAAATAAAATTTCCAAAGGAGTCACTCAGCATGTTAGAATATTTACAAAAGTAGTAAATTATTCCTATAATTCCTAGAATAACTAGAAGTAATTTACTAGAATAGCAAAGTAATTGCTATATTTATTGATTAAATTAAATTATTATATTTATAGTTCTTTCGTAAAGTAGGTGCACAAACCAGTGTACTGTAACTTTTAAATTAATAGCACTAATCTCGAATTCCAACTTCCAGTATCTTCGTATCGCTTATTTGTGGCATACAATTCACCGTGTCTTGCTCGCAACAGTTCAAAAAACACAACCAATAATGGCGCGCAACAAGTGATGCACAGAGAAATTTCATGCATATCTCCTTCCTCTCAAATGTACCCAAGCGTTTGGGAATTAGTCTCCTTAACAATCGTTGAAGTTAAACAGAAATGAAATCTTTGAGTTTTAGGTCCCACGATTATGCCGGCTAGGCTAAAGGAGACGGTGATGATGAGAAATGAATGAAATGGTGGAATTAAGAAAGTGGGAGGAAACGGGAGAACCCCGAGGAAACCTTCGCACACGGTGTTTGTCCATCACAAAGTTCACTTGGCGAGAGCAGGATTTGAACCCGGGAACCCATACACCAGAGGTGAACGATCTACCACTGAGCCATCGCGGCGCACAACAGGCACGTAGCCAGGATTTCGTAATAGGGGGGGTCCGAGACATGAAATACTGTGGCTATCAACCAGAGTTCGATTATTCTAAACTATTATACTGGTAACATATATTAGTTTGTTTAGTCTGGATTTCGTAATGAGGGGGGGGGGGAGAGTTTGATATGAAATATTGTGGTTATCACACCAGGGGCTTGATCAATTTAAACTATTTTACTAGCAACATATATTGGTTTGTTAAGACTTTAAAATTAGGACATGTTAGCAAGGATGCCGATTTCTCTGTAAATTTGGGGGGTCCATTCAGATGCAGAAGGCATATATGAGGATTTTAAGACAAATTGCATTCAAATTATGCCAATATATTGTATATTCATAAATGCAACAAGGGGGCCCACATGACCTTTGGGGGGGCAGGGCGACCTCGGCCCCCAGGATCGGCGCCCATGCATGTTAGTAAGTATTTTAGTAACAAACTATGAAGGAATCTCGAATGAAAGAATATTTATAAAAATATTTTTTAAAAAATTACAATATCTACGTTCCTTCTTTTCTTCTTAATTTTCCTTTCATTATGACCTCAACTATTTAAAAAAAAGTAAGTATCCAATAATGTCTTGTAAAATATTTTATATCTGCGTTACTTTCTCTGTTGAATCAAATGTTAACAGGTCTTGCTTTCCAAACAACTTTTTTGTTTTATTATCCGTCAACTACTGTTTGTTCCAAATAACAAGTTAAAGGACCAGTAGAAAACCGTTTCTGAAATAACATGTTTGATACTACAGGGAAGCGATGATAAAAAATTATTTTTATCTTTATTTTTATCTTTATATTTTATCTTTATTTTTAACGCTGATTATTCCTATTTCTTGTTTCTTTTTGTTTCGTCGTTCCTTATTTTTTATTTCTGGTCTCGAAGGGGGGGGGTCCGGACCCCCCGGACCCACCCCTTGGCTACGTGCCTGCGCACAAAGACAAACAAATTTATGGCCTAAAGAATTATGCCTTCGCAGGATCTTGCTGCAGAAAGACAAAAAAAAAAAAAAAAACAAAGAACAGGAACTGTTTTTCCGTGAAACTTTTTATAAGGAAGACAATTCCGGTATAAAACATTAAAATATAAACAAAATATGAATAATTTGGTAAAATGTGAAGCTATTGTCAAAATATTATGAAATATATATTTTTTTCTCAAGAGTATCACATGGGTCTACAAATATCCCAATGGAACCATAGCTATGGAACATTCGGCTTTTAGCTGTGCGGAAAAAAAAGTAGAGAATACGAAATTTCACAAGTTACCACATACCTGAGTCAAGGTAGTGTTAAATGAAACATGAGATTGTGTGTGTTGTGTTTTTTAATCCGTGTCGGATTTTGAAAATAATGATAAAAGAAACGTTGAGGCTGTGTTAATTTTCTTGTTTCTTTTTAAAAAAAAGCTGCAAAAAAGATATGTGATGTGTTACAAGTAACATTGAGTGATGCATCAATAAGTCGCGCAACCACCTTTCAATGGTTTGCGAGTCTCTAAGCTGGAATATCCATGTAGAATGCTCTCCGAACTGTTAGCTCTTCTATGAATCGGAATGGAGAGAAGCTAGCTGATGTCACTGAATAGCCTATGTGAGATTCGATTGTCGACTGACTCCCCTGAAATTGTTGGAGATTTCAACATTTCCATTGGCTCATGTAACCAAAATTTTGTTACATCAAATTATGAACTTTATTTTTTCAAAACACACTAACAAAATTCATAAACATGTTCATGACACATTTGTTTTTCAGGTGGTGAAGACGTCGGGCATGCCTCCTCTATTGCGCTGGAATGGAATAATTCTGTTCGTGAAATTCGCTATGTCTGCCTAACAGCCACACTATCACGAACCACCGCAATGTTTTGCTCAGAATGACCATTACGACGACGCCCAGGACTTCTAATATTCACTGTTGAATCCGTTTCAATCAACCTTTTTCATAAGTCTGCGAATTGTTGATTCATTAGATTCCTCATTTCGGCCTAGAACCGCGCGAAGTCTCCTGACAATTGCTGTGTAACTTTCTTCGTTCTGATAAAAAGTTTTCACAATTAGCACGTTGTGCTATAGTAAACTGGTCCATCGCTAGACACAGACTGAAGAAATGCTAGAAATTCAGACTAAAGTGACAATCGGAATGTTTTTGTAGGTAGAGCAAACAATACAAAACAATGTAAGGACAGAGTGAACACGAGACCTCCACAGATCACAATAACGGAGTGTATGGTGTACGAGTTGAAACTGGTGTCAAAGGCTGCTGTAGCGGGGCGGAAGATATGCCAGACCTTTGGTGAGGGTGTGATAACCTCACGAACAATGCAACGTTGGTTTAACAAGTTTAAAGATGGTGATGAAACACTCAAAGACACACCACGTACCGGAAGATCAACACATGTACAAAATGAAGATCTTCAGGCAGCAATTGACGCGAACAATGAACAAACATGTGAGGAACTGGGATTACAATTCAGTGCGTGTGGATAAACCATTTGGAAGCACCTAAATTAATTTGGGAAGCACTACAAGTTGAGTCGATAGTTCCTACATGATTTGACTCCGGCCGAGAAGGCAACGTGAGCAGACACCTGTGTTTTTTGCTGTCCCTTCTGCGGAGGGAGCCATTTCTGGACAAACTGTTGACATGTGATGAGATGTATGTCTTGTACGAAGCTCTACAGCGCCGTCATCATTGGTTAGCATCTCATGAACCAGTTCCAAAACAGCCAAAATCAGTACTGAACCAGAAGAAGATTCTCCTGTGTGTTTGGTGAACTGCTCGCGCATCGGGAACTGGTACCAGCTGGTCAGAGCATCAATGCAACTGTGTGCTGTTAGCAGTTGAGGCTTGTTCAAGAAAAACTCAAAACTCTAGAGCCAGCACTTCTGAAGCGCAAAGGCGTCCTCCTGTTACAGAACAATGCTAAACTCCACGTGGCTAGGATGACCCAGGATAGCATGCTACGCCATGGATGGGAAACACTATTGCATCAGCCATAGTCCCCAGAATTTGCAGCGTCCGATTATCACCTGTTCCATTCCTTTTACAATCACTTTAGAGGACGCCAGTTCAAATCCCTAGTAGAGGTGCAAAATGCACTTGATACCTTCTTCCTTTCACGGCCCACCAAGTTCAACCGCGACGGAATTCACGGCCTTCCAGAACGTTGGCAGAAGGTCGTCGATGCTGATGGGGACTATTTTTGATCTTCCATTTACGTCTTACGTGACATATCGATGTTCGAGATGGTGGGCGAAAAAGCGACAGAACTTTCTTGGTTATTTTTGTATTTAGATCAATATTAAATGTGGAAATGGTAATACAATAAATTTATGTCAATTACTGCTTTTATACAGAAAAAAAGGGTGAAGATAAAATATATATTTTTTTAGGCACGCTGGATCCACTTCAAGAAACTGATTCTCGCTATTATGATAATTTCTGCCGATATTTGACAGACGGACGGACGGGTTCGTTCATTTAACGTCTCATGACTACGCTCTTTAGGCTAAAGGTGACTATGATTAAAACAAGTGAATGATGATGGAAGAATTGATGGAATGGGAAAGTGGGAGGAAGCGAGAGTAACCCGAGAAAATCCACGGACACAATGCTGCCCATCACAAACTTAGTTTGCCGGTGATCGAACCAGGGACCCCAGGCACCAGAGCTAATAACTACTGAACCATCGTGTCCCACCCTCCTCTAGGCACGAATGAGTGTAGCTAATTTATAAGACTTCCTATAATCATGATCAGCATAATTTCGAATCTTGATGAAGAAATCAGTGAAGTCTCAAAGCAGCTGTAGACTCCACTTCGGAGATGAAATTGGCAAATGCTAGCAAGTGCAGATAAGTAATAATTAGAATCTGCTAGCTGTAGTGTATATTATCTCTAATTTTTATATTTTGCATTAATATCACAGAGCAACAAATAATAAAACATTATGCGTTTAATATTAAAAGACAAAAGCACATGATCGATGAAAAAAGAGTAATAAGTTTTGAGTTTCTTCTTTTTAAAAGAGAGAAAAAAAATTAATTAACGAAATGCGTCAGTGATTTAATATGTACTTTTCGAAAGGGGTGGTGGTGCTAGTTTCAAGATCAAATAACGTTAATTAACTTTCGTTCATTTGCAGACTAAAAAATGTTAGCTTTTCCTTGTTTAAAATGAGTTCCACATAATATTTTTCTTCTCATTTTGAAATGCCGCATCCTACACCATACGTTTCCGTTTCAGAAGTAGACACTGAGAAAACAAATCAGTAAAATAAGCTCTATCTAATGTTTTTTTGTTTCATAATATCCTGAGTATATCACAATTTTCGACTGTGTTCTACACTCAGAACATAAGTATACCTAACAAATATACTGAAATACAAGTAGTAGTGTCACATATAAACCACTTGCAGGTGTTTTGTTTGAGTGGCGTGATATATTCTCAATATTGAAACTGGAAGTGGTGGTAGATTTCTACCACTTCCGGTTTTAGTAGAAATATTAGTGAAGATTGAATATATTCTTGGGTTACTTAATCGAACACAAAATACCGCTTTTCGCTATCTATTATGATGTTTGCTCTATGATTATGAACGTTAAAACCGGAAATGGTTGATTTGCTGACTTAAATTTCATTTAACTTCGAATTCGTTGAGTTGATTTTGAGTTCCGTTCAGAAGCGAGGCTATATGAGACGTGGACCGACTGATTAACGTGGAATCCAAACTAAATGAGCTTCCGCCGTGAATCGAACCCGGGTCTCCCACACCAAAGGTGCGTACGCTTATCCATGGAGGAGCTAAACGACGAATTCAATTTTTAACTTTTGACCGCTTAGACCTACATAATGGTCAAAATTGACGGTGATTCCCGAAGGAAAGGGTGTCGCATAAAGCACGCAAAGCCATTTCTATTCTATTAATTTGGCAGCACTGAATATTAACACGGTTTTCATCTGTTGTGTTTGTGCTTAGTAGTCGCGGCGCGCCGAATACCACATGATTGTCATGTTTTCTGTACGCCAATATCAAGTTGCCTTTTTCCTTGTTTCAATAAAAATACTAATTTTATAAAACGTTACATGTATAAATCATATCAACTTTTATAACAAAACACAATATACATCAAAACTCAATTTACTCAACCACGTTTTGCTCTAAGGAGATACACTATAATATTAAGCGAAAGTTTATTGTCACGTGATCTGATCAATCAATGAGAATTAGGCTGTGGCTAGGCTGGGGCAGGAAAACAAAATATGCCTTCAGTGCTGGCAACTGAACTAGAAAAGAAATGACGGAATTTTGAAAGTTCCGTTCTTTATGTCACACTCTTAGTTCTCGAATATTTTTGACTTCCGGGAGGACACACTGGACAGACAGAGTAAATATGTATCAAGGGATTTTGGTGAGACAAACTCCATAAAAATGAAGCATGTATATAGTTTAAATTCACGAATGATTCTTTATGTAAAGGTTTGGATACCTGTTGATGTTAACGTAAAATCCAATTAATTGTTACCACTCTTCCGACGTTTCTTTCCGCCGTCATTTGAGTGAAACTTTCCAAATATATCGTGGCACTCCTGTAAGTACCCTAGGAGCACAAGGACGCTGCGATCTTCAGTGTGGAAAACCCTTGGTTAAATAGTCATTTGTTTCCATACGGGAACTTCAAACGTTGGAAACAGTAATAGATGGCACATGGCTGGTAAGAAAGATCTTTGGCTTCGAATGTGACATTATGATGATTATTACAGGAGATTGGTTGACTTATAGCTGACCAATTTGGCAACTCGTTAAGTCAGAACCACGAAACTGTGTCAGTATTAGTACATCTCAGCTTACAGATGTCGTAATTTTGTTTTAGAATGTCACCTGCGGAGCACCGTTATTGAAATTTGACTATTTTTTCACGCTCATTTTTTCGTACAACCGAATAATGAAACAGTGTCGCGGAGTTACCACAGCTAAAACTATCGTAGCCAGCAAAATCAAAAGGAATCCATGTGCGAACATTCGCTAATATGAGAGGCCTGTTCAAGGTTACCAGCGAAAGTATTCTCTGAGCTGCTTCGAGGTATTCACTGACTGACAGAGCATGAGAATTCATCATCCCAACGCAACATAGCACGAGACTACACCTGACTCAGGTTAGTTACGTGATTTCTCGTCGTCTTAGTATGCTGTGTGTACGTAAGGGCTGGGTTCACAATACCTCTCTGTAGCACATCGTTAAACGTGAGACAAACGTAAGCAAACTGCATGAAAAATATTTGGTAGGCACAAATGGGAGTCGAATTTTATATTGAATGAAACCTATATTTATCTCACGCGTAACACTTAAGTTCGGACAATCAGACCTCTGCCAAGGGGCGTATCGAGTTTCATCCCTCAGAGCAGAATTTTCTATAGGAAATCATGATTATCGCTGTATAAGGTTACGTATGAAGTTAGATTTAGTAAGTTTAAACAAGAACATGAAGTTAAATGCCTAGAAATACGTTATGACCCCACTCTATTGGAAATTCATCCTTCATTTGTACAGAGTAAAAAGAAATGCGAACCAACATGGACAAAACGTCCACCCATTTTTACTATGCAATGAAGCACGAAATGGAAACTTGACCTATTCCATTTCATGGCATTCTTGTCGAAAGCTCTGACTCCAACCTAAAGAATATTTGGACTATTAGAACGTGACAATAACATATCACACTAGTCTATGGAAAATGTTGTGTGGAAGAATAGAATGAAATTCCTGTGCTTGTGCTTCAACGTAATTTCTTGCAGTAGGAATTGCTATGTCCACAATCCTGATGATGCTATAGAACATATCTACTAGCAGAGGCACGACTTTTCATAAAGTAAGAACATAGCAATACAATACAGAACATAAAAAACAGGTCGGTTACAACTTGATCTACCTGATGTAAGCTATTTCCTAATATAGTTCGTGTAAGATTGTTCTCATTGTCATTTTAACAATTGTCTCATTATCACATACATCTATTGTCTATCTCTTTTAATCTTCAACGATTATTTGCACAGCCTTAAGATTCTGATAATTGAACGGAACAGAAAAATGTGCACCAACTCCGAGAGATGATTTGTGACATCGAAAGACAAAAAGTCCTCTCGCATGTTGTCAAATTCAACGTCGTGTACGAGTGACAGGGGTGCCAAGTTGGAAACGACAATCGAATCCTGACATTTGTAACGAAACAGAAAGATGTGCACAAACTATGTCTGTTTGCGCAACTGCCTAATGTACCGTTTTGCTTATGTTCATTTAACTAATTTTAATATCACGATCACTTCCCGCAGTTTGTGCATATTTTCTGTTCCGTTCCAATTATCAGGATTCGATTGTCGGTTCGGGGCCGCGGTGGCTCAGTGGTAGAGCGTTCACCTCTGGTGTTGGGGTCCCGGGTTCGATCCCAGCCCTCGCCAAGTGAACTTTATAGTGGACAAACACTGTGTGTGTTGGTTTCCTCGGGGTTCTCCGGTTTCCTCCCACTTTCTTCATTCCACCATTTCATTCATTACTCATCTTCACCGTCTCTTTTAGTCTTACCGGCATAACCGTGGGACGTAAAACTCAAAGATTTCATTTTTTGATTGTCGGTT